>NW_026622841.1:16162500-16467500 GCF_023065955.2 Ursus arctos
ATGCTTAAAACACTTAAGAAACTTTTTTAAAAAAAGATTTTATTTATTCATCTAAGAGAGAGAGCGCACGTGAGCATGAGTGGGGGGAGCGGGGGTGGGGAGCAGCAGACACAGAGGGAGAAGCAGACTCCCTGCTGAGCAGGGAGCCTGACGCAGGACTCGATTCCAGGACCCTGAGATCACGACCTGAGCCGAAGGCAGATGCTTAACTGACTGAGCCACCCAGGCGCCCCCTAACTTAACAAACTTTTCAAGGATCTAGTATATACTAATTACAAGCCCATTTCTAGGTACTTTTTACACAGGTTCCCCAAGGAAAATGATTTGGTTTTACTGCCTTAAGCAGTTAGGATGGTTTCTTTAAAAGTACAATGCATCTGACCCCAGTGACGGATCATAGTATCGCGAACGGAAGCAAGCTGGTATTAGGTGCCTCAGGATTCGATACGAAAAGAATACACCACCTATTCCTCTCTAAAAATTCAACCTGGATCTAATCAAATTTCTAGGAATTATGGAATAAAGAGAAGCAAAGTAAACAACGAGAAGCAAATTAAACAATGTCAAAAGGAAACAACTACCCACATCCAGAAATGTGCGTGACACTCCACAGGACGGGAGGCCCGATTTTTCCAACAAATCAATAGCAAGTTAAAAAATAAAATAAAATGGAGAGAGGGCTACTACAGAATAAGAGATTTAGATTATACAAAAACCAAATGCAACGCAGACTCTTTCTGGATCCTAACTGAAACAAACCAATTTTAAGACTACCGGAACAATATCACAAAATCGTCTTGCTAGTTTCATGAGGTCTAATAATGGGCATTAAGAAAAAATCGCTATTAGTTGGAGATGTGTACTTATTATTTAAAAAAGAGAAAGAGTATATATAAATATTGCGACTCAGCTTTTTCGGTGGCTTCAGTTACAGAGCTCCTGGGCAGCTTAAGGAAGGATGAGGTACCATCCTACTACCAAACTCAGGAAAGAATCACATTAAGTCCTATACGTACTCCTAACAGTTTTCCAAGCGTCACTTTCTTTTTCTCCTCCCTTCTTCCTTATTTGTTAATTACTGGCAGAGCCGAGCCAAGCACCTGAGTGTTGGAGGTCTGCCAGTCCTGTGCTCTTCCTCGCACCTCGCAAGGTGGCCTCTTGCTCTTACCTTCCCGTGCTCCTTCCTCACGTGGGAAATGTAAACATCTCTCTGTGTGAACAGGCGGTCACACTCCCAACAAGTCCAGCCGGGACTGGCCACTTTCTTGGGTTCCATGGATTTTTTCACAGGTGATGGAGATTTCTTTTCCAATTTCTCTTTCCCGTTCATGGATCTGGTATCCTCTTTGTTCTGATTTGCTGAATTTTGAGTTGCAGGCTTAATGCTCAAAGGCAAGTTTATACCCAAGTTTGGAGGCCCTTCAATACTTTTCAGTGTTCCATGCATAGACTATGTTACAAAAACAAAAGAAAGATCTATCACAAATGGTTACCATGGAGAGAAGCACATGTCGACTATTCTTAACGCATGACAGATATTCCAAAAAGATTTTATATTCATTCAGAAACATTTCTTAATAGAGCAAGAAGAAAACCTAAGCAAAATATACACTTAAAAAGAGACAGAGGGGAATGAACTTTTATGGTTGCTCTAAATTATGCATTTCTGGTTCCAAATAACTTCTGAAAGCTTATTTGCTTGTGCCATTTTTAAATTCTTTAAAAAAAAAAAAAAAAGCCTTCTGCGCTGAGTCCAAATTATTCCTGGCTGCCTGTCCTCCCCCAGTGAACCAGTGAGTCCTCTCTGCAACAGACTCTTTCTGGGGAAGAAGACGCTTACTTTCACACCTACCCAGAAACATGGGACTAGGCTGACGCACAGGTAGGTGTTCAAGACCCCCAGGTGACCACCTTTCACAAACACCTGAGACCAGAGCGATGCCTTCTCCCTCCCTTTCATACCTTCCACATTCTTGGGATACTTGTAAGAGTCTGGGTTTTCACTGGGGTGTTTTGGGGTAACGTCAATATCCCTACATCCTATCCCGACCTATCCCTTCTTACGGATACCTCCCAGCCTTATACAGGAGATACTCGAAAAGCCTCTTACAGTTGCTTCAGCTGTTTATTATCATTAACATAACAGCCACAGCAGCTATCCCACTTAAACTTGCAGGATTCCAAATTCTACGGAGGTAAAACTGGTGCCATTTGAGTCTAAAGATCAGGGTGGTTTTGGTTTTTGTCTTGTGTTCTAGAAGCAGAGACCAAAAAAAAAAAAAAAAAAAGGAAGCAAGTAAGTCTGTGCCTCAGTGTAGAATTTATCTTTGAACAAGGTCTTGAGTCATCAGCCTTCAGGCGTGAGTCCTGAACCTACAGAACGTACAGAGAGGCACAAAGTGACATGCGTCTCCTCGGGTCCCCGAGGCCTCCTGCGTCCTGTAGATTCACACCGAGTAGATCTCGGCTCCATATTCTTTCCTCAGTGTTTGAGTCAGAAGCAGCCCCTGCAGGGGACTCTCCGTCATACCTTCCCAGGCAAGGTCACCTCAAACAGTGCCAAGAATTCACCAACCCTTCTCCCTGTCTCACCCCAGAAGGAAAAAGGGGCTTCTGTAATTTTCTCATTAGCAGGGGTAACAAGTCTATCCAGAGGATCCTTAACCTGGTCTCTAAAAGGGGCCCAGGAGGAAGACATCTAATGCTCTTTGGCACAAGAAAATCTTCGGGAAGTGAGATGTGCTCTCGGGACGGCCAAAAAGCCGTGTACTGGCTTTTCAGCCACCTCACAGGGCAGAGGCTTTGGGGTTTCCAATAGCCTTTTTCAAAACAGAAGCCAAGCTTTTACCCTTTTAACCATTTAAAACCCAAACAAAACAAAACCCAAAATCTTCTAGCAAACTTTTCCTAAGTTTCCAGGCAAATACGTTTTTATGAACTAAAAAGCTGAGGAGGGGGTCATGTATTCAAGTATTCTACTGTGAGACGACCTTATGGTGCTATGGGAATTACAGAAAAGCAGCAAAAAGTTGTGCCTTGACAGGAGGGCAAGGCCACGTGTGCTAAAATGGGAATTTCTTATTTACTCCATTTTCACATCGTGATGTAAAAAAAATCGTTTATTAAAAGCAAAGGTCTTTTTTAAATAAAACAAATACCATTTAATTCTTTTAGAATTGATTTTTCCTTAGGTCCTGTAACAACAAATAACTTGAACAATTGTAACTTGAAAGTTTGCTTTAAATGTAAATGCCAACATGCATACAGGGATCCTACACAGTGAATAAATCTATACTCTGGAAGAAGAAATGCTATGAATTGGATTAAATTAGGCAAATAAAGATCTACCTTTAAATGAATATGTATGGGGGAACACTGTTCCTGTCCTGCTTTCTCTGAATTTCCTCCTCATGAAAAACTGAATAGCACAGGTATTAGGTGATGTAAATACACTCACAGGAGCTAGCACAGATCTTAAAAATAAAAACAAAAACAGGGTGCCCCTAAAACCTTATCTTTATTCTTACCCATCCCCAAACACATAAAGGCAGAATATTTCAAGTGTATTGGACATACTTGAAATGAGAACATAAGTGAGTATTTCCACTCTTTTTCGTATCATGGAGTCTCGTAAAGGTTCAGATGAATAAAAACAATTCTTTCGTCCTTGTGGCCACAGGACTTTGCCCTCCTCTTCAGTCTCTATTCTTGGAACCTTGTATTCCTCCAAATTCACTATTAACACAAGAAGACCCTAACCACAAGGTCGATGACCCCACTTCCAGATGTAAACATGAGCTCCAGAGAGCAAATACCTTAAAAGCCTCTTAAGAAGTAACTTTTCTTTCTTTTTTCTTTCTTCCCCCCTGTAAAAAGTATGTTAAAATATTTGGGTCTAATTCCAACGTCACTATGTTCTTATGAGCAGTTTTTAGGGTTTTCCCCCCCCGATCATTCATTAAATAAGTATCTGTTGTCAAGAGAGTTTTGTAATTTTAGTGAAAACCTTTAAAATATCTTAAGAGGATTTTACTGTACTTTTAAGTGATAATGATGAAATGTAGCTCCCATGCATTGATTCACCGTAGTAATGACACAGAGCCACTAGCTTAGCCCGGCCGCCAACGAGCAGACCCTCCAATGAGCAGATGTTAAGTTCTTGGCAATAGGCAGTTATGCTACGTGAGCTCAAACATGCTCAACACAGGAAATTTCAAAGATTAACAGTCCATTCATTTAACTGAGATGAGACTAGACTAATTCAGAGACCTGATCTGCTCACCTTTCTTGTACCCCATATTAAAAAAAGAGAAGAACTAAGAGGAAGAGAGATGGAGTTCATGATATCAGGCCACTGTTGCTGTTTCTTTTTAAAAAGTCAAGTCACTTTAAGCTCTGAGAGCTGATGGATATTATCTCCTAATCACACAGGAATAAAATTGCTTTAACCTTTCACAGTGGGCAGCTAAGAGGCTAGGACTAAGCACTGTCCTTCATGAGCTTAAAAGGCTGTAAAGAGATTTAGGCGCCCCTTTTGGGGTTTGGAGGGTGGGGGTTATCCAAACTGGACATTTATTCATTTCATTAACTGAACACCTGCCAGGGTCCAGACACTGTGCTGGCCCACCCTACACATTTTACTGTCAATTTACATGCAACCTTGACAGGAAAAAAAAAAAAAAGACCCCCCTCCCCAAAAAAAGATCCAGGAACATCAATTATAATGTAAATTTAACCGCTTATATAATTTCAAGGGAAAACCTTCATTTTTCTAAATACACACTGATATTTACAACAAATTAACACAATTCGAGTCCCTGTCTATTTCTAAAGTAAACTTCACAGTCACATTTTTAGGTGAAGGAAAAAAAAGAGCCCTAATACTTATTTTTCTTTTAGACTCAGGCCTACGTTTGTTACTCTGCATTGGTCTTTCACTGTATGCAGATTGGGACTCGGGAATAAAAAGCATCAGTCAAGTGTGCGATGGCAGCATTCCGTACATTGCTCTGTACCAACAACGAGCACCCATCCCTTCCCTCGACAGCATGCATGCTTTCTCTGTATCTGCAGCTCAGCCTTGACTTATGATCAATGAATGGGTCTACAATTTACTTAAAGGACACGAGAGATGCGCACACACCTTGATATGGTCCATCATGAGTTGCTTCTGTGCATATAAAAGAGAACAGTCGGGACACTTGAAAACAGACACCTTCTGGTTTTCGATGTGTTGGTCAAAGTGGCGATACAGCAGGGTTTGCAGGGTAAAAACAGTGTCGCACATGGAACACTTATATATTACTCTACAACAGAAGAAGTGCGTGGAAATGTCAGTGAGCCCTCGTCTCTGAAGTCAAAGGAACTGCTACTTTACATCTCAAGAATTCAGGTGGCAGGGGCAGTGAGAACACATAAACACGGTAAAAAGAACAAAACAGTTTAGCTTTGAAACAATCTTTTGGAGGCAACTGGCATCACTCAAGTGCAGATCTGTCTTGACATTTTGAGTAAAGACGCATTCCATCACATTTGCATAGAAGTCTAAAACAGAAGTCTAAATTAATGACCATTGCACTACTTACAGATCTACAGAGGACACTGGTTTGTACAAGATCTTCACTTGTTAGTTACTTTAACACAGAGCAAAAGCACTCTTGATTTTTTTTTTTTTTTTTTTAAGTATTCTTTAAGAGAAGACAAGGAACGCAGCTGGGTGGTGGTCCCCTACCTTGAAACAGCGCTTGTTAATGAACTAAGGAGGCCTGTTCAGCTCTGATGTCTGCATAAGCTCTTACTTGTCCCATGTTTTCTTTTCGAGTTAGGGGAAATTTTACACTTGAATTGCATTTCTCTACATGTTCTCAACACAGAAAGCCCTATACCAATAAACAATTATACACCCCCCCAAAAAAAAGAGAGAGAGAGAGAAAGAAAATCCATACCACTGTTGTTTCAATTTGTGTTATCTACTGTGCTTAAGATGGTTTAAAATACTGTCTACTACAGACCATTTCTACCTGATGTTACCGTCAAGCAGCCTCCCTGAGCTAATTCAGGAGACCTGAGCCTTCTACACAGAATGCCTTCCATCCATCAACACCTTCCACTGAAGCTCAGGCAGGAGGGAAAGCACTAGACTCCCCAGCCACCAACCTCGTTCAACGTGCCCACAGTTAGGTCCCCTTTCTCCCGTAACTGCCCCAGGTCTTCCTGGTCCTCAGGGGAGACCCTAGGGACACCTGTGTCTCCTTTGAAGAACTTCGAGAACAAGCACAAAGAATCCCAGTGAGCAGCTTAGGAAAATGGCAGAGAAACACTGACTGAAGGTACAAGTCAGAGAGGAAAAAAGCAGAGTTGAGATTCCATTTGTTATCTCCACACGAGAGCCAAAGAAAGGAACGCCTCTAGAAACCACAGGTCTTTCCTCTCAGGGTCTTTGTGAGAAAGCACGTCTCGCTTCGTAGCTCTGTCAGTAAATGACAGATTTAATTTTTTTTTCCTTTTCCTACATAAAATTTATAAATTAAATTGGATTGAGCGGCACACGTTTTTATAAGGTCTTGACATATCAGTAACTTAGCGCCGAGGGGCTTTTCGAGGACTTCAGGACGTCCCCACACAGCTCAGAGGAGGCACCCTGATGCTGTGCCAGCATTACCTGTACCATGTGTGACGAGGACATTCATTTCTTCACTATTTAAAACAGCTTAGAATTGAAAATAGCCCAAACACCCAGTAACGTAAGTAGTGAAGTAAGAGCAACGATGTCATTTTTCACAAACTGTGCTACAGACATATACCCATGAATGCAAAGATTTTTGTCACAATCCAAACAACAGGGAACAAGACAGTATGTACGATATGGTTGCATTTTAAGGGCGCAGAAAAAACATGGAAGGTTACACAACTGTCATCATCTCTGCTGGATGATACTATAGGTATTCTTACTCTCTTTGCTTGTCTGTACTTCTCGATTTTTCTGTAATGACCATAGAGCAGTAAGAAAAAAAGAACAGTCTCGGGAAAAGAATGAAGATTTACTAGCTAGGCTAAGAACTTTTCCCAAGATTCTATTCTTACATTTTCAGAAAGAACTATTTCATGAAAAACAGCATGGCCCATTTTATTCATGCTACATTCCTTTGGGAGGGGGGGTTGTTTGCTTTGACTTTTTTTCTTTTTTTTTCTTTCCACTGAATAGCAAAGAAAGTATTAAAGAGGAGATAAATTATTTACTTGAGCATTTTTCTGAGGAACGGTTTGCTGGTACAATATTGGAATACCGCCCCATGAGCTGCTAGTGCTTACGAGGGAGGAGGTGGTGACTACATGGCGGAGAGGTCTGGCGGACACCAGCCTGACTAGATGGGGGAGGTCGGCAGCGCCGCCAGAAGCACACACAGGCACTGCCTGGCTCTGATGGGACACAACAAGGAGCCTCCTGCCAAGAGTACGTGTCCTGCGTCCAGCTACAAGAAAGCAGCGACGGACGGGGGTCATCCGGAGCATGAGGGGCCGGAAGCCTCTTTCGGATGGCCAAAGACAGGAGGGGGGGGACTGAGCCACTGTTGCAGACGGAAGAACCCTGAGGAGACAGGACGATTAAATGCAACACATGTTCCTGGATAGGATTTTGAACCCAAAATTTTAAAAAAGACACTTTCTCATCTATTAGAGAAATTTTAATGGGATCCTCGCACTGAGCAGTAATGTAATCAGCACCCATCTCTGGCTGGGAGGGCTCAACAGGGGGGACATACATGGGTGACCTTTTTGGGAGGAGAGGCAGAACACACTCCAATAGTTATGTCATGCTGTCCTATTATTCCTCACCGAGAGAGAGAGAGAGAGAGAGAGAGAGAGAGAGAGAGGGAGACGCAGAAAGAAATGGTGGGAGTAAATGCCAGGAATGTGGGCAACTGGGGAATCTAGATGAAGGGATGTTCATCTGTAGAGTTTTACAACTTTCCCGTAGGACAGAACTACTGAGAAATGTTAAAAAATGGTGCTCATGCTAAAAAACGAAGCCCAAACAAACGAACCTCACAGAAGAGTTAGGACACGAAGATGGAGCAAACTCTCCGACTACAACGGAAGGAAACCACAGGAGGCAGCCCGGTGGGGGAGGGAAGCCAGGCAGGACGGTGAAGCGGTGAAGCCGACGCTTGGGCGCAGCGTGGAGGGGGAACAGACAGAACACACCGTGGCCGGATCCCCAGGCTGTGGGAATGGCGGGCGAGGCCCTGGAGGGTGGCAAAAGGCTCTGAAAGCCAATCCTGTATGTCTGACTGAATCCTACCCTAGTTGCAAGACTGAGGGAATGGTGGAATAACCAGACTAAGGGGACCGGGGGGGGGGGGGGGGAGGAAGAAGGAGAAAAAAAAGAAATAGAAAGCTAAAACCAGGGCATCTGGGTGGCTCAGTTGGTTGAGCATCTGGCTCTTGATCTCAGCTCAGGTCTTGATCTCAGGATCACGAGTTCAAGCCCCGTGTTGGGCTCCACGCTGGGCCTAACTTAATAAAAGTCTTCGTTAAAAAGCCTATGAAAGAAAGAAAGGAAGGAAGGGAAGGAAGAAAGAAAGAAGAAAGCTAAAACCAAATAACCACACTCAGGTCCAACTTACAGCAAACCAAACTCTCCAGAACAGGGTGCAACCCTTGATACAAATGTAAAAACAAATGGAACAAACGATCCTAAGCTCTGAAATCACTGCCACGAACCTCCTCCCTCATTACCACTGACTGAATCGAACTAAGTGCAAAGCACTGTCCTCAGCCAACAACCTGCACGCTTCCAGCAGGTGAGCCGTTTCCCGGACGGGCTCAGAGAGGACAGAATTTGCTGGATGTTGCACAAATCCCAGGGCCATGGTTCAAATTCAGCCTCATCTGACTCCAAAGTCTTCCGCCATGCCACTGTTATAATTTAGTACGTGCTTGACTTCTCAGGGACTGGCTCAGAAACTCTCTCTTACGTAATTCTGGACTTTGGAGGTCTCACTTCTCCACTTACATACATTTAGAGCGGCCAATAAAAGGGAGGCACAAAATAGCAAAAAACCTGCTGTTCATCAGACGTCAAGGAAAAGACGAAAATAGACACAAACCTCTATCACCATGAAATCCAGGAATGGACATTCAAACTGATCTGGAATCACCCAGAAAAGATGCAAGGGTGTCCACAGTTTTCTATTAACACAGCAGGGTAACAAGCCTGATCACACGCTGAAAAGCAAGAAACACAGCACTGGAACAGTGCCTGGCATGTAAGAAACACTACGTACATGTTAAATAAAAGTCTTAAAAAAATACAGATGTAAAAACTTGCACTGTGCGCTTTTCAATTTGAGGTGCTAGGACTACAGGACTTTCTGGGGCTGTATTTTTAGACCTCATATAGTCTCTAAAGAAAATGGGGGAGGGTTATTTTTATATTGCTCTTTAAAAAAATGAATGCACACCATTTGCATAATGTTGAGTCATCTGCATAACCACCTGTTAACCAAATCCTGCTAGGAGATTTCAGTGCCTGAGTCTTCAGTGTAGTCGGGGCTACTAACTTTGGGGGGCTAACATATACAGAGCAGAGATGGACTTAATGTCAAAAGGAAGCTTCTGAATCAAGTGTAGGCCAGGCAGCATTCCAGCACGGCACAGGAAGGCTTTACGGGAGCCTGAATGGGGAAACGTGGCAGGGACGAGCGATCTCAAGGCCCGCTGTAACACAGTCGTGACACACGGGCGCTGACGAGCAGCCCCTGGGGTCATAGCAGTTGAGGTAAAGTTCACTGGTTTGGCAGTTTTGTTGTATTTCACCTACAGCTTTTTTTCTTTTACTTTTACAGTTTTTTTGTGTTTTTTTTTTAAGATTTTATGTATTAATTTGACAGAGACAGCGAGAGAGGGAACACAACAGGTGGAGTGGGAGAGGGAGAAGCAGGCTTCCCGCCGAGCAGGGAGCCCGATGCGGGGCTCGATCCCAGAACCCTGGGATCATGCCCTGAGCCGAAGGCAGATGCTTAACGACGAGCCACCCAAGCGCCCCTACTTTTACAGTTTATAACACAGTAGTCATGGAGCTCCTGGTGGCTCAGGTCATGATCCCAGGGTCCTGGGATCAAGCCCCGCATCGGGCTCCCTGCTCAGCGGGGAGCCTGCTTCTCCCCTCTCTGCCTTCCACTCCCCCTGCCTGCACTCTGTCTCCCTCTCTGACAAATAAAATATTTAAAAAAAATAAAATAAAATAAAACACAGTAGTCAATGCCTATCTTCAGAGTTGGTACTTATTAAAGAACGACTGTAGTAAAAATAATTTTAGGAAAATACCAGAATAAATTTTTTCCTATGCATCACTCAAACTGGAAAGCTTATCTTACTCATTTGCTGCCCTGTATTCCCAGGTAACAACTACTATTCCAGATTTCAGTAAAGTTTTATTTATTTGAATAAAGAACCATATTGAAAACTGTATTAACTGGGGGCAGGACACTGCCTTAATGCCTAGAAGCTTTACTACCATGAACAGTGAAGACCTTAGAGTTCACTGAAGTGCATCTTCAGGGTCAAGATACCAGGTTATATATGGATCACCTAATCTGCAGATTGTTTCATTTCGAGGCTCCACAAAGATCAGAGTGAAGGTCTTTCTAGAACAGAATTCATTGTATCCTCATTTTTTAGTAAACACCCCTATAGTGTGCAGTCATATCTCCCCAAACTAAATGTTACTGTAAAAGTCAGACACATGTAACATGGCCTATGTGCACATCTTCCCTCCAATACTTCCTTGATTATGGAGTTACGGGCGAAACACACCAATAGCTTTGGGCAGGAAATCTAACCTCACCCAACAATCAAATTCCACGTTGCCATAAATCATACGGGAATGAAATAAGCTTAACCGCACCTAATCCAGGGCTGTGTACACAACAGAGAGGAAATGTGGAAAGCACCAAAGCCACTGAGCCCCTCCGTGCTCCAGACAGAGGGACTGTGTGCCTCACACAAACCCCGTGCTGTAAGCACTACCGTCATTCTATGGGGGAGAAAAACGGATGTTGAAACAGAGCATGTGATAGTCCCAGACCTCCCAGCTGGTGGGTGGGTGGGAGGACTCGGAACCCAAAGCCCACTCGCCCTCCTCTTGGCTAAGCAGACCAGGGCTGCCCAGGACCACGTCGTTATTAAGGACTCCACAAAGCAAAAACGGACAAAATTAAGAGCAAGATTAAGACAAACACGAAATCTGCTTTTGCTCGTCAAGGACTAATACTGGCTATGAAGTTAAATTCAGTAACCAGTGTTTTAAATTGACTTTGTATTACGTTATGACGAAAAGTGCATCCTATAAGAAACCATGTTAAAAAAAAATTAAAAAAGGAAAGATGATGGTATTTTATAGTTCTGCTCAAACTTATTTGTTAAAATCACCTTAAGAAAAAGGGCAAACCTGGTAAATATTCACTTGATTCGTAGAAACTGAAGGGCCCAAGTCATAAGTGACATCTGCGGACGGAGGCGTCCCCTAGAAAGAGCTGAAGGGTTTAGGGAGTGAGGAGCTACCAGCTGTGTTTCCTGGAACATCGACATCTGCGCGGTGGCATCATCCTTTGTATCTTAAGTTTCATTCCACAGAACTACCCCCTCCTCTGAATCTCTGTGACGACATGTGGCATAAAAGTCAGAAGGCAGCAGGACTTACTTCGGCTCTCCTATCTTGACGCCGGGATGCTGCGTGTAGGCATGGGAATGTGTGCTTGGGGCAGACTTAAACGCCATGGGACAAATAGGACACTTGTAGAAGACTTCACAGTGAGAGCCCTGGATGTGGGACTTCAGAGCGGCCACGTCAGAGTACACGACATTGCAATGGACACACCTGCCAGGAAAACAAACACGCGGTCGTCAGCACGGGACCATCACACACGGGCACCCTCACTGTCAAAGTCAGGTACAGCGAGCATCTTACAATGGCCTCTTGAGGCTTCTAATGGCTTTTAGGAAGTCAGTCTTGTTTTGTGTTGTTTTCTATTTATAAAAGGTCAAATTATTTTTACATATTTAAGAAGGAAGATCATGAAGAAGAAACACAAAACTAAAAATGGCCTATGTCTTGGGCATCTAGTAACTAATCCAGACTCCAGCGTGGGGGGGACCAGTGGAGGGTTGGGACAGTACCGAGACCGGGGAACACGGCAAGACCGTATGACTTGAGCCTCTGGAGAACACTCCCACACGCTGGATTCTGACCCCAGGCCCTGAGGTTCCTAACCACCCCCCTATGCCCAAATGGCATCTCCAAATGGAAGAAATGTTCACTGCCTCAACCTGCCTGCCATCAATAGAGGACAGAGAGAACAAGTCAGTCCTGGCTCCGAAGCCATGGCCACGGTCTCGTGGGACACACTGATGTGGTCAATGGATCTGGAGTTAAGGGGGCCTGTTGGGTAGAGAAGGTTAACCACCTAGCTGGTTTGTCTCCTGGAAAATAAGTTCAAGTACACTTACATTTGTTTTAAGAAATAACATGAATTATAAACTCTGAAAAATCAACATCGCTAAATAGTCTTTCCAGTTAACTTCTTTACTTCTTGAACGTGTGCTGATTTGATCAATAGCTCGTGAACTGATCACATCTAGTCCTCTGGAAACAAGCTCTGACGCTTAGGTATGTTTCTCCCCAAGCTCTTCTTTCTCATGCAGGGACTCTGAGCAACACTGGTAACATATTCACTCGAGGACCTCGTCACCCTGTGTTCACACCTGAGAGCCATCCGAGGGTGGGCTCCGTGAACGCTGGAGAGTCCGCGCAGGTAACCTGTAACGCACCTGAGCAGACACGTCCCTGGACAAGAAGGTGGGGGCCGACTTGGGGAAGGGGGACTGCAGACAGGGCCCGCCTTCCAGCAGGCAGAGCTCCATCACTTCTGCATGAATTTAAGGTACTTCCATTCCTAGCACCTTCTTTCCGAATGCATGGAGGTGCTTCCAAAGTCACACAGAGGGGGCGTTCTCTGAAGGGTATGCGTTCTACAAAGCGTGCCGTATTAAGCTTTGCGAGCGTTCCATGAAAACGCCATCATGCGTTACATTTTCAATGACTTCCGGCACAGGGTTCGGCAGCGGTTACATTAAACACCAAATCATGATAGGACAATAATTAAGGAAAGCTCCTCTATCTTGTCTACTTGAACTATTATTTCGGGCAGTAAAGCCACCCAAGCACACGGAAAACTATTTTGGGTTCACCGTCAACAGCTTACTGATCCTCTCTGGGCCTGTTTCTCATGTGTAAAAGGGGAAGAGTCGAACTCAGTCACTTCTTAGGTCTTCCCAGCCCTAGAAGCCTCTGAGTCCTACGAAAGAGGAAGATCCCATCAAACAAAAATGGATCATGAATGAAGCGCAGGGTCCTCCACAGCGGTACCATAAACAGAAAAATTTTCTCATCAAGGGCAGAAAGGTGGTGCTCAAAGGGCAAAAAGAAACAAAGAACTAATTCTCTGACGTCGCCTGGACTGGGAGAAGATTTAATCTTTAGGAAAATAAACTGGAAATTAAAGCATCTAGACAACAGGTGAAGGAGGAGGTAGGTAAGGCCTGGCCCAAAGGGTACCACGGAGGCCAAGGGAAAACCCTCCTTAACGTGAGGAAAGAAAGCAGAGAGTTTGAAACCAGGTAAGAAAAGAGGGAGTTGTAAAACAGCTGCCCACAGGTGGAAGAAAAGGTTCCGGGGCAACAGAGGCCCACGGGGAATGGAAAGACGACAAACAGAAGACAGGATGTGAAGGGTTCATCCAATATCTTCATGCTACCCAAATCCTGTCTATTAATAAGTATTTCATGTACCTGAGGTCCTTCGTGTTCTGGGTACCAATCAAGTTCCTCTTCGTGTAAAAACAAATTTTTTTTTAAATGTTTATAGTATACAATCCTATAGACCCCCTTTCGAAATGCAGATCCAATGCATCAGGGAGTAGGAAAATTCATAGAAACCTAGGACTTTCACCAAAACGACCAGGAGTTAGGAGTGACCCCCTCAGTATCTGGGAGATGTGATATGATCACGAAGAGAAAGACTGAGGCACACTGAGTCACAAAGAGACAAGTGAGCCATGGGAGCTTTGTTAGAGAGACTTCTCTGACCAGAGAAAAAACAAAGTGAAAATGATTGAGTATAGAGGCAAAAGTACTGCTTCCCTTATAGAGCGGGGAGAAATAACAAGGCCAAGAGGCTGCTACGTCCCCATCAAATATTAGGCGGAACCATTATTTGAAGCAGCAGGAAAAAAAATTAAGGTCAAATATTTTTTCTCCCACCTAAAGAGGTAAACATGAACTATGCAGAATACACACACAGAAGTATTTACAGCTCTTCTAAGCCTCGAGTCCAAGAAAAAAAAAAACCTATACGAAACACAAAAATTTTAAAAATTCCAAGTGCCAAATTTAAGTAACTCTCTTAGTGGAGGGGGAAAAAAAAGAAAAGCAAGGGATAGGCTTCTCCAACTGAGTTGATTACTTTTAGTCTGAGCACAGAGCATGTTTTAATTTAGGAAAGACTCCAGGAATAGCGAGAATTGCAGAAGTCCTACTTCCTTTATTCATTCCAGCCTAAGTTTACTTTCATTATACTCAAAGAATAAACATTTGAGGAAAGTTTGGCATCTGTTAAAAGAAGAGCACAGAGAAAATGGTGCAGAACTGCTTTCCATTATTAAACAAAGCACCCAGTAATAATAGCTTCAAAACATGGGGTATGGGTTTTGTGGACTCCAGGCCACCTTCAAGGTTTAACTTTCCTCCGCACTCAGAGCATGCATTTCCATTATCCTGTTTTACTCGGTAACATCTCAGTGGCGATGGAGCGGGCACCACACCGGTGTTACAGACAGAGGCGCCGTGGCATAGAAAGGATATGTGAATTACCACAAAGTGGCAAAACTGGCACAAAAAAACTCTAGTTCCTTAATTTCCAAACCAAACGTTCCCTACTAGGGTAGATTCCAATGCACTGAGCAGCTGTGCATCACAGGCTTGGAGGCATGTGATAAAAATGTGAAAGAAGTCTCTTTTAGGGTTAGAAAAATGGACAGAGCCATCGATGATGCTGTAACCTAAATGTAATTGAAATAAAACCATCAAATTATACCAACTAGACTTCATTTTTATAAAATATCGTAACTGGGGGCGCCTGGGTGGCACAGCGGTTAAGCATCTGCCTTCGGCTCAGGGCGTGATCCCAGCGTTATGGGATCGAGCCCCACATCAGGCTCCTCTGCTATGAGCCTGCTTCTTCCTCTCCCACTCCCCCTGCTTGTGTTCCCTCTCTCGCTGGCTGTCTCTATCTCTGTCGAATAAATAAATAAAATCTTTAAAAAAAAAAAAATATCGTAACTGTACAACTAGAAGATAGCACTGTGTATTAAGAGTCTAACATTAAAGTTACAGGCAACCAAACACTTAATTTGAAGATAAACACACAGTACAGTAATACCTCTATTAACAAAGACACTGTGTAGCAACAGCAGGTTTTCTTGGCTGACCCTCGCGGAGTCAAAATATAAATATATAAAAAATATAAAAGGCACAAGAATGCATTTCAGAAGGTCACAAGGGGGAAGGTAAAGTTCAAGTTCATCACTCCATGCTCTCTAAATGAACATTAGATGTGCCAGATGTGGTAAAAGACATTATCTGAGATTCTCGGGGGGCAGGGAAAGGGGCCCTAGCTAAGATGAACAGAGACGAAGGAAACGCCCGGACTTGAATAATGGGGAAGGAGTGATAGAGGAAGGTTACCTGGGGCGGAAGGTTCTTCCACCAAGAGTGACGGTGTTAGGAAAGGGCAAACACGCAATCCTTCGACAGGACGAAATAAAAGGAAGGGGCCATGCACCCTTTCTGTCTTGATCAGGGGAGACGTATTAAGAGGTACAGAAAAACCCGGTGTTCTTACAGGGGTTCAAACGCAGAGAGCGTGACAATAGAAGGGTGCTGGAAAGGGCGCAGAAAGAAACACCTCTAACAGTTTGTCAAAGCTGAACGCTGCCACACGCACGGTTCTGTAGGACGATGGGCTCCATCTACCATCAGCTCTGCAGAGACCAGAGGGCCCATACCACAAGGACTCAGATCAACCCTACCACAAATGAACTAGGTTCCCAGAGGATCTGTTAATTGAGGTATCACTGTAGGACCCCGAGAACGGTGGGCACAGACCGCTCGAAACTCGAAAGCGAACAGGCTTTACTTGCACGTAAGCAAACAGTATACTGACCGAAAACCAACTCTCCGTGTGTAGTGCAGACAGTTCTTGGTGACGTGGCTCTGGAAGTGCACCGACCTGCAGATGGCCCCGCACTCGGGGCAGGTGTAGGGAGATTTGTGCTGATGGATTCTCTGGTGTGATGCGTAACTGCACTGGTTAGGAAGCAGCATCTGGCAGACAGTGCAAGTCTTCTAGATAAACCAAAGGGGGAAACAGGGTTGGTCCTACGAAGTATTTTCTAATATGCAAAGAAGCGTGGTTAAAACCCCCAAATAACTGCACATGCCCATTTCAAATACTGCTATCACGGATTCTAAGCCCAAGGAAAAAAGCAAAACTTGAAAGTTAAACGTTTAATGTAATATCCCTTACCCTGGAAAATACAAATAATAGGTCCTACTACGTAGTCAGGGTCATCCCGAAGCACCAAGTAAAGAGAACGGCAGCTTCAGGCAGACTCCCAATTTTGTTACTTTTGCATTTTGTTCAGTGCGGAGAAGGGATATTAGAGGAGGTAATCTTGTAAATTACATTAGCAAGTCAGTTTTAATGGAGAATTACACGTTTACAGGCATCTATATCTCAACAGGAGCCAGTTCCCACAACTCATAAAAAACTTTCTTTAGAATAATAAAAAAATTAGACACTAATCCAGTTTGTTTCTTTCTCTTTCTTCCTTTTCCCAGTCACTTCAGTTATCTGAAATCTAAAATACAGGAATGCAAAAGAATGACCACAGCAATTAGCTGTTCTTCTCCTACTTGAGGTGGTCTTTCAGTGAATGAGCTGGACATTATAGGATTTATAATAAAACCAATGAACTCAAATTCAGATACATAAATTTCGATATTAAACTGAAACTTTAAAAAGTTTAAAATCTAGGGGCGCCTGGGTGGCTCAGTCGTTAAGCGTCCGCCTTCGGCTCAGGGCGTGATCCCAGAGTCCTGAGATCGAGCCCCACATCGGTCTCCTCCTCTGGGAGCCTGCTTCTTCCTCTCCCACTCCCCCTGCCTGTGTTCCCTCTCTCGCCGGCTGTCTCTCTCTCTGTCAAATAAATAAATAAAATCTTTACAAAAAATTTAAAAAAAATAAAAAGCTTACAGTCTAGTCCTATATAAAATAAAGATAGAAATGCTCTTTGGAAAGGGCCCTACACATTTAGCTAATCAGGAAAACCTGAAACACACTAAAACTGAAACACACTATTTTTCATCCCCTTAGATGTAAGCAGTAAACATGGCGTATTTTTAAAACACAGAAGCAGAAAACTTAAGGCAAATACAAGTGAGGACTTACTGCATCCACTCCAAAATAAACCTAACATAGCACAAAATAAAATATATTCAAATTCTAGTTAGCCATTAATATAACAAGTATCTACTACCTTCTAAAATGTCTAATTTGTACTAAAGTCAGTTAAAGAAATCCTCAAAATACAAATTCTAGCTAAGATTTAAAAATGACCTTTTACACTGACGACAGAGTTATACAATTTTTAAAAGATTTTTTTTTCTTTTAGCCTTTGAATCAAGCTCCCAAAATTAAGACTTGAAATTTCTGAACTTTAAACAACTGAAACCATGGAAAACCAGAAACTTGCTTGAAAAATCTGATTTTCCTCCTGAAAGGACTAAATACAAATGTTATCCCACAAAATGTTTATTATAATCACAAAATAAGAACATTATAGGCAGCTCTGATGAGGCCAGCGTCATTTTTAAAAAAGCATTCCTTTTCTAACGACACATAGGGCCAAGGTTAAAACAAGCCACAACAAGGAAAAGCCAACCACACCTTCATGCATTAGAAGACCCTGCTGATGTCTACACTATCACAGGTAATCAATGGTTCCTTTGAACTCAGGTCTTCTATTTGCTCTCGCCACATGGTCATTAATGCCAGGCAGTGAATCATAACATCTGCGTTTCCACACACACCTTAGATATGGACCTCATTCCACTACGGGCCGAGTGATGAACCAAGTACTTTAAACACATGTAAATGCAACATCCCGTTCACTTCTCATAATGATCTAGGACATAGGTGAGTGAGATCATTGGGAAGCTGCGTCCATTTTTGGACCTTAGAGCTCACTACTTAATCTATTAGAACTGCCTGACCATTATGTTAGGATCTGAGTGGACACCATCGCTACAACTTCTCTTTATCTAAAGCAACATGGTTATGCTAGTTTATAATAGGGAAAAACGGCAACACAAACAAAAGAAATTCTAAAAAAAAAAAAAAAAAGCTGAAAATAACTTTCACATTCTCTCTCATCAACATCAACAAATATCCTTCATGATACATATAAAATTCACAATGAATCACTTAACCTTCACTGTTAGACACTGAGTCGTTTACAATACATATATAAACAGTCATGGAAATACTTGTGAAAAGGTTTTGTTGCTAGCAGGTCAACTAAAATAAGGATCGAAATGATTCAAAAAGAGATTTTATGAACTCTGACGTGTTCCTTACAACAGAACTCTCTAACTGCAAAGGCTATGAAAAATATGTTAGAGTAACAGATACCAACAACAAATACCAACCTTGCTCATACCCGTTTCCTGGAGAGGGGAAGTCCCTTCGTGACGCACCGTGTGGTGGGGCGGTCCGGCCCCTGGGGCTCTGGGAGGGCTGCTGGCGGCCATCCCACCCCGGCCACTGACTAGCTCCACGTATTTGCACTCACCCATTTCCACTGGCTGAGGCTTCTCGCCCACTTTAGAGACAGAAGTTCAAGGAGAAAGTGGGAGCCAGTAGGCACTACCGCCCCAAAACAAAATGCGTCCATATTTTGCAATTACTGAAATGGGAGAATTCAGTCACTGGGGAATCACACTGGATAAAGACCTTATCTCTAGTTCACATATATATATATACGTATATATATATATTCATGCACAGACACTGTATTTGCTCCCACATTTCTCTCTGGGTACCTGCTTCCACTCCTTGCCTCCATTCCATTTTGAGAAAAAGCATGGTATTTTGGTTGTAGACATTCTCCCCTCCTTGATGCTTGTGTCGTATCAACAGTTTTAAACTCACATGATTAGGACCTAAGAGTACCCCTGGAGTTCTCATTTGTTTCCCTCTACCTGTTTCAGATAACGCTGCGCTTCCCCCGCTTCCCCCGACAGAGGTGCGGCATTTTCACAGCACTACGGAGAATATCCCATTAGCTTCTCTGGGACACTCTGAATTCGTGGTGATGACAGCCGTTCTCTGGATTTGAGGGACACAGCAGCACGGCGGCAGGCCAGGATTTCTTTGTGGTTTACAAGAATCTGACTTTCCTTCCCTTTTCTTAAAACCAAAGGAACTAAAATATATCTTAAAACTCTAATTCTCTACAAGTTGAGGCTATTTACAAGAGGATAAAGCAGTTTAATGTGACAGTACTTAACTGTTCCAATGGAGGAAGTATACAGTTGGCCCTTGAACAACGTGGTTTGAACTGCGAGGGTCCACTTACGTGGGGATATTTTTTACAGTACAGTACTGAGTGTAATTTCTCTTCCTTGCGATTTCCTTTTCTCTAGTTTACCTTATTATTATAAGGATATATAACGCATGTAACATACAAAATATGTGTTCATCAACTGTTTATGTTCTGTTGGCTTCCAAGTCAGCAGCAGGCTAGTAGTTGAGGAGGTGGCAGGGGCTGGGCTAAATGGGGGATGGGGACTAAGGAGTACCCTTGTGATGAGCACTGGGTGTGACGCGTCAGTGATGAATCCCTACATTCTACTCCTGAAGCCGATATTTCACTATATGTTCACTAACTAGAACTTAAATAAAAACTTTAGAACAACCCAGTAGACTATTAGTAGTTAAGTTCTGGGGGGGGAGGCAAAAGTTACACATGGATTTTCGACAGCGTGGAGGATGGGTGCCCCTAACCCCCACATTATTCAAGGGTTTACCGTAATAAAATGCACTTAAGGAGTTTCATGTGTCTTCTGACATTTTACTTGTATCATTTGAAAAAGGACAAATATTTTCAGTACTTTGTTAATAAACAGCTAATTTCTACGCTGGGGCAGACTGCTACTTTTTAAAGTAAGATATTACCTTTCCAGAGTCAAGTAACACGAGAAAGCTACAGGACTATAAAGCTGAAAAGAAATCATATTCCGTATGCGACAATTACTCATATTGTGCCTTCCCTGCCCGGTCCTGGCCCCGCCTCCTGCAGCTGGTGGGCGGACAGACGCAGGCTGGGAGGAAGGGGAACTAAGGGGAACCGTGCGCATCAGGGCCCTATGGAGGACTCAGGGATGCTAGGGCTCCTTGCACGCGAGAGGAATTATCTGTTTAACAAGGAAAATAATTCTGTGTGTTCCAGTTCATGCTTTAAGGAGAAAAACTGCCTGGGAAAGGTGAGAAAAATTGCCTGGGAAAGGTGAGAAAAGCTGGAGAAATAGGAGTAAATACACCATGTATTGTGCTTACATTTCAAACACACCAAAGCAGGCAGCGGCCTGAAACATGGCTCTGAAGATCAAAACACCGCGGGCTTCATAGTCAGCCCCCGTGCTACATAAACTGTTCGTCCCATTGACAGCGGTTTTGTAGTCTTCTAGCTACAGCAAAATGACCCCCAAAATAATACCAGTAATAATAAAGCACACCAGTTTGCTTTCTGGCTCTCACTTTCATCCCATTTCACGATGAGAACACAGGGCATTTCATTTCAGATCTCACTCAGATTGGAAAAAACACAAAGCAAGGTTTATAACAGAAATGCTTCTGTCTCCTTTTGTTTCCAAACTGGTGGGTTGTGGTGGTTTTGTCCGCAAATCATTCTGCTACACTAAAAATTTCGAATAAGAGTTGACAGAAGAGCATATTGGCAGAACGGGGTATGGTCAGCACATATAATCTACTCAGACGATAATCTCGGGAGAAAAGGGTGATAAGCTAAAGCCAAACTGGGACAGGACTAGTCCGACCAGAATTTAGATTACGCACTTACAAAAGCAGGACCAAGCAAGAGTTGTGGGTCTATGGCTAGTAAGATTTGGGGTGGGCGAGGGCATGGTGGTGGGCTCCATGGCTTCCAGAAGCAGCTCCCGCTGCTCAAGATAATTTAACACACGTGGTGTGCTGTGTTAATGATGCTCAGAAACTAAGCCGCACCAGCAGTCCCTGAAAATGAGGCCCACTGCAGCAAAGTCCCCTCTCGCCGCACTCCTGCAGCTGACCTGGCTAGAACCCAAGATTCCATTCTTATGGTGGCGGTCCCTGCCACCGTCAAATGCTTCTACATCCCTGGTTATCAGCATGACAAAGCGGAAAGAATGATGAACCAGCTACAAAGAAATCTTGCCTTGAGTCCCCATTCTGCCACTCTTTGGGCATTTGTTTCTCCCACTGTAGAACAAAGGGTTGACCGAAGGACCTGTGACATTCTCTGCTTCTATGGCTGATGTCCATTCTACAGGAAGAAAACATTCTACCAATTAAGGGGTTACAGCGTGCACTTCTGGTCTGTACTTGGCTAAATTTAGTCATGGTTTTACTGAGAGGTGAAGCAATGACATTCCAATACATTTTAATATCAATTATTAACAGTACAGTTGTCAGCTCTTAAATACTTCATGGAGAACACAGAAGCTTCTCCATCCTGCCACGCACTCCTTTTCTCAGTGTGCCCCAAAGCAGGGATTATTGTAAGCAGACAGGTCGGACTAAAAACCTCCAGGCAGGGCAGATTTACTGGTGTTAAAAAGTCAAGTGCCCAGCCCCATTTTCACTGCACTGCTTGGTTCCATGCGGGTTGGGTGGGGAAATGATCCACTCAAGATTCTTTGCCGTCCCAGCCTCCCCTTCAGGGGCTTGTTCCTCTAGGGGATCAGCAGACATGGGCAGGGCAGTCCAACCTCGGGCTAAGCAGCCTGGGGTCCTGCCCCATCACGTGTCAGAGTGTGATGGAATTCCAGGACTTGGACTCTGGCTTGGCCTTGGGCTAAACCATACATTCCCACCCAGCTCTTAGCAGAGGCCTGCACCAGCAGGTGTCCTCAGCCAGGGGCCAGTTGTTAATAAACGGCACTCCGATTCCCTGTGGCGATCATTACTTTTATACAGATGGTCCACAGAACCTTTCGATGAGGAGGCGTAACTGGCAAATGCCACCAAAACCTTCCTTCATCCCATTACGTTCTTGGAAGTTCTGGAAAGGCTAAACGTGCACCTGTGGGGAGACGGTGGGGGGAGATCCAGCACATGCGGCCACAGTTGGTGTTAACAGAAAAAGAGACCCCTTGCTGGGTTTCAACAAGCACTCTCGGGGAAACTCCCCGGAAAGACCCATCCCCACAGCAATGGGAGTCAACATCTAAACGGGGAGGAAATGAGAGGTGAAAGGGTAACGGTGATTGTGCTCAACCAAGAAAAGGTGGTTCCCAAGGGAAAGGCTGGGCAGGGTCTTTGGAGGCTGGGCTCCACAGACGACAAAGGGAAAAGAAGAGCTTCGCCACCTCATCCCTAATTGCTTTCACAGGTGGGCTAAGAGCAAGGGTACGTGGAAATGTCTGAGCGGGAGAGAAGAGAGGAATTCCGAACCGCCAAGCAGAATGCTATGCTCCCAGGACACCTAGTCCCAAAAAACAACCGGAATCACGGGCTGGAAGGCTCAGGCTGAGCCCAGCAATGTAATTATGGCATCTCTCCCTGAAGACACAGCAGCTCCACAGAAGGTTTACACAGAGGGAAACTGCTACTTCCAGGAAAAGGGAACGGAGGTACCTTTCCCTATTCCTTGCACTAAATACAACTGAAACTCCTGGGCATTATATATAAAACAGACATTAAAAAGACTCTGAGAAACAGAGAGAAGGCAGGCTGGCATGGGACCTCAGGACCCTAGAGTGACACACTGATGCGTTCTCTCGGTGTCTTTTTGCTTCATATATCCCCACGTTTGGAGCTGAAGAAACTGGCAACCCGAAAACACCAATAGGTAGAGACCCCCCAAAAAAAAGACCGGAAGAAAAGCCTGCTATCACTAGCCAAAGAAGCAGGAAAGGGCCAGGCTAACAAAAGAGAAAACTTTTTAAACAATGACCTCTACTCCACCCAACCACCACAGGGAACGCTGCGGCCCCACACCCACCTTGCCAAGTTCCAGTGTGGCACAGACTCCCACCCTCTTGCAACTGTAGTAAGTTGTCCCAACACCCCTGCCCAGATGGTGTCAAAGCCAGCAGGGAAGAGGGCCTTTCATCCCTCCACCAAGTGATAGAGTCCTTCTACCATTACAGAAAAGAAAAATCCCCAAAGAAATCTCCAGGCCCAGATGGTTTCACTGAGGAATTCTACCAAATATTGAAAGGAAGATGAACACTAATTGTACAGGCTCTTCTGGAAAATAGAAGAGAATACCTCTCAGTGCATTATATAAAGCTAATATTAACCTGTCCAAAACCAACCAAAGACAGTACCAAAAAAAATATGAATATACGTGTAAAACTCTAACGTAAAATATTAGCACATAAACTTCACAATATATAAAAAGAATCATATAGCCTGATCAAGTGGGATTCATTCCAGGGATTGCAAGGCTGGTTCAATACCTGAAAACTCAATGTAATTTATTCCCCCAAAACACTGAATCCAATAAGTGAGTTCAACAAAGTCAGGGGGTACATGATAAATATAGAAAAATCAACGTATTTCAATATATCATAATCAACATGTGAACACTGAAAAATATAATACCATTTGCAACTGTTAGGAAGGAAAAAAGAGCAAAACAAGGCATTTAGAGGACCTGTATGATGAAAACCACAAAACGATCTAAATAAATGGAGAGGGGAGCCTGGGTGGCTCGGTCAGTTGAGCATCTTGACTTTGGCTTAGGTCGTGGGATCAAGCCCCATGTTGGGTTCCACATTCAGCACAGAGTCTACTTGTCCCCCTCTCTCTGCTCCTCCCCCCCCACTCATGTACATGTTTTCTCTCTCTCTCAAATAAATATTAGAAATCTTTAAAATAAATAAATGCATAAATAAATAAATGTTCATGAACTGGAAGACTCAACATAGTAAAGATATCAATTCTCCCCAAGTTGATATATACAGATTTAATGTAATTCCTATCAAAATCCCAGAATATTCTGAAGATATAGACAAGACTGTTCTAAAATTTATAAGGTAAAGCAAAAGAACTTTTTGCCTAGAATTGTTAAAAACGAGCTTAAAGTGTCAACTATACTTCAATTAAAGAAAAATAATTATTTCGAGAAAAAAGAATAAAGTTGGGCACGTCAGTGTACTGGATTTTAAGACACTTTATGGTCACTATCATCAAGGCTGTGTTGTACTGGTGGAGGGACAGACATGTAAATCAACAGAACAGAATCCAGAACCCAGAAATAGCCACACACAAATACGCCCAATTGAGGGGCACCTGGCTGGCTTAGTAGATAGAGCATGCAACTCTTGACCTTGGGTTTGTGAGTTTGAGCCCCACACTGGGCACAGAGTTTACTTTAAATAATATATATATATGCCCAACTGATACTCAATGAAGGTGCTAAGGCAATTCAGTAAAGATAAGACAGCCGCCTTCTGGACAAATGGTATTAGAGGAAGAAGGCGTGCATGGGGAAAACAAACAAACAACAACAACAACAAAACACAGCCTAAGTTTCATACCTTATATAAAAACTAACCCAAATGGATCACAGGCTTCAATACAAAAACTAAAACTCTAAAACTTTTACGAAAAAAACACAGGAAAAAATTCTCAGGATCTAGAGCGAAAAATAGGCTCGACACCAAAAACATGAGCTGTAAAAAGGAAAACGGTACACTGGACTTCATTTGCTCTGCCAAAGACCGGTTTAAAAGATGCAAAGGCTCAAAAGTACTTCAAAAAAACTTTCAAAAAAATGGAAAGACAAGCCACAACTGGGAGAAAAGACTTGCAACCACGTGCCCAACAAAGGACTAGTATCTGAATATAACAAGAACTCCGAAAACTCAACAGCTAAAAAAACACAAACATGATCTAAATAGAAAATGGGCAAAAGACTTGAAGAGACATTTCACCAGAAAGGACAGACAGAGGGCAAATAAACACATGAAGAAAGACGTTCTACATCATCAGCTACTGGAAAACTGCAAGTTAAAACCCCAGCAGCTATCACACACCTACCAAAATGGCTAAAATGGAAAATACCACCACCAAAAGCTGGCGAAGAGGCTGATCACCCATTCGCTGCCCATGGACTATAAAATGGTTCAGCCACTCTGGCAAAGAATTTCTTAAAAATACCCATATGCAACTACCATACGACCCGGCAACTGTCCTTGTGGGCATTTACCCCAGCAAACTCGAACTCATGTTCACACAAAAACCTGTACACAAATATTTACAGCAGCTTTATTCGTAATGACCCCAAACTGCAAACAGTGCAGACCGTCCTTCAAAGACCAAAAGGTGAACACCCTGTGGGACAACCTCACCAGGGATACTACGCAGTGATTTAAAAGAACAGACTCCGGGTACATGCCACAACCTGGATGAATCTCCAGGCAATGACGCTGAGTACAAAAAGCCAATCCCCAAACGTTACAGACGGTATGGCTCCATTTACAAAGCACTCCTGAAATACCAACGGAATAAAAACGGAGAATGCTTGGGGTTAAGTAGTGGATGGGAGTGGCTCTAAAAAGGCAGTATGAGAGACCCTTTTGGTTATGGAAACATTCTGTAGACTCATGGCACCGATGTCAATATCCCGGTTATGATACTGTTCTACAGTTTTGCAAAGTGTACTACTGGGGGAAACTAAATAAAGAGTACATAGCATCTCTGTATTATTTCTTACATGAATCTAAAATTATCTCAAAATAAAAAGTTTAATTTTAAAAATTCAGTGATTCGAGAAGAAAGACCCAGAACATCAGCACAGAAACACTGCAGCATTATTAGGCAAAATTTTTAAATGATTATGGTAATTGTAAGTAGAGTCGGGCAGCAGGAAGGAAGGGAGGGAAGGCGGGAGGGAGGAAAGGCGGGAGGGAGCGAAGGAAGAAGAGCCCCGTTGCCTGTGAAGGCGTACACCTCTCTCCAAGCCTGGTGGAGTCAAAAGTTGGCAGGCAAGGAATGAGGGGCAGTGGGCCCATTAGTCCTGCTAGGGCCCTGCGGTCACACCCTTGACCTTCAGAACCAACAGGCAGCAGGGTCAGTGAGGCATGCGCTAGGGACGGTTCCCTAACTAGGACTACTCTGCAGACCTAGGGAACCCTGCCCGGGGAAGAGCTCAGTTAAGCCAGAAGACAACATGGGCAGCTTGTGGGCACAGGGCTCACCTGCACTGGATTCCCGCTCCAGAAGGAACAGTCAGAGGGGGAGGCTACAGGGGCTTGTTTCAAAGGTGAGGCCATCCACTCTCTCAGTTCACTGAAGACTTACCAAGAATGGGGAGGTCCACAGAGAAATGGAAAGTAAATGTTTTAATTGCCTGACTGTGGCAGACAAGAAAGGAAAGACGCAGTTGGGGAAAGACTGCTACTTGAGGAGCCTTAACTCAACTTCTACGTTTTACTAGAAGACGTGTTTTAAGTGCCATTCTCAGGGAGGTAACAGTTCATGCAGGTAGATTCTTCTCCCAACTGCATTTAAGCTCACAAACTCTATATTGTCTGAGAGTCACGTGAATGGCAAACTGGAGAAGATGAAATGAAGAATTTTCCCTCTTCTCTCTTCTGTTCTTCCTGGCTTCAGCCCCACCTCTGCTACCACTGTTACCTGATGCCGGACCAGGTGACTGCCATGGGTGAGGACCCCCCTAGCTTCCCCTACATCCGAAGCTGGTACAGCAACGGCCATATGGATCCGACCAACGTCCTGGACTGGGGAAGGGACTCGGGGTTGGCTTAACTAAACTGGGCACTGAAAGAGTGGCAGCCCTCCCACTGACTGCCACACCGGCTGGGCTGCCGAGCGAGAGACCAGGCTGCCTGCCTGGGTCTGCGGTAGAACCCTCCTCTGGCCTAGTCTGGGAAGAACGGGAAATTACGGGAGTTGGGGGGGGTGGGGAGGCAGTCGTTCGGGTCAAGGCTTCCAATAAGACAAGGGGAAGTGGGGAACAGGCAGAGTATACCATGGGGCGTGTTTATGTCGCCAGCCGGTCGTGCCTGGATACACAGGCTGCTGAGGCTTTTAAGAGTATAAATATGAACCGAGTGGACACTTACCCAGGCAGAGTCAAAGAAAGAAAATACAACCGGTGGGGGGCCAGGGGGAGCCGATGTTTGGCTCAGTGTACATTTGGCCCCAGAGTTTAACGTTATTCTGCCATGACTCATTCCTAAGTATTCCAGGTGAAACGGGTGAGCTACACGACACACTAGTCCCAGCAAAATGCAGAAGTCGAGACAGAGCAGCCACACACACGAGAGAAGATGTTCACCTCCTTCCCTGAGGGAAACCACCCTAGTCTGACCCTCACTGGGCTGTTGAGCCCAAACGGTCAACAGAAAACAAAAGCTGGGGGAGTCCGTGGAGGAAGGGTAAGTCCTACGTCCCTGCCCACATCCTTTCTCCTTCCTAGAGAAGAAGAGATCGGGAAGAGAACAGACTCCGGGAGGGCAGCTCGGAATGGCAGCAGCGCACACAGCATAGGACAGAGGTGGTGAGAGCCCTCTGAAACCAGGACCGGATCTGCCGCTCTGAGCAGAGTATCAGCAGACCGAGAAACACGGCAACAAAATGCACACAATGAAAGAAATGTTTTGGGTTTTTCTGCTTTTTTTTTAAAGGCATCTTTTCGAGATGGGAAGAAATACTACCTTTCTGATGAGGCCGTGACAAGGTAAGAGCGCACCCAGAAAAAACCCAGGCCCTGTCACCAGGATAGGCTAGAAGAGCATGTCGATCACGGCCTTCCCGAGCGAGTCAGCCACTCCACTCCCAGTGTTCCAACGTCCGAGCCAACGGAACCTTTCACACCCAACGCCACAAGAACGCTCTCGAGACTATCATTCTCATCTCCGCTAAACTGAAAATCCAAAGAAAAACATGATTGAGGTATTCTTGATCTTTTGGTCCCCAAACTCGAAATCCCACCAAGAACTTGATTTGGTAGTTGCCCTTGAGGAACTGATCGTGGCAACGCTACTTGACATCTGGACATCAATCCCCTAGTCAGCAAGATAGAGAGGTAAATACGGGAAAGATCAGCTCCCTGCTGGGTCTTCACAAACAGAAGGTGGAGCCAGCGTGTATCAGCTCAAACGAGCACCTTCCTCTTCCAATTTCACGAGTTCTCTTGCTTCGGACAATAAATCGTACGGACTTTCTAGCTTGAATCTGGTTCATTCGACATGTCCAGTTACTTCCATTCCAAGTAAGTATCATATATCTGTACAACACACCGATCTATTGGCCAAATGATGCCTCATGGAGAAAAGCAAATGACAGAAGATAAAAGGACTCACTGATGCCCACTGTGACACATACTTCACCAACATAAACCGACACTTCACCGCCAAAAAAAAAAAAAAAAAAAAGCTGCAAAGAAATGCAAAGGTATTCTATTCAAATGGAGATGGCTTTCCATCTGTAGCTTAAATTCATTGTACTGAGGACTGTTACCGAACATACTTCTGGACCAACATCATAAGCAAGCAGGCACACCATGTAAGTGGGTACCGATTAAGCCTGTTTAACTGTACAAGACAGTAATTCTAACCCGAGGAAAATTTTCTGAATCCCAAAATCATCAGTAATAACTCAAGAACGCGGGTGATGTAACCTGACTTGAACACCTACTACGATGGCATGATACTCTAATTAGCCAGGTCTCAGAGTTCCCGCATATACGCCAATGACCCAACAATTCCAAACTCATTTAGCCTAAATCTAAGGCGCCGTAACTCAACTAGACATTGAGTTATTGTCTTAAAAAAAAAAAAAATCACCTTCCAAAAAAATTGTTTTTAAAATAAGACTCTTACTACAACATTGTTCAAGTCTACGAAAACAATCCTTTCTCTCGTGCATCACACACACACACACACACCCATTTAACTGAGCTCCCACCCCTAAAATCGAGGGCATTGTCTAAGCACTGAGGTCTACAGATTCGTCACCGAAAAACACCAAAATGTGATACTCTACTTGTCCACTCGTATCTGCAGCCTGCTGGAAGTGTGTAGCCAGCGACGTCTCGTCCTGGAAAACTTCGTTACACTCCAAACATTTCAGACTATGCCTACACAGCTTGGATGGGTCTTCATCTAGAGGCATAGCTGGAATGATGGGTGTGCTTGAGGGAGCGGATATGACGGTCCCAGTTAGGCCAGACTGAATTTTCGTGACAGTGTGTGTGCCGGCTCCCACGGAGCTTGGAAGAGCAGACGATGAAGTGGAAGTATTGCTTGACGGAGAGACAATCATTTGATCCGCTGGGACTGGCTTTAAGATCAAGTGGGAGCACTGCATCACAACCCCCTTTTCCTTATGCCCGCGGGCGTGGGAAAGGAGACTGCACTTGTTGTAAAAAACGAGGTTCTTTGTACAGTGGTTACACGTTACTTCGATGCGCACGCTGCGTCGGTCATAGTGTTGGGTCAGGCTCTTTTCCAGGGCAAAGGAGTCACCGCACTCCAAGCACTTGTACCCGCGGGTCGGTAACGTGATGCCTGCGTTGGCAGGAGGACTGAGGTTGGGGATGTAAACTGGGACTGGGTTAACGCTGCTCAGCACCTTGTTGAAAGCCTCCACCACGGAACTCTGCAAGGAGGACACCACCTGGACTCGAGACACCTTCTTGGGTGGCTGCGAGGCTGCTGCATTGATTATTGCCTGCTTTATTTGCTGCTGAGGTTTGGTTAGCACTTGGCGGAGCTCAGAGGTGGCCTGGGCGCCCTGAGGCAGAAGGTTAAGGTTGGCGAGGTGCACAGTCTTTGGCACGAGTTTGGCGTTGGCCAGGCTGGATGCCGGCACCACGACGGTTTGCTGCTGGATGGCATTGGCGGCTTTGATGATGGCGCTGCTGGCGCTCTGAACAGAGGCAGCAGATATGACCGTGGCTTTGACCGTCGTGTTGTTAGCGAGCTTCAGATTGATGACTTGAGATCCTGCCGTCTTCACGGCGGACACTGGGAGGAAGGCAGTTGCCACAGGCTTAATAGTGACCTGTTTGGGGGTCAGCTCTGCAGGGGCGACTGTGTTGGTGACCACCGCCGACTGCAGAGGTGCTCTGGGCGGGGAGGAGAGGACGGCAGCCGAAGCTGGAGAGGACAGGAGAGACGTCACAGACGCCATCACGGACCCCGCCTGCTCGGAAGGCTTTTTTCCAGAGTCGAGATCGACCTCTGGCAACACCCTTGTCACTGTTCTCTTTATTTCCCCAGAAGACGTCTTAATGGTCTTGATGCGGACTTTGGGGATTGCTGGTGTCGACCCTGCGGGAGAGGACGGCGATCCCTTGCTGCTGTTCTCGCTGGAGATGCTCCGGGGGCTGTCCGGCGGCTTCAGGGACGCCTTCTTCGTCCCGTCGATGAGGCTCTGCGATTCAGGAGACTTTTCCATGGCTCTGGGACTATCATTCGCTTCTTTAGGCAACGGAGAGGACCCCCGGGAGTCAGTCACCGGTTCTTTGCAGGAGTCGGAAGCAGCCTTTTTAGCACTCAGGGCTGCTATTGCAGCTATACACGAGGACAGCTTGGACGATGGCTTTGACCTCGACGGCGCGACGCCACCAAGGCCGGGGTCACTCTTCTCCGAGCTGGGCTTCCCGTCGTGGGTCCGGTTTTCAAGCACCTTTTCAGAGTTTTCCTTCAGTTTTTCCTCTGCTTTTCTGGCTTTAAAAGGTTCGTAAACACTCAGATTTATGGAATTTGTTTCCGTTTCTCTCTTAACAACTCTGTTTTTATCTAAATTGCCTGCAGGAGAGATTCCAGTTTTGCTCAAGCTGTCCCCTCCGAGTGCCTTTGGCTTGTCATAGTCCTGCTGGGCAGACGACCCGGTCAGCACGTTCGACCGAAAACCGGAACGCACGTCCTCTTTGTCCGGGGGGTCGTCCACCTCTATCTTCTCGTCGTCATCGAACTCTTCAGCACTTGAGATGGGGCTAAACTGGCTGAACGTGGAGTCTTTTAAAGTCACCTCTGAGGTAGGCGCATCTCCTTTCAAGGACTTGGATCCGTCCTTGCCGTAACTGTCGAGAGAGGACGCGGTGAGAAACCCGTTGTGTAAGCCGTTGCCGGTGGGGTTGTGGCCGTCTTTCTCTGCGCCCTCGGAGGAATCGATGTTCCGAACGTTCTTCACGATAACACTGACGCCCACGTCAGAAGAGGAGGGGGTGTGGGAGTCCTCGTCCCCGTGGGCGTTCTGCTTGATGTGGCTTTCCTGGTCATCGTGCGCAGACTCAATAGCTGCTTTCGGATCGACCATATCTGGGATGTCGAAGGCTGCCAGGAGGTCATCAAAGTCTGGGGTCTTCATATCCCCCATGGTCATGAACTTGATCAGATGTTCTGTTAAACGAACAGAAATAATTCCATCAGCAATGAACACTTTGTAACGATGGGATAAGTATCCCGCTAGGACTTACACGAACACGGTGATGGTCAGCAAGAAAGACCAGGTTGGTAACTACACTTCCTACAACGAGGAAACTCCGAGTGAACAAACATCCAGGGAACATGTACAAAGCCTTGATAACTACAGCTTCAAACTAATTGCCCCAAAATGCTGCCGGCATCACCAGCATGGCACCTTATAACGAGAATGAGGCTGACTGGAACAGGTACAGCACGAAAAGTAGGTGCTGGTGTAACAACTAGAAAACGGGTCATTTACCACTGGATTCATCGCCCGGTTTTCACAAAAAGCTACCCCCAAACCTACTTTAATCTCCACAGCATTCAATTCTACTGGCAAAATTAGCATGATTATGGTCACCGTCACATTTGGCCTATCACATTAAAAGGCATATATGATGATCAAAAAAACAATTACAGGGGCGCCTGGGTGGCACAGCGGTTAAGCGTCTGCCTTCGGCTCGGCGTTATGGGATCGAGCCCCACATCAGGCTCCTCCGCTATGAGCCTGCTTCTTCCTCTCCCACTCCCCCTGCTTGTGTTCCCTCTCTCGCTGGCTGTCTCTCTGTTGAATAAATAAATAAAATCTTTAAAAAAAAAAAAAAACAATTACAGATTTCAATTCACCCACACAACAAATGAGCATCCCAGCCCACCACGGGCTAGCTACTGCTAAAAAAGTTCCGCCTGAGATTTTAAAAAAGAAAAAAAAAATCCTAAGAAGCCTATTCCATCAGTTTTTATTTAGTCCTAATTTTCTCTATTATGTTAGGGGAACAAAAAATACTCTCCTGGTAGGAAAAAAAAAAAAAAAAAAGGATAGCATCCCTTCCTTCTCCCCTCCCTGGTTCAGTGCATTTAGTGGTAAAGGTAACACACGGCCATTTCCTAATTGCCACTCATCCAACAGTTGTCTAACTGGCTGTGGCAGGTGAGCACGGCTCCGCCGTTGACGTCGCTCTCGGCGTGTACCAACGTGGCCCCGAGGGCAGGGCAGAGCCTGGGAGAAGGCAGGCCTTTTCCTCTGCACTGGGGCCAGACTGGGGCGAGGGGCGGGGGGTCACAGCCTATGAGGTGCCCCCATTAATGTCGGCAAAACCCTGCGCAGTAGGAAGACAGAGTTTTAGGAAAAAGGATGGTCACAGCCATTGCTAAAGACAAAGGATTAGAAACGCATGAAATGCTTAGGGTCTTTAAAGGGGACCCTTCGCCCCACCTGCAGAGGACACGGGATCGTGGCGATCACATGAAACTCCACTACAGGAGAGATCCTCCTCCTGCAGTCCAGAACACTCCACCTGTGTTGCTACGGTCTTCTGGTATGCGGCACGGCACGTGTGGGTACTTGTCTCTTCGTACCTACTAGCCTGTCAGCTGACTGGAGATGGCAATGTCTCACTCTCCGTTGCACCATAAATGCCATAAGACTAACACACGAGTCAGGGGCCAGCACACTGGACTTATCAGAAGGACGGGCCTGGGCCCAGCTCGGTCACTCCCTAGCTCTGGGACCCTCAGGAAGTGAGGGAATCTGTTTGGGCCTATTCCTTCTCTCTGCAGCGGAGGGAGGCAAGCAGCCAGGAAGAGAAAGAAAATAGGAAGCAAAATTCAGTGTTGGAAGGGAAGAGAGTTACAGCTGATTTTAGGCAACTTTCGATGCAAGAATCAGCCTAATTGATTTGTAGATATGTATTCCTAAGACTCTCTCACCTTCATACTTACTATTGTTCCTCCTTTAAATCTCCTTTAAATTACTGAGAAATTATCTTCCACATTTTACTTAAGTATTTAATGATTTTTCTTTTTGTACAATCTGTAAGAGATCATGCATTCCTTTTTTTTTTTTTAAGTTTTATTTATTTATTTGCGAGGGGGGGAGGCATGAGCAGGGAGAAGGGGCAGAGGGAGAGGGAAAAGCGGACTCCCCACTGAGCAGGACCCTGGGATCGTGATCTGAACAGAAGGCAGACGCTCAACCGACTGGGCCACCCACGCGCCCTGATCATGCATTCCTAACGAAAACTACACAGGGTCAAGGCAGACTTCCTACCGAGGTGACAACACGCATACCGGTGAAAACTCACACAAACCTCAAGGCCACCAGCAGGTGCTAACACACCATCGTCGTCAGCTTACTCACTGACTGCGGGACACATCCAAACACGTCTAGTCATCTGGATGGGAAAAATTACTATTGAAGAAGAAATTAGCACGCTTGGTTCAACGGGAGCTATGGAACACATCACCTTCCATTCACTTGTGTTACTACAGAACTAAAGAAGTCACATAGTCTTTTCCCTAGATGGTGTGCTTCGCCTAGAGAGAAAATACCCTGGGGCCACCGTTCTCTCAGATGGATGCCTGAGGGACCAGACAGGGAATCATGTATCCCCAGCATCAAACGACAGACAGCCCAGAGAAAACATCAACACTTCTAAGTTGATATTGTTGTGAAAATATCTATGACTGAGTCATACCCACTGTAAGTCTGTGATTATGATTGTCTTTTTAGAATGAAATCGAACATTTAAACTGCAGAGTACAGGGACTGAAAAACCCATCTGTCAGATAATACCCACATTAAGAGTCCACCCACTTAGGAATAATCCTGGATTGTCACTATTTTTATTTTTAAGGAGCAAATGGCAGTTTTAAGTGAAAACTCACGATAAAATCACCATTAATGGGGCGCCTGGGTGGCTCAGTCGTTAAGCGTCTGCCTTCGGCTCAGGCCATGATCTCAGGGTCCTGGGATGGAGTCCCGCATCGGGCTCCCTGTTCCGAGGGAGTCTAATTCTCCCTCTGCTCCTGCCCCCGCCCCTGTGCACTCGAGCTCCCCCTCCCTCTCTCTCTCAAATAAATAAAATGTTTAAAAAACAAATAAATAAGAAAATAAAATAAAGAAAATCACCGTTAGCAAAGCATCCAGCCTCTGTGGTTGATCTCTACCAACCACATCGATCCAAGTTTATAGATCGCCATTTTTGGAGAACTCAAGACACAGAATCACCCAACTCCTGCCCAACTCCCCCCAGAGTTGAAAGGGTGTGAAAAGAGTTGAAACACTGACAAGTGTTTTTTTTTTAAGCCACCACTTATCCAAAGCTTGGACCCAGGCTGTAGATGTCCCCGGGAGTAGACGGGCTCTGCCTAAATCTCCATCCTTTCTTTGCGGTGACACCGGATTTATGTCGTGTGCCCTCTCCTTACAATGTGGGTGAGCAAAGAACGCCATCCAGTTTCACATCAGTCATTCCAGAGGGCAGCGGTTCAGGAACAAAAAGAACATAAAAGGCCATTCAAAGACTCGCAGGTGGTAGGCCCAGGACACACAATCACAAGAAATGGTAAAAGGTCGCACGTAAAACAAAGCCTGTTGAACAACTGAGAGCCCAGATCCGCAGTGCAAGTGGCACGTCCTCTAACGAATACGTGGACGATCAATAACTGAATCTCATCATCTTCCTCTCCCCGCGACGCGCGGGACCTGGCTGACTCACCCACACGCAGGGACGCAGGCACTGCAGCGCAGCCTTCAATCTCTCGGTCGGTGGCAGGAAGGTGCCCACCACGCCACCCACGCCTTTTCCTCTCCGCCCGACCAGAGCAGAGCTATGGCTTGGACAACCCCAGAGAAGTTCCCCCAAGCCTGCGAACATCCCCGGGGGTCGAGAGGACCTTCCCCGTGCAGGAGCAACTCTCCCCCCGTCATACTGTGGCCACTCACCCCGCTCTCCCCCCCGCCGCCCCGTGTCACCTAAGATTTATACTTTTTCTTGCGGGGAAGAGGGTGGGCCTGAGGGCAAAAGAACATGACATTCTGAAGAGCATGAGGCTGAGGGCGAATGAGCAGTGGTGTCAAAAACTCTTGAGTCAGCCCTCCTGGTTCACCCTGAACGAATCCAGATGTGAACGTCGCAGACGCAGGCCAGGCGTGAGAGCCCAAGTGCAAAGCCCAGCAGGAGCACAGGGCACTGCCTGGAACCTGACACCCCAGGTGGGTGGACCCGCCTCTGCGCGGTTGTGGAATCGACATAAGGAACACCGCTCTCCGGAACGTCACACTTCTCTCTCGGCTTCCAGAAACGTTGTTCATACCCACAATTCCACTGTCCCATCACCTGCTTCCTTCCCGCATTCTGGAAGGCAGGAGCCAATTCTCCACTTGGGGGAATAAAATGTTTAACTCCCACTTCATTACCCAGTTATATCAGGTACGAAGAGAAATGTTTACATTTAAAAGTTTTCTCTCATTTTTCACCCCCGTCCTGAAGTACTACTGTCTTCTCTTTTAAAAGATAATGGACAGAGAGCTCGCTTGAGCTTCTCTTTTCCCTGGAGAGCTTGATTTTCAGACAGAATTAGCTTTAGTTGTTGTAACAGTCTTCTATTTCATTTGTACTCCATAAAACATACCTTCCTTCAAAGGTACTAACGGTCTTTTAATTTAAAACTAAACCCCATATAAATAACCTAGGACTCACTAACAGCATTTGTGCCTAATGTGGAATGTCCTTGCACTCAAAGACACGGAAAATATGGACTGGGGAGGGGGATGCTAAGCCTACTTACAGAAACGGAAATTGAAAGAACTGGAGTCTGTCATGTGATCACTTTATTCTCTTCTACGACATGGACAAAACATTTCCTTTCTTACCAAAGCCTCTTAAAATTATAAAAAGCTATTCCATCTTTGTTGGCAAAAGTCAGAAGTTCTCAAGTCAAAAGAAAAACAGAAGAAAAACCTATTCACCCCCTTAATCGTACTTTTTACACTTTGCGATAAAAGGAACTGCTCTCCGTGGACCTGTTTCTCAATCTTAAACTAGAGACTGGCAGCTAAAAGGCTCAGGCACCTCTCACCCAGGGAACACTAACTTCAGATCATCCCCAGACCCGCCTGCCCGGGCCGGAGCCAGCCTAAATCCAGGCCTGACCCAGACACGGTTCTGCCTCCAAAATGAACACGCAGAGGCCAATCTGAGCAGTGAAAACTCATCAGACCCACCATTTAAATGGAGAAACTAACATTTTCTTTCATGAAAACCAGTAAACTCTAAATCGTAATAACCCTAAAGAAAACCATTGTATATATTGACCACCTTGACAGTCTTACACAAACTTTCCATAAAACAACTGTAATAACACAAGGTCTGTTATTCTTTTGGGGGACTATGTTGGTCACTATTTTCTAGCACTGTCTGGACACTGAAGCCCTTTTTGAAGAAATCATTCAACAGAGCAATGAATCAAACCTTATATTTCTAACCTTATCTTGCCTTCAAACATAAAATGTTGTTCTTTTTTTTTTTCTTCTTCTTTCTTTAGAGTAGGCTCCACACCCAGCATGAAGCCCCAACGCAGGGCTTGAACTCATGACCCTGAGATCAAGATTTGGTTGAGCGTCCGACTCTCAATTTTGGCCCAGGTCATGATCTCAGGGTCGTGGGACTGAGCCCCACATTAAGCTCCACACTCAGCAGGGAGTCTGCTTGAGATTCTCTCCCCCACTTCCCCGCTCGTGCTCGGTCTCTCTCTCTCTCCCCCTAAAATAAATAAATCCTTAAAAAAAAAAAAAAAAGACATTTCACACACAGGGTGAAGAGAACAGAATATAGGTTCTGCGAATTCTGTATGAATTAATAAGAAATGAGTAAATATAGTTGCTATTTATCCATAATATATTTACTTGTTTCACTAAATCCTCCTATCTACCTCAATTATGATGCATTTATTAATTCTTGATATACAGATACTGTGGCCAAGGCAGTGTTTCCTTTTTCAGTTAATACTTAGTGTTCCTGATTTGAAATATAACTGATGGGAAAGTTCAAACCCCTTCTTGGAAATATAAACACAGCATCACCTAATCAGGGCACAACCTTGGGAGATACAAGAATAAAACGAGCCGTTCCCTGTGGTTCTTCTCTGCACTGCCCTCAAGGCAATACACACCAGCACCTCTCTGCCCTCCCGGCCCATCCACTCTTCCCAGCCCTGCAGGAGAAGCCAGGGGAGCGTCCCGCCACATGACCAAACGGTCCCTACAAACCTCAGCCCTTCCAGAACCTCAACTTGCAATCTTTGGTCTACTTCCTGTGTCACCGCCCCCCCCAGGAAGGTCACCCTTAGATCCAAACTCTCAAAGCTCAGCCATAATGAGCTCCTTTGCTGTTCCCACTGAGGCTCTCCAGTGGCCAAGATAATTTCTAGAGAAGACTGTAGATCCCTGCTCTTTATCCCCTACCCCTGGGAGTCCCAATCTCATTTGGCTTCCACAATGCTGACTCCCACACTGTCCGTGGTCAGAAGCTATTCCTAACTTTCCCTCTTACCTGCTGCATGCCTTGTTCTCCCTGCAGTCAGCTTCAGAGACAGTGGGCATCAGGCGAGATCTTTCCCAGAGCCCTTCCTACCTCTCGACCTTTCCGACTCCTGCACGGCTAGCTGTTGCAGCCGATCCTCCAAATCTACTGTGAGCTTGCTGCCCCCTCCTGTACTCTTGGCCATCCCTGTCATGTCTACCTACTGGTGGAAGGACACCTCCCCCTAATCTTAGCCTTCAGACCCTATCCTCAGTGCCCTGCCTCAAGGGCATGCTGCCTTCAGGCAAGTGCTCGATCGCTGGGACAAATCGTGGACCTCCAGCTCCCTCCCGGTCCCGTGCAATCCACTCCCGATACTAAAATCCAGGCAGGGGGAAGGAATCTGGGGGTGAAGAAACTGTTCTGTATTACCATTTTGGGGGTGGACACATACTTCTTTGCATTCATAGAAACGCAGAGAACATTATTATATGTAAGGAGGGAGAGGGGAGAAGGCAACCAGGAATAATGGGAGGACAAAATGAGAGATGGACTCTAACAAAGAAGGTAACTACACCACAGTCAACAGAATCCGCGTGCAGAAGAGGGAGGGAAGAAAAGAGCTAGCCGCAGTCCTGGGAAAACACAATTCCGACTGTACGCTGTAAGGCGGCGGAGGAAGGAAACCTGCACGTACTCTCCTCTACTCAGGACAAAAACTGCTGAAATCGGAATAAGGTCTGCAGTCTCGTTAGTAGTAGTGTACCAATGATAACCGTTTCATGTTGATGGTAAGTTCTAATGATGCAAGGTGGTCGGGAAAGCTGGGTGAAGGATACCTGGAATCTCTTTGCATTATTTTTGCAACTTTTCTATAAGTTATAATAATTTCAAAATAGTTAAATGAAGATAGTGCTATCATTTAATGGTGTATAGCTACGTACCACGGCCCCACTCCGTGGCTTGTGTCCTTTCCTGCCGCCGTGGTCTTGCAGCAGAATTCCATGCCCCAGCCATCCCTCCCTCTCGTGACCCCCGCAGCACTGCCAGGAGTCCACCAGGCTTCTCCGAACTCTCCCTTCCTCCCCCGTGGGTCCCGTCAGACTCTGTATCTACCTTTGCTCAAGGGCAGCTGCGGCAACTCCCGTGGTCTCAACCATCGTGCACGGTCACAGAACTCAGGCACGTCCACATTCAGCCCTAATTCTACCTGAAGAGCCACCTTTCCAAACTGCCACTTTCATATTCCACTTGGCTCCCCCAACCACGTGTCAAAGTTAACCTAAAGCCCTCACGTTCCCTCCCAACCTGTTCCTCTGGAGTCCTGTCTGTGTTACGTCGATGACATTCACCTTCTCTGTGAAAACATTAAGAACCCTCAGGCAGCATTTCACACGCAGCGAGACAGACAGGACTTCGGTAGGATCTTATTAGGCTTTTCGCAAACACAAGGCTGAAATACACATAGTAAACGCTGGATTTTTCTACACCAAACAGACTCCTTCTGGCGGGACAGCTAATTCTCATGCTAATGAATATTCTCAATCTCTGAAAAGAGAAATGCAGTAGTCCCCAAATTCTGATCTAACCAAAGGTCCTTTTTTTCGGATCCATGAATACAAATGCCAAAATGATTTCCCAAAAGGCTATACCAATTTCTGTTGCTGCTGTTACGCATTAGAGTTATTTTAAGTGCATCCTGTCCCCCAACTTTATAAATATTTATTAGCAAATGTCTAAGGCAGCAAAAAGATAATTTATTATATACCAATTTCTACGTTATTGAGTACTTGAAAGTTTGAACTTTTTCCCATATGGTTTGCTTACCAGTTGTAAGAGAAGTATTTGTTCACTGAGTAATGAATGGAGGCACAGAGGGAGATAATGAATATCCTATTTACTTCTTTCTGCTGCTCTAGGAGGTAACCTACCAGCCTACGCTCTTGTCACTTAGCAAATAATAATCAGCAAAAGCAGAGAAAACCCAGCCACAGTTCCCCAAAATAAATTAGTTTCTATGGGCAAATCCTGATGAAGGGAAGGAGCATTTAATGTCCCAGCTACACAACACGCAGACAACAGGCAGGAGGACACAAGGCCCCCTTCCAGAACCAACGTTCCCTTTGCTGTGACTTCTTCATGTCAGAAAACGTTCCACCTAAAAAATGAGGCTAACTGTCTATACCCAACCCCGGGGATATGGGGAGGACTGGTACTTAGTTAAGATATTTAGAGAGAACACTGTCAAAATCAAACACAGCACAAAAAGCACAGAAAGTATCAGATTCAAACAAGGAGTGGCCACTGGTCAGAGAATTTCAAAGAATGTTCTTCCTCCTGTCATCCACAACCAGATGGGAGACCTACACCCAGAGCCAGGACACCCACCTGGCCAAGCAGTCAGGACCACATTGAGGAGGACGGTTTGTGATTATTAACCCTCCTCCTCACAGGGTCCCTGCATTTGAGCAAGAGAAGGAACGAAGCCGGGTGGACAGCACTCTCTGGTGGGATGGGAGGTCCCACACAGAACCCACGGGCCGAGGTGTGAGCCTCAGTCGGGGTCAGAGTTAGAGGCTGGGGCACAAGCCAAACCCACCAGGTCAGCACGGGGAGGGAGCCGGAAGAGAAGCCCACACAGAGGCGCAGTGGCACCATCCTCATCTGAGCCCGCCTGCTCCCTGTGGCCCCCAAACCACAGCAGGACCACAGTTCACAGGGACACAGAGCCTCCGAGTTTGCACAACTTCCCAAAAACAGCCGCCCTCCTCTGAAGCTGGGTGGAGCGTCAACGGAGGTCACACCTAAGAGAGGTTCCTTCTCCAAATCCTCAGAACCCCTGCACACAGGGTTTTCCCAGGGGAGCTCCAAGAACCGCATAAAACTCTTAAGTTTTCAGTCTTAGTTAATTTTAAAAAATCAATAATTAATGTGAATTGAGGAACAGAAAAGAAAATAATGTATACTTCCATCTGTTTCGAGACTCACACTCAACAAGAAAGTGGTTCTCATATAGGATTTCCCATGAAGGACAAATATAGAAGAAATTACATCCTGAATATGTGAATTCATACTGTTCCAGTCGCCCACACTTTGCTTTAATCTCCTTCATTTAACTCTGTCACTACCCCTGGCAGTCCCTATCATCAAAGCTACACTGTAAATTGGGAAAGACAAATGCAACCCTCTAGCTCCCAAGTCCATTTTATTTCATCTATTTGTTTTGCCTTCGTAAAACCAAACGCTCAAAATTTAACGTTAATGAGTTTTTAACTATCTCCCGACGGCTCACAAATCTGTAAAAATTCTTGAGAAGTGTAATAAAAGATACAAATTGCAGACCAAAAATACCATCGACTCAAATTTAATCCTGTTTGCCAGATTCCTATGCAGTGCTCATACTGGAACTCAGGCCACAGAAAAAAGCAGCTTAACTCCCCATCCAAGGAATAATAATTTTTTAAAACATTTATTTATTTGAGAAAGAAAGACTGCGCGCATGTGCACGTGCTCGCAAGCAGGAAGAGAGGCAGAGGGAGAAGGAGAGAGAATGAATCCCAAGCAGACTCTGTGCTCAGCTCAATCCCACAACCTGACCACAAAACCCAGAGATCACAATCTGATCTGAAATCAAAGAGTCAGACACTCAAGTGACTGAGCTACCTAGGCACCCCCGAATATCATTTTGTACTGATACAAGTCTTATAAAAATCTGACAGCTAGGGGCGCCTGGGTGGCTCAGTCAGTTAAGCATCTGCCTTTGGCTCAGATCATGATCCGGGAGCCCTGGGATCGAATCCCACATCTGGCTATCTGCTCAGCAGGGAGCCTGCTTCTCTCTCTCCCTCCCTCGCTCCCCCTGGTTGTGCGCTCTCTCTCTCTCTCTCTGCCACACAAATAAATACAATCTTAAAAAAAAAAAAAAAAATCTGACAGCTACACAAAAACCAATTCCTGGCAGTCTATGGAAAGACTCCATAAGAGAAAGAAGAAAGTGAGTCATGTGAGAAGGTGAGTTCAGCGCTGGTACAGATGCCTGGCGAAGAGCAAAAGTGGGGACAGCCAGCACACGAATCTTGGTTTCTGACACCATTCTCCACTAAAAGGAACCAGAGTTCCTTGGAGAAATGGCTGATTCTAGGATCAGGCAGGAAATGTACAAAAGGAGCCTGGAGCACCTTGGTAGTGCCAATAAATAAGTGCCCAAAACAACACAACTACGTTGATGGGGTCACGTCAAAGGAACACAGAGGTCAACTGAACGAGCTCCCTGCGGCCAACGCTGGTACAATTCCAGCAACAAACAAAGCAGTACTGGATTATAACCCAAAGTATAAGATACAAACCCATGAGTCCATAATGATATAAAGGACTGAAAACATAAATGGGAGAAAGCAGAAACATCTCGTGCACAGAGGAATTCCAAGTAACTTATGGAGATGCCCGCCCTTACGGAGGTGAAGAAGAGCGCCCCACTCCTTCAGTGACTTTCTTCCAAAGCGGACAGTGTGGAAAGGGGAAAGAAAAGAGTAACTTTCAGTGGAAACGCACGACAAGCCCCCTCCGAGCCAGAAGACCAAGGTCAATATCCACAGTGATAACTTCCAGGTAGAGCGTGCCCCCCGATGTGATGAGAACAGCACATTATCCCAGAGGCATGCTACCTCAGCCTAACCACGAGAAGAGCACTGGACAAATCCCAGGTGCTGCACAGTCTACAAAACACCGACCACTACTCCTCGAAGCTGTAGGGTCATGAAGAACAAGGGAAGGCTGAGCATCGCAGCCAAGCGAGGAGTAAGGAGCCGTGGTAACTAAATACAATGTGATGTCCTGCATGGGATGCTGGGACAGACAGGGCATCGGGTAAAAACTGAGGAAATCTAAAGAAATCAGAGACTTCAGTTAGTTTTTTTAAAAGTGAGTAAGGCAGGGACACCTGGGTGGCTCAGTCGGTGAAGCGTCTGCCTTCAGCTCAGGTCATGATCCCGGGGTCCTACAATCGAGCCCCTCATCAGGCTCCCTGCAGGATGGGGAGTCTGCTTCTCCTCCCTCTCCCTCTGCTCCCCCCTGCTCATTCTCTCTCTGTCAAATAAATACAATTTTTTTTAAATGAATAAATAAAAGCGAGTAAGACAGAGATAACGAACGGCTACCTAAGAGGGTGGGAGGGCATTACAATGTGAAGAGGGGACTGGGATGAGCAGAAGGTGGGTAACTGCCACACTTGTGCCGGCCAAGAGCAGGACAAACAAGGTATTCCTAAAATGTTTACGGAACAGCTCTCTGTACGTGGAGATTAATTTTCCCTTTTATCCTCTTACCAATAAGCTGCCTCAAGGTCAGCCACTGACTAATCAAAATGACCTAACAACCTTTTTTTTTTTCAAAGATTTTATTTATTTGTCAGAGAGAGAGAGAGCACAAGCAGGGGGAGCGGCAGGCAGAGGGAAAATCAGGCTCCCCACCGAGCAAGGAGCCCAATGTGGGACTCAATCCCAGGACCCTGGGATCATGACCTGCGCCAAAGGCAGACACTTAACTGAGCCACCCAGGCACCCTGACTTAACAACTTTTAAACCAAAGTTTATTAGAAATAGAATTTCCAGGGGCGCCTGGGTGGCACAGCGGTTAAGCGTCTGCCTTCGGCTCAGGGCGTGATCCCAGGCGTTCTGGGATCGAGCCCCACATCAGGCTCCTCTGCTGGGAGCCTGCTTCTTCCTCTCCCACTCCCCTTGCTTGTGTTCCCTCTCTCGCTGGCTGTCTCTCTGTCGAATAAATAAATAAAATCTTAAAAAAAAAAAAAAAAAAAAAGAATTTCCAGGGGCGCCTGGCTTGCTCAGTCAGTAGAACGTGCAATTCTTGGTCTTGGGGTTGAGTTCGAGCCCCGTGTTGGGTGTAGAGAGTATTTAAAAAATAAAATCTTTAAAACAAAACAAAACAAAACCAAAGACAAGACAAAACAAAGAAACAGAATTTCCCCCAGTTTGCATAGTCCACGCTTTCCACACACAAAATGACTGGGATGATCTTGATAAATGACTTATTTGGTGTCTCTTTTTATCTAATGGCAGACAATAAGACAAGTGGATCACTGATAATTTAAAATACAAAACAATAGCCTATAAAAAGAATAGGTCCCTCTGGGGACGCCTGGATGGCTCAGTCAGTTAAGCATCGGACTCTTGATTTCGGCTCAGGTCATGAGATGGAGCCGAGCATCGGCTCCGCGCTGGGCACTGAGCCTGCTTGAGGTTCTGTTTCTCTCCCTCTTCTTCTGCCCCTCCCCTTTAAAAAAAAGTCCTTCCTAAATAAAGGTTTGGTTGTGCAGGTCACATGGAAATAAATGAATTATTTATGCCTCTCACCATGATTTAGTTATCTTCTAACAAAGCCAGTCTTTCCTTCCACAATAATGTTGTAAATGCGGTCTGCCGTTCCAAACCTTAGCAGCCATAAACAGAAACTGCTGCTTCCCTTTAAACAAATTATATGCAGAATAATTTCCCAATCATACACTAAAATCCACTTTGTGAGGCCAATGTAATTAATGGCCCATATGCAGAAAAACAGAACAAGGTATATACATTTATTTTTCTTTAATTGTTGTAAAATACACATACCACAAAATTTACCATCTTAACTAAATAAAAATTTTTTAAGTAGGTTCCACACCCAGTGGAGCCCAACTCAGGGCTCTAAACCATGACCCTGAGACCAAAACCTGAGCTGAGATCTACAGTCGGACACCTAACCAACTGAGCCACCCAGGTGCCCCTTAACTATATAACTTTTGCATGAAAAGCACATAAAAACATTAAAAGCAAAAAATGCTACCTACTATTACTAACTGAAGACCTGCAGAAGAATAAAACACAATTAGTTGAGCTGTCCCCCAAAGTAGGCTGGAAGTGTCTTAAAAAGGACAATTTCTAAACTCACACATTCTCCAAGGTTTGGACTTCAGACTTCTGATACACACACACACACACACACACACACTCTTCAACACACAACTGATTCACTAAACACTTGCATATCCTACAACAGCCACTCACTTCAGAGAGGTTCAAACCTAATTTTTGTTTTTTCTGAGATATCCAGTTAGAAGGACCAAGGAGATACTTACAGTCATACATCATTTCAGTCTCTTCCACTGAGTTCCCCTTCCATCTATTCTCAAAATCAGACTCCCCCTCCCTATACTGTGTCTCTCTCAGACACTCAAATTAGGAGTATCACCTCTACTTCTCTCACCGAGTCCTGCCCACTTTCCTCAGTCACATCACATGCATCCTTTCTAGAACGTCTTCCCTCCTCTGCTTGTGGACCGTGTCACCTTACACCTAGACAAAGACAACACCGTTTCTCCATCCTCTCATTCAGAACTGCCTGACTCATCTTTCTCAACTCCATTTTAACCATATCTATCACTCCCCTCTATTCAAAATCCTCCAATCACTTTGCAACTACAGCCAAACTCCTTGGCCTGACCCCAAAGGCCCTAACCCCTGAGTGAGGCCCAACCACTGCGTGGCTGCCCCCGGCAGGTCCCTCCCGCCAGCGCACCTTTCCTTCTTGGGCCATGAAATTTCTTGGCCCAGAATCCCAACACACACACCCCTCCACTGGCCATGTGTAAGAACCCATTCCTCAGATTTTTCTCAAAGAGCCTCAACTTCATCATTTTAAAAATGGGAACCAATAATAAGAGCCATTGCACAGGACGGCTATATAACGTGAAAATAAGTAATATATATGGAAAGCACCAAACACATCAGCATTGAAATGCTATTTTCTTCCTCTCTTTGTTGATTTGTTAGAACAGTAAAACAAAATAGAAAAAAAAAAAAAAGGAAAACTGAGTAGGTGTTTTTGAGGCTAGACAGTGAAGCAGGCTGGAGGTAACGATGGTTTGGTTGGAAGAAAAGGAGGGCACTTTACAGAGTGAAGGCAGTGGCTCCTTTCACATCTCATTTCACTTCACAACGTATGGCCTTTCTCCCCCTGTGGAGGTGCCTCCAGTCCCACCATTGGCCATTGCTAGGGTCACCTGGAGTTCACACTTGGAAAAGAATGCAGTTTCCTCTGAAAAGGCAGCAGAATTTCAACTCACAAAGCAAAATACCTCAATAGGTCTCTCTGACTACCCTGTAACCCCTTCTCCTAATTTCGAAACTCTGTCTTCCCAGCCGAGCATGACCAAGGACTGGCTGTGATCTCAACCACGTCTTGCCCAACCTTGGCCCGACCGACGCCGCTAGACCACGTTCACACGCTGACTGACATGGCACCAGGCCCTGGCTCACAGACGGGGTCCCCTGGGAGGCCGAGCACCAGCATGAGCAGCCACAACAGGTCACAGCAGACGAAAGCCACGCTAGGAGCCCTCATAGCAGATTCCCCCCAGCCAGGAGCCCCATCCAGAGGAGCAGTCCCCAAGTCCTACACCAATGAACCAACACTCTAAGAGAAGCTAGAGAGAGGAGAATGGACAGGCGGGGCTCAGAGAAAAGTCAAAGCAAAAGGGGGCTAAGAAGCCCTCATCGCACTGCAGAGTTATCTACCTGGAGTCATCTAGTTCTCTGGAAAGGTGAGTGGCTGCCCTTTCTTCGTGGAAAGACAAAGGGAGGTGGCTTTGGAGGTAGGGAAGACCAGGGTCTGGCAGCTGTGACGGCAGCATGACACGGGGAAAGGGCTCCCTGGCAGCCACCCCAAGAAGAGGTTAGCGTCCACATGGGATGATCTCGGAGGTCATGCTAACTTGTGACCCCACTCTTGCAGGTGTGCTGGTCATCACTTCTAATAGGTGTTGCGTCTGTGTGTTTGTCCCCTCTCCCTACCTGGTTCCATCCATGCTCTGCAACCGCCCACGAGCAATGCTCCCCCAAGAGCAGAGGGTGACTGAACAATGATGCATGAGAATGAGAACTACTAAGTGACTGAGGGGCACCTGGCTAGCTCAGTCAGTGGCGCGTGTGACTGCTGGTCTCGGAGTCGTGAGTTCAAGCCCCATGCTGGGTGTAGAGATTACTTAAAAAAGAAAATCTTCAAAAAAAAAAAAAAGAAATCACTAAGTGACTGAAAGGAGTCTACTTTCACAAGCACACAGCCTCCATTTCCTCCACCCAGAAGATACTTGGGGGCCTGGATTCAAAGGCTGACCTTCCAGCTCCAGGTCAACCCCCCTGGACAACCGCTCCTCAGACACTTGAAAATGGCTGGAAGCCAAGAGGACACGAAGGCTTAGCAATTTCCAGCTCCAAAAGATCCAAGTTCAGGTCAAGCAAAGACATTAAACGTGGCAATAAAAAAGAGGGCAAGAAGAGAGAGAGAGAGAATATGGAGGAAAATTCCCACGTCTGTCAGAAGACACTTCCGTCAATCCTTGGAACGCAGAAGCAGAGAAACAGGCCGAATGTTTTTGTATATTGGTATTTTGTACAGGGCAAGAGCTTCCCATGAAAGAATGCTGACTGCATGCCTGAGTTTCTTTTCCCTTCCCTCCTGAAATCCTACAAAAATGACATTAGAAGTATTTTTAAAAAGATAAAAATAGCAAATACAGAGAAAGTATTTCGTACTGCTTAGGGCTGGGGGCGCTGGGAGAAGTGAGGAGGAACAGCTAACGGGCACAGAACTTCTCTCTGGGGGATGAAAAGTCCTCCAAGTGACCACGGAGATGGTTACACAACTCTGGGAGTACAATGAAAACCGCCGCCTGTATGCTGCACATGGGGGAACGGTGTCTCTCAATAAAGTCCTTACCAAATTACCTACATCGCATGCCCACAAGGAAAGGAGAGCGAGAATGGAGTCAAACCCAACGGAAGACATCAACACAGTTTTAGGAAAAGGAAGAAACGACAGGGGAGTGGTAGCTGGCTCAGCAGGGTCGAGAAGTTATATCCCAAGGTCATGCAGGAGGCCACCACGGAGACAGTTAGTCCGTGGGAACTTCAAACAAGCTCAGGCCGTGGACTCAGCAAAGGAGACACCATGTCTGGCAGGAGGAATGGGGTGGGGCTCAAAGAGAGAGTGGATAAAGAGCCCTTGTACCATTCCCCGGCCCCCTGCAGGCTGGGACAGCCAGGGCGGGCAGGGGGAAAATGCTCCGGGTTATCTGAGCCATGGAGGCTTGGGATTCAGAGCCCCCATCTCGAAGTATGAGACAGAAAAAGCCTGGCCTATGGCCTTTCGTTTCCTCCACCCTTCACACCAAAAGCCAAGTTTATTCCCCAGGCAGGAGCACCGACGAGTCTCCTAAGAAATGAAAGCTGCAGTGAGAAAATCCCAGATGCCGGCTGGTGGGATCCTGCAATGAAGGGTCCAGCTCCTCGAGTATTCAGAGAACCCACCCTTCCAAGGGCCATCTCACCAGGAAGGTAGAGCTTCCAATCAGCTTTTCATGGCCTTTGTCCTTAACTCAGACTGCCAGATATGAGGGAAAGCCTCCAACAGGAAAGAGACCAGAATAAATAAAGAATTAAAAAACAAAAAGAGGACAGAAATGCTGCAAAGAGTGGAAGGATACAGACATAAATAATATCCTCGGAAAACACAGAACAGGGCGTTATGGAAAACAAGCACCCAAAGAATAAGAAGGAACTTTTAGAAATAATAAATAACTGAAATAAAAGATGAAACGGGTAAAAAAATAAAGTCAAGGAATGCGGAACTTGAAAAGAGATCCAGCCAACAAAAGGGCAAAGGCATGAACATGAAAAGTTCAATCCCGTTGGTCTACCATCTGACTATTAAGAGTGTTTCAGAAAGAAAAAATAAAGAGGATATTATCAAAGAAAAAATACAGGAATATCTCCCAAGACTAAAGGGGCCAAGTCTCGGGACGCAAGGGCCTGCACAGGGTTGCCAGATAAAATACAGGATGCCCAGCTCAATCTGAATTTCAGACCAACAGTGACTCGACTTTTCGCAGAAGTATGTTCCATTGTTTATCTGGGCATCTTGCATTTTCTATTTGCTAAATCTGGCAACCCTCTACCTCTGAGGGCCTAGCACATCAAACAAAAACAGTCCACAGCACAGCGAAATTAAAGTAACACCAAAAAACTGAAGAAGTACGACAAAGAACTGGATAGAGCTTCCTGAGCCCTGGGCGTGGTCTACTCCTGAGTCCCCTCAACCGCTAGTGGGGCCCTCAGTACCTTATCTGCAGACAATAGGACCCCCCGCCCTGGGCTGGTGCTTTAGACAGCCATTTACCAAAAGTACCAAACACAGAGATTTGTTTTTTCTCTTTGGTCTCTTAGGAGTTTTTGGGTTTTCCTTTAATTCTGGACACTGGCTGAGTGAATGGGAATTATGGGAGAGAAGGGGAGTGGTGTGTGTATGGAGACCACAGCCTCTGCCCTGGGGGACCAGAGCTCCTGGACTCCCAGGGGCATGGAAGGCACAGGTTTCCAAGTGCCTGAGAACCTTCAGTCACAAAAGTTAAGTGGGAGAGAAGTTCCAGAAAATTATGCTGGATGGAGACTCCACCCATCCGGGCTCCATGGGAAGCCTGAGCTGCGTTCTGCAGCTGGGTTCGGGGGCTCCAGCCCAGCTCCCACCTGCTCCCTGGGCTCACAAGGCTGCTGGGAGGATGATGAGGCCCTCAGACTTTGGGTCTTGAGGGATAGGCCTCAAGACCCTGGGTGGGAACAGGGACCAGGCCAAAGATACAGCTTTATTTAAACCTTTTAAATATTTAGGCATATGGTATATACCTTTTAAATATTTAAATATATCTTTTAAATATTTCATTATACCTTTTAAATATTTAGCCAGCTGGTCTCCTTTGTAGTCTTGCCCCAGGCTCTGTACTACAACATCAAGGGCGGGCCTGGGGGCCATTATGACTATTATGACGATTATTATTATTCCTATTTTATATACCAGGCAGAGAAAGTTTAAGTATCGAGAACATGTGGACAGTAAATGTTTGAGGACGGAGAAGAACCCACACTTTCTGCCTGCACGGCCCACGCTTGTGACTTCCACCAGGATAGCTGGGAGGTAATATCTAAAATGAAGAAGTCTGAAGTTAGCAGTGTGGGTTTATTACTTAGAAACCAGAGTCAATAATGGAAAATCAAAGAGGTGAAATTAACTGCCCACAGGGATAAGGACTAGAAAACACTGTTTGATGCTTTCAAATCTATGTACATGTATTACTTTGACAAAAAATTAAAACTGTTAGAAATCGTTAAGTAACGATCTTAACGTCACATCTCTCCCCTCAACAGAAACAAAACAGAACAAATCACTCTGCTCCTCAAAGCCTCGTTTCTCCAAAACAGCACAAAAAACCTACTCGTGGCTCTTCCTAACGCAAATGCAAATCTGTCACAATCAGAAAGCGGTTCACTAATTGTAACCCTTAGGGTATTACTGCATTAAGTGTGGTCTCAAAATTGTTTACAGTGAAATATGGCATATTCCCTTACTTGTCGGAAAAATGTTATATAACTGAAAACCCAGAAATAGTCATTTTTTATTGCAAAATAAGGCTTCATGAATATTCAGGAAGAATTTTTAAGTGTATTTTTCTCTTTTAGGTCTCTCTCCCCCCAACCTCAATGCGTTGAGAAGACCCTTACTCAGTGAGAATTAAAAATAAAGGAAGGAAAAAGAGGTGTAGAGGAGGTTTCGGCATCCAACTACTTCTAGATTATGTATATTCTAGAAAACTGCACAGCTCATAAAATTATTTAAGTCGGAACGAGCTGAGCTGTTCCGCCAAATCTACCAAATCTAAGAGCACACATAATAAAATGTTAATAACAACCCCCTTAAGACTGGGGCCAATGTCAAAGAGAAATTCCAACCCAGAGAATTTTTTTGTGTTTCTGTTCAAGCCCTGGGGAGGGAGAGACAGAGAGAAAAAAGAAAAAGGCTTACAACCTAAGACTTGACCCCAGAACAAAACCACGGCCCTTTGAAGAATGCAGTCGTGTAGCCTTTTATGTCTCCAGCTAACCAGGCTGCCCGTTTTAAAATGTGAGGTCGCACAGGGCTCGGGTCTTGTCTCCCAGCTTGTTCTCTCGCTGGCTTCCCTCCATTCGCTCTATTCCGGAGCCTCATCTGACTTCCTCCTGTTCAAAGCCTCCCGAAGACACCTCTAACTGAGCAACCCCAACCTGCTTCAATCTGTCCAATGTATTGGTCTTTCTAACGTTTACCTCCATCGTACGTCACTGTTTTACTTATATGATACCTTTGCGGGAGGATCTAAAGTGGTTTATAGTAAGAGATGCATAGGGACCCAAAACTGCAGAGGGAGAGGAATATAAAGGCATCCCCCTTGACGCATGTGTCTGAAGGTGTTCTAGGCACGTGCTGCACCGTCCTGCCCTGATCAGCTTCCATCCCAGACACAGGGATGGCTCCGTTGGGTCCCGGCAGACACGCCGGATAAAAACGGCTGTATTTCCACTGAGAGGTGGTGCCTGGAACAGGCGAATTCACAGAGACACAGAACAGAAGTTACGCGCAGGGAAGGTGGGAAGGCCAGTTACCGTTGCACTGGTTCAGAGTTTTTGCTGGGGGTGATGAAAAGGTTTTGCAGACAGTGATGTACTTGATGCTACTGGGCTGTATACTTACGGATGGTTAAAACAGTAACTTACGCTACGCATACTTTACCACAATTTAAAAAAAAATCCGCACTGAAAAGAGAGAGGAACGGGGAGGACAAATAACGATGGATTTTAAAATGAAGATTTTAGAGGGGCGGCTGCGTGGTTCAGGCAGTTAAGCGTCCGACTCTTGATCTCAGCTCAGGTCCTGAGCTCAGGGTCGGGAGTTCAAGCCCCACACTGCGCTCCACACAAGGCATGGAGACAAGAAGAGACAGACAGACAAAAAGAAAGAAAATGGAGACTTTGGCAATGTATTCCAACACCCAGTATCCTTTTGTGACCATCTTTAAGGAAATGGGAGGATACACATCAGCAGAGTGCTATAACCTTTAGCAAACAGCAGTCTGAGGGGTACAGAGCCCCAATCTTTGGCATTTATCCATTCCAGTGTTTAGATAACCCCAACCACAATACGTTTCAGTTACTAATACGACCGACGTCACTGGTGTGGCTGAGAAGAGGTGCCCGCAGTGGGCGAGTGCGCCAGTGAGGGGCAACTCCGACACACCAAGACAGCTCCGCCACACTGTTTCCCAAAGTGTGTTCTGTTTATAGACATTAGGAGGGAAGGAAGATTCTGCAGTCGAATGGCTGAACAACATTTAAACTGATTTCCTTACAACAAGGCTTCCCTAAATCTTTATCCCCACCACCTTTCAAGATCTCCCCCCTGAGCAGGGAGCCTGATGCAGGACTCAATCCCAGGACCCTTGGGTTCATGACTGCAACTGAAGGCAGCTGCCTAACCGAATGAGCCACCCAGGTGCCCCCTCTTTTAAGATCTTTAATACATTAATATACATTTTGAATTACAAAAAGGGGTTGAAGTATGAAATATTTACCAAATCTATTTGACCTCCAGACCCTGTTTTTCTTCTAAGAGCAACTCAGAGGTGCCCCATGTCTTTTGGGAAGTATTGCCATAAAGACATGAGTCTCTTCATTTGCAGGCCGCAAGCAGACACCACCACACAAAGCACAGATGGCCAGGTATCCAGAAGACGCCCACCCCTCTGCAGAGCACCGCCAATACTGGGCGTGACCGGCGCACCCTGGTAGACAATCCAAGTGGGACAAGCCAATTGGGGTCAAACTTTCAGGACAATTTACACAGAAAAGCCCAAATACAGGCTCTGCTCACTGGCCCCGAGCCACAGGGTTTGAGGGAAGAAGGGGAAAGTTTGGGCACAGTTTCTTTTGGTCTTTCCTGTGGAATATTAACTTCTCTCCAGGACCCACAACACACCTGTTATGATTCCAATAACCCCCAAAGCCTTAAGGTACATTAACTTCTAAAATATGCCAGGTAGGGCACAGTATGAATCTAGATAAAGCTGCCGAAATATCTAGAGAAAACTGATCAACAAGCTCAGTTCACAGAATGCCAAGGAGTGCCAGAACGCAGGGGAAGACCAAGTCTAATGGGAATGAAGCGGGTAAAAGGAGGATCGGAACTGCAGGAAAGGCAAATGATTAATTAATTCCTTAGGGAAGGATAAGGAGGTCAATACTCTTAAAGCCTCACAAATTAACACCCAGAAGGAGCCACGGTTTATTGGATTTGATTGGTAAGAATATTATTTTCACTTATTATTTCAACCCCTCCTAAACAAAGGAAAGGCCTTCTGTGATGAAAATCACGTATTTGTGCTTCTTTGCAAAAGTGCTGAGAATGACAAGGCCTGTGATGGACAGTAAGAACGAGACAACAGCAATCTGCCACCAAGGGGCTGGCAAGACACAGAGGGGCCATGGCGCTCTCTTCCTTCTCTTGAGCCTAGAATCAGAGGAAGTGGTTCTCCCACCTTGCTACCAAAGACAGTCAACACAGGACAAGGAAAAAGCCACAATAAAACCAGTGAACATGTTGGTGGCTTTTCTGAAGATTCAAGATATTCTGGAACCATCCATTCTGACCGACGGATAAGTAAAAACGAGTCCACCATGATTCCACGCCATCACTGCTCTCTCTGGCTTACATACACAAGAAACATAAGCCAAACCCTTTAGAAAGAAAATATTAAGGCCAACCATTTCACAGGTGAGCCAGGTCTTCAGACAATTCTAATAGATCGAGTAATAAGCACTTAGGTCCAAAAACGTATACAGTTCCCGATTAGCTCATTTCTAAGAGTTGAGGGTTAATATACTCCATGACAGGAAGAGATTCACTGAGGTCTGAAGTAACTCACAGAAACTACCAATTACTCTTTTATTTTTTCTTTGAAGTACAAATCACAAAGTGCTGATCTGATAACCTGGATGAACCAAACTGCTCTCTTTATAGACAAGCATTCCTTAAGACTTTGTGTCTACTGGGGCACCGGGCTGGCTCAGTCGGGGGAGCGTCTGACTCTTGGTTTCGGCTCAGGTCATGATCTCAGGGTCGTGAGATCGAGCCCCACATCAGACTCCACACTACGCATGGAGTCTGCTTGAGATTCTCTCTCTCCCTTTCCCCCAACCCTCTCTCTCCCTCTCTTCTGTTTACTGAAGGCTACAGAAACAAAAGGTCAAGAACCCCATCAATTCATCCACCAGGTGCAGAACCCTGAGTTCTTTCATGGGAGATCTGTTACAGTCATGGCATTCCCCCCCCCCCCACTCTTTCACTTCTGGCTCCCGGTACCTTCTAGCCAATATAACCTCTAGATTCAAAAATCTCTATGTAAACATTGCCACTCCATTAGAAGCACTCTTAAGCTGAATGGTCAGGTGGCATCTTTGAAAAAAAGGATTTAGCCAACAGGCTGCCATTTATTCAAAATACCTTTCTTAGCATCCCTGGGTTTTGAAACCATTTTTATTTTAAGAGTAGTATACGCTCTTCACCAGTCCTCTAAAACCCAAAGATATAAGCAAAAGTCTCCAGGAGGCCCACTAGTCAGAGGTAAGCTCTGATAACATTTGGGCTACAGACTTCTAAATGCATACAGAAGCATAAATATAAACACACATGTATATTTTTAACATAATAGGCCTTGTCACATTCAACAGTATCTCTCCATGTCTATGCATGTTTCCATCATGCCAGACATATGTTCATGTGAATTCAGTGCATACATTTGCTCAAGAATACCCTTTTAAATTTAGATTTTGATATTTTCCAAAGAGATTTTGCCAAGGCAAGGAACCACGAGAGAGACCTTTCTTGGAGAATTCTTGCAAAAATAAGAACACTTCAAAAAATAACCTTTAAGATATACAGTGTTGAGTTTCACCCATTTGCTTTAAAATTCTGAAGACGTATTTTTAACTCATGCGGTAAAATGCAAGATGAGGGAAACAGACATTAAAATCATTTACTCGTGCTCTTAAATCATAACCCTTATGTTTAGCTTCTGTCATTCCATCCATCGAGAGACCACATATTCTTGATTTCACAGTAAACTAGGCTTCTCTGTGGATAAGCATCTATCCCTAAATGTGTAATATATTCATCTGTATTTATCCATGTCTGATATCTCAGTATGCTTTCACTTCCACTCTCCCAAGGGATCTTAGCTTGAAGAAAGTCTTAGATAAACAATAAGCCACTTCCCCCAGCTCAAGGAAAGGATGAATCCAGAGGCTCACCAAGCTTCCAGGGAAAGGGCCAACTGGTTGAGGCTGGCACTTAACAGCATATCAGGCTAGGATGAGAAAGAAAATCATATGGGTTAACAATAAAAAAATAAAAAGCTAGTCAGAAAGATGTACTGAAATCACTAGTCAACTTTCTAAGGTTGACTTGGAGTCAAACTTATTTTGACTTGAGTCAAACTTATTTTAAGGCAAACTCTTATTTTAAGAAGCTTCATACATATGCAAAAGCACAAAAACCCAAGTATAAGAAAACTTTTTTTTTTTAAGATTTTATTTATTTGTTTGAGAGAGTGAGAGACAGACAGGGAGAGCAGAGGGGGAGAGGGAGAAGCAGGCTCCCCGCTGAGCCAGGGGCCCTACTTGGGGCTCAATCCCAGGACCCTGAGACCATGACCTGAGCTAAAGGCAGACGTTTAACTAACTGAGCCACCCAGGCACCCCATAAAAAAACTTTTTAACCCTATTTATAAAGCACAATTCATTTATCTGGTGATTTTTAAATATGCATAAGTACAAGGGTCTCAGGTCCCTCTAAAAAGGAAGGAAGGAGCCATTTGCCTACAAAGTCCAAGGGAAGAGGAAGAAGAGGGTGGAAGAGAGACAGGGGAAAGGGAGGGGAGGAGGGAGGGGGAGAGGAGAGAGGAGAGGGAGGAAATCGTAAGACAGAGAGGAGGGGGGGCGCCTGGGTGGCACAGCGGTTAAGCGTCTGCCTTCGGCTCAGGGCGTGATCCCGGCGTTGTGGGATCGAGCCCCACATCAGGCTCCTCTGCTATGAGCCTGCTTCTTCCTCTCCCACTCCCCCTGCTTGTGTTCCCTCTCTCGCTGGCTGTCTCTATCTCTGTCAAATAAATAAATAAAATCTTAAAAAAAAAAGACAGGAGGGGAAGGGAATAGAGTGTGCCTACAGAGAGACATTCACAGTTAAAATAGTGACTGGTGATATTACAGGTTGCACTTGATATGCAATTCATACTATACTTTTTGTTACATTTTACATTTCTTTGAGGAGGGAGAAAGAAAAGAACTCTTTTACCAGGGCAACTGAGACTGATGGGGATTTTAGCAAGCAGATACCAGGTACCATTAAAAGTCAAAAAAAAAAAAAAAAAAAAAGAAAGAAATACCTAGAAGTCATTAAAGAGGTAATAACCACCCTTCCACGGAAGAAATGGGGCCCTGGGCACAGTAACTGCTCTCTGGATAGAAAGAAAGCAAATGTTTGGATAAGCCCAGGTTATAACAGTTAAGTACTGACAAGGGTACTTAATTTTATTTAGGAGTTTATATTTCTTAAGCACCTGCTCCACTTCTGGAAAAAAACGTCCTTTTAAATAGAACGTTCAAGTTAATGTGAATGCTGTTCTTAATAACTGTATTTTATAGAAAATGTAAAATATATACGAAGAGGCACTAAATATGAGAAAAAAGTAAAAGACATAACATATGGATATACATTACACAGCTCAAGAAAGACAACCTTGGATTTCAGGTAAAGCTGAACAAGCACCCCTTCCTTTATTTGCACCAGTTACCTGGAAACAGGGAACCTCGGGGCTTGTTGACCTCTACCTAGCTAACTTCAGAGCTTTTAACTCTTGTGTGTTATCTAAATGCTTGGGAAGAAGGAAAAGGAAGGTAAATCAAGAAAAGAGAAAATATGGTCCACAGTATGTTGAAGGGGTCAGGGGCAGGAGAGGAAAAGACTGAATCATATACATTCTCACCTTAAAAAAAAAAAAAAAAAACAACTCGAAATGAAAATACCTGATTTCCTATTTACAGAATTAGAAAATACAGGATATCAAGCCCTGACAGGGTACATTCGAAATGGCCCTTTCGCGTGCAGTTAATGGATTTAATATTTAATTTTCTTTGGTAGTTTGCTAAAATCACATACAAATTTCAAAATGCCCAGTTTCCCACATTTCCTCCACTAAAGAACTCTCTAAGGGGCGCCTGGGTGGCTCAGTCGGTTAAGCATCTGACTCGGTTTTGGCTCAGGTCGTGATCTCAGGGTGAGATTGAGCCCCACATCTGTTTGGGATCCTTTCCCTCTGCCCCCCCCCCCCCCGCTCACGCACACATGCTCTCTCTCAAATAAATAAATTCTTTTTTTTAAGTATTAAAAAAAAAACTAGCTAAGAATTCCATCCTGGGTCTGCCTGCGTAAAATTAAAGATCCCATAAAGATTGTGTTTTATTATTTAAGCGATTAAACTCCTTTAAAATACACTGCGTTTCTTAACTGAGACCAGAACATAACCCCAGAAAACCGTTACGGAAGACACAAAAAGTTCTGCTCCTTCAGTGTTCTGATTTCCCAGAGTATAGGACATCCACAGGAAGACAACTACAACAGCCCAGCAGTAAAATGATTTCTGAAAGCAAAGCACTAACCTAACAAAAACGTCTGCGGAGGGCTCCTTTCATGTCAAAGCCCCTGCCCAAAGGAAAAATCAATGTGCATGTGATTTCCACTGCTCTGGGCTCCTGGGGCTCCAGGGTGGAGCAGCCTTCAAAAGCCAGCTCCCTCAGTCACTTCCTCAGGAAATGGGACTGACCACAGCACGCCCCCAGCTCAGGGTGGTCCCGGGCCTTCAGACAGGGTCCAGGATTTGGAAGAGGACGCGTTCACCGCGAGGAGCGATACTGGCTGGTCCCGCATGACACAGACGCTCCCTGCGCACTCAAGCCTGGGGCTTCCGCTCTGCTTTGTGGCTTTTGTGGGGGCCCAGGTGGGAGGAGACGGGTCCCTCACGGCTACAGCTGCTCAGACCCCTTTTCTATCTCCCTCTTCTGCCACCAGACCATCTCAGCGACCCAAAAGGCACATGACCATGACGCAGGGATGCAGCACCCCGGAACGAAGGCTGTATCAAACAGACCCAAATTAAGCCCCTCCAGTCCCTCCACATGACCACTGTTTCCTTTTTCTTGCTCCAGAGTCAAAAATAGAATTGTGCTGACTTGCCCGGAGCGCTAAGGTTCTTGAGCAGTGCAATATCTACTTACTGAATATACAAAGCTTCCAAAAATACCTGTCTCGGGTTTTTCTTTAGAAAGCAGAATGTCAATTTAAAGGGCAGGGCTGCCCTGGGGTTAGCATTTCAAAGCGAGGGCTCCGCTAGAAAAGCTCCAAGCAGGAGGAAGAGTTTACTGAATACCAAACCACAGCGGGCGACCTGAACCCGGGCTATCAGAACTCAGAGATCTGGCCGGACACGGCCTCCCCTAGGGCTGTCCTTCATTTCACCTCCAGGAATTCCTCTGGAAACCAGGTAATCCACCTGGCCCGACCTCTCTGCAGATACCTGGTGCAATAAAATGGCGCTCAGGGCAAGGGCTTGCCCAGACAGACACCCACTGAGCTTGCGAATAATTAAAGAGAAGCTTCAGCTAAGGAGATCACCACGGGATTCTCACTCTCCAGCAGCACACCCACAACCAATAAATCCTTAAAGTCCAGAAAGGGGGAGGGGGGCTCTTTTCCTTAGGTTCTCCCCCCTCACAAAGAGAAAAAGGCAAGGATCCTATTCCCTGTATCTGGATGACGTGTCATTGACCTTAGGGCACGAAGGCAATGTTTTAAACCAAAAAAATTAAATCTTCCAAAGCGAGAGGTGTTGGTATAAAAAGTGTCTGGTGCAGCAGAACCCTGGAAAAAAGGTAAATGTCCACCAGAAGGGAGATGATTAAATCAACTGTGCTACGTCCTCTTCAAAAAACTTGTGGTAAAATACACATAACGTGGAATTTACCACCTTAACCATTTTGAAGTATATAGTTCAATAGTGTGAAATACATTCACATTATTTAAATTACATCCTTTTTTTATGGAGCATTACGCAGTCATTAAAGTAAGGTAGACGAGGTGGTGCCGGCGGTTAAGCCTGACTCTTGGTTTCAGCTCAGGTCATGATCTCATGGGTCCTGGGATCGAGCCCAAATTCACCCCCACTCCCACCCCCCCGCAAATTGGGCTCCCTGCTCAGTGGGGAGTCTGCTTGGAGATTCTCTCCCTCGGCCCCTTCCCCCACTCTCTCCATAGTAAATAAATCTTTTTTAAGAAAAGGTAAGGTAGATGTGTTACAGGCACTGAAGTGGAACGAGCAAGGTACACCATCTAGCGAAAAAAGAATCAGGTCACAAAACAGTATCTAAATTACACTAAAATTTAAAAAAAAAGCAAGCATATTGTATTTTATATGTTTCTACATATAGATATGTAAAATGAAGAGATATGTAAAATTCATCGAAAGGGCTAGGACGCACACCATTCTGTCACTGGAATCCAGAAAAGAGCAGCAGATGGGAAGGCGGGGGGGGGGAAATATTTCTCGAAGTTCATCCGCCAGGTGTAGGTGTGCATCTTCAAAATCTCATAGCTACAGGGAAGCAGATGAAAGTATCTCCTGTGAACTTAGGCATAGTCAGTCATCAATCCTGTAAATTCTGTCAAAGGCACTTTTGCTCTAGCCCTATTTCCCACTGGATTTACATTCTTTTAACTAAAAGAACCTGGTGCTGGTGATTTGCTAATTCATCAATGAGTTTATAGAAATACTGAAAGGGTCTGGGCTAACCCTGTCACCATCAATGAACTTCAGGAAAGTTCATTACGGCCTCTGCTTAAAGTGAGTTATTCAAATGGTTTCATGAGAAAGAAAAAAAAAAAAATCTAAATCTCTCCACTATTAGTTTTTATTTTTGAATGAAACATGTTTGGTGAATTCCAGCATATCAAACTTAAGAAATCACTTGCCCATTTAAGTGCTAAAACAAAGGATTCCTCGTTCAAGAGTAGAATCCATAAAAGCTTTAGCATTCCTTTGGCATTTTATAAATACCACATTTTTTGGTAGCATCTCTACAATTCCAGCTTGAAGCAAAGGATAGATTTTCTAAATGAGAAGTGATATTTTGAGTATACAATGGAGAACTTCAAAGTAATTTTCCTTTGTCACCTGAATAAGCCGCCTCGGTTTTTGCACATAAACCCTAAATCCTGCGTGGAAGCCTTTGTCCCTGAAATGCTGCAGTCAGACCAGCAGACCCAATTTCTGTGGTTTCTTACTCTTTTCACCAGCAATTTTCTTTCATCTTGAATACTAAATTAAAAATATTTGCAAACATTTGAGACTTCTAGCATTAGACAATACGGAAGAGAAACCCAGCAGCTCAAGGTATCTTGCATTTCTTGGGGGATTTGTATAGTTTCAAGATGCTTCCTTGCTGGCTGGCTTCCCTTGGAGGTCTTTGTTGGGAATTCTTAGTACCCAAAGTTTTGAAGTATTGTTCTTGCTACAAGGCTCTAAGTCCACGGTTCTCAAGTGGGGCGATTTTGCCCCTTCTCTTCCACCACCACCAACACTGGTATCTAGCAAGGTCCAGAGACATTTTTTGCTGTCACAAGTTGGGGGAGGGGTGGGTATCGGTGTTCAGGGATGCTGGCAAACATCCTATAATGCCCAGGGCAGCCCCCCAACACAGCACTGTGCAGCCCCAAATGTCGGTAGGCTAAGGCTGAAAAACCTTGCTCTGAGTAAACAAGAGATTTTCCCCTCATCAACCTGCCCTCCTCTCACCAAGACCTAATCCTCTTAAAATCACCATAAACCTGCCTTCCCCCCACCCCCTAGTCATCCAGGTGGCAGGTCAGGGCCTGGCTAGCCCTTGTGCACAAGGGGCCCCCTGCATCCCGATCACAACGGCTCTCACATTCCACAGTGATGCCATCGCCGGAGTATCCCACGACTCTCACCAGACACCAGCTTCATTTCAAACGTGTTTGGAATTAGGAAAGGTCCTACTTTCATCTGTCAATACAACTAAGAGTCCCCCCCTCCAAGTTATCACTCACAGCAGGCCTACTGGCTGTCGACCTTACAAATAAATTCACTCACAAATTCTCTTGCTGGAGTGGACGGAGAGCAGAAAAACACACATCATTTCACCAATCACTAGATTATACGAAAAGGAAGAGATCGAGGACGCCCTCGCCCTACTCCTCTCAAGGCCCTCCCATTTTTCACGAAGTTCACATCACCAACAGCCAACAGCTTGAAGGATGTTCACCCAGGAATGTTCCACCAAAAAGGGATTCCACCACAGCCCAGGAATGCGGGAAATGCTGGGTTAGATGCATGCGTCTGTGCACACAGACACATGCACACACACTTTTTTCCCCCTGAACTGCTGCTGTGAACTCCCAAAGTTCTGAAGTATTCCAGGGAGAATCTTCATTCTGGGGACCCAGGCTGGGAGCACCCCTCAAGAGTACTGGAGGCCAGCCGGTTTTGGGTGAGACATCTTTGGGACCCACTTGAAACACACTGTAAGCAGCTGTTCTCCCTAGGAGATGGTATTAGCAAACAGGAGCGCATTCTGGAGTGGAGCGTCGGGAGATGCTTCTGGCCCATTTTCCCGAACAATGTTGAACCCCATGTTTCTCCCGGCAGCTCCCCTCCACGGGCACCTCCGCATCGACCCCAAGACAACTCCAGAAAGAGCAAGCGAACAAATCTCCAAATCCAAAGGAAGAATAATAAGGTAATTCTGAACGGGCTCTGCCTTAAACTTCAACGCCACGAAGTGATGATAAAAACATGGTTTGACTGGCTCTACGGTTACGGCCAAAGGAGGCTATTTGTGCTGTAAAATGCACCGGCGCACAAGCAGGCACACATGTGTGGTCAAGGAGGAGAAATCAGGAAAGGGAGCAAGGTGTCTCTCAAGGTTTACCTACTTTCAGCGACCAGAGCCACAACAGGGTCACGGAGCCAGCCAGCAACACCTCGCGGATCTTGACAACAGGAGAAATACTGGCTGACCCAGAAGCAGCAGCTCTGAACCTCAAAGATATTCGAGCCTGCCATCGACTGTCTGCAGAAATGACACCTATAAACCACAGTTTGCTGTCGTGGTTAAAAGCATGGGCTTTGGAGTAAGACAAATTGGAGTGAGTCCTAGCTCTTCCCCTTACAAGTTACCAAGATTCTGGGCAAGTTACTTAACCTCTTCAGCTTCTGTTTTCTCATGTGTAAAATGGAAAAAAAGAAGATCCACTTTGCAGAGTGATTGTGAAGGTTAAATAAAACAATCCAGGGCCGCCTGGCTGCCTTCGGCGACTGAACGTCTGCCTCTCGTTTTCAGCTCCAGTCATGATCTCGGGGTTGTGGGATGGAGCCCCGTGTCGGGCTCCGTGCTCAGCACGGAGTCTGCTTGTTCCCCTCCCTCAGCTTGTCCCCCTGCTCTCTCCCTCTAAAATAAATAAATAAAATCTTTTAAAAAAACCAATAATCTAGGGAGGTACTTACTTCTACCCGGAATACCTAGAATATAGTTACATACTAATTACTCTGAGTCACTGTAACATCAAAACAAGGTCAGCAAGAGGATTCTAGCACAGAGAAAGCCCTACAAGAAATGAAGCCACAACTCCTGTGCTCTCAGACAGGGGATAACAAGATCGATGCCACTAGAATCCCCAACCACTACCCGGGATCTAACGGGCATCCTGAAGTGCCTCTTGCAGACAGGCCGCCCCGCAAGGTCTTCTAAGAAGCACAACAAACGCAGAACAAATGCTTCCTACCCTCAATGACCTGAAACAGGAGCACTGTGTAACCAAAGAGGTTAGAGCCACATGTGAAATTCCAGGGGAGGTCGACAATATCCCAATGCTCCAGACAGGGAACAGGGATGTTTTACAATTCTATGACTCATCTCAAATCCAAACCATGAAAGCCCAATTATTACTAGTCAAGTGCAAAACTATGTGTTTCATCTTTCCCAAAATTAACACTGGCCAGATAAACCAGACTTGCCTTTTGCCAAACATGTGTGTACCTAGGAGGGGCCCCAAGCATAAGCACACATGCGCACATACACACACACACCCCCCTCTACCTAGGAGAGGCCTCAAATATACACCTATGTACCCATGAGACCCTAAACATTAGGCCTGAACAATTCCTCTAGCCACGCAGCCAAATTTCCTACCTCCAGTGTCTCATTCTGGTGCATAACTCAACTGGCCTTTGCTACGCATTTATGGAGCAAATGCTAAGCTAAACATACCGTTTTTGTGATTTTGAGTAAACAGAAAATCGACAAAAGGATCCAGCTGTATACTCAGAAGAGATCCCACACCTTAGCTACTATACTGAAGCATGGTAAAGGGTGTAGAACTGGGGTCAGAAAGATCCAGGCACGAATGCCAATTCCCAACAACTCAGCCTCTACGTATCTGTTAACCTCTCAGAAGCTCAAGTTTCTCAGGCATAAAACAGGGTAAGACCACCCCCTTGTCGGGTAGTAGATCCCTCAGGGGTGTTTCACTAGCCCAGTGCAAACTACCACCCATGTAGGGTTAGCAGTAACCCTGCCGTCCAAGCCACAGCTGAGCAGACCAGGACCGATTAGCTCACGGTCTGGAGAACCAGAAGTGGGACTGAGCAATACAGGTGATGTTACTAGTTCTTTAGACGAGCATGTGGGAACACAGGGGCTGTGGGACAGCCACATTTGCCAAGTGCACCAGAAAGAGGACACAGCTCTACCAGGGAAGAGGCACAAGAAGACAGCAGAGGCCACGGGGCCCTGAAAAGAACGCGGAGTAAGCTCAGTACAAGATGACATGGGAGCTCCCCCGGGCAGCAGCCACGGCCTCATCAACAGCTCCTTTTCCTTTGGTGTGAGTTTGAAAAGCTAAGTCTTGATCATGTGTCCTGTGAACTCAGGTAAACTCCAATCTAGTGTTCTAACGCCTTCCCACGTGAATCTTGGTTATAAGGAGCTACTGCTTCTCCTAATCCATTCTCCCAACCTCGGCCACCTGAGCAACAAGTGTCCTCACCTGCCACGTCCCATGAAGGCTGCCGTGTACAACTGGTTCTGATTCAGTTATCCAGCGACCACTGGCAACGGTAACGCATCCTGCCCTCACCCGTTCACCTGTTCACACGCCCCACAGTCATTCCGTGGGCCCTGCCTCTGTGCACACACAGTCCCCATGATCCAACTGCTACTTTCACAGACCGACTCGTTCCTGCCTGTCCAGTAGACTTGTGACCATCCATCCATCTTTGCTTTGCCTTCTGACAACCTCTGGGTGTCTGTCTATCTTGTCTCTGACTCCTAACGTATCTGGACACTTGGCATGCTCCAGAAAGGCTTTGGACTTACTACCCCACCGAATTCTGAACTCGCCCCCAACTCAGATGAACTTCCACAGTTCCAACCCCTTTTCCAGGGCTGGCCCCATGGCTTTGCCCACCCTGAACACCCAGCCTTGTTGCTATCCCCCCAACTCCATCCCACTGCCCTTCCAGCAACCTGTGACTGCTCAGCAGCTAGTCACGGGCCAGCCAGACACCCCCCCACACCAGGCACAGTATTCTGCGCCAAGCACGGAGGTGACAGATTTAGCCAACAATTAAAAATCCTATGCAGTGTGCCAGATTCATATATCATAGAACTCTTGAGTCCAAATTTCCAATAAGATCTAAAATTCAACTAGGATTTCTGTGAAACGGAGTTTTCTTATAGGGAGATGGGGATGGTAAGCTAGCTCATGTAACAGACATCATTTTAGAATTAGCTTCATCAACGCAATCCCCGAATTTAAAACATACACTGGGGGGCGCTTGGTAAGAAGGGCATGCAACTCTTGATCTTGGGGTTGTGAGTTCAAGCCCCACACTGGGCGTAGAGATTACTTAAATACATAAATTATTTTAATTTTTATTATTATTTAAAATTTTTAATTTTAATGGGTGGCTGAGTCATTTGAGTGTCAGACTCTTGATTTCTGCTCAGGTGATGACCTCAGGATCCTGGGATCAAGCCCCATGTCGGGCTCCATGCTCAGCAAGGAATCTACCTGAGGATTCTCTTCCTCTCCCTAAGCCCCTCTCCCTGCTTGTGTGAGCGCACGCACACGTGCACGCTCTCTCTAAAATAATCATTTTCTAAAAATTTAAAAATGTTTTTGAAACTTTTTTAAATTAAAAAAATAAAAAAATACACTATAAAGTTTTGCACAGCCCCTTGGAGTTCAAACACACAATACACCAAGTGCCTTCCCAAAACGCAGTTTCTTTTTTGGCCAAAGACCAAGACCTCCCCCAAGACCTCCTGATGCAAGGACTCCAGGGTGGTCGCCTCCCTCACGTGCTGGAGAAGCAGTGGCGTCGACGAGCCATGCTTCCACACTCGTGTGAGGCAGCTCACTGTAACGCCCATTCTAAGGAAAAGTCACAAGTCACCCCGATTCCTTGTCAGGCACGGAGGCAGAACTAGTGGCAGGACAACTGCTCTGAGTCCTCATCTCTCATCAGATACTGACTCTCTGAACCAAACATGGCACAGTCACCCCCCAGTGTCAATTTAAGGCCAGTCTGCATCACATGGACTTAAGATAGATACCCCTGACACATATCTCAATATTAACATCATCTTCTGTTCTATCAGACTACAGGTGTCAAAGGGGTTAAGATAATAAAGGAGGAGTAATGCAGTTGCGTAGGAACAGGAATAAACTGATCAGGTCAGATCGTGTGTACACAGGAATCAGTGTTCATGCCAGTCTCGGCACCTACGACCAAAAACCAGTTCTGACCCCATTTGCGCTCGCTGGCATCCCATGCAAAGCCAAAGGGTGAGCCCCCGCAGAGTGAGGCAAGCTTTGGAGAATCAGATCACTCTGGAAGCAGAGGAAGCCGGTGCAAAACCAAGGGAAACAGCAGAGACCCTTGCTACTGCATCACTACCTGCACCATCTTAACACATCCCCAGGTGACTTGTATGCAGATTAAAACGTGAGAAATGCTATCTACAGAACAAGGGCACCCAGGACCAGGCATGGGAACTGAGCAAGAGGTACAAGACACGAGCACCAACCAAGACCCGTTATTTGCAAAAGGCAGTAGGACTTCAGAGCCAGCTCGTCCCTGGCCCAAATCCAAGGTCTGTCACTCACGAGTGGTACCACCTTGGGCCAGTCACTTCACCTCTCTTGAGTCTCACCACGGATGGTAATTACACTGCACGGGGGACGTTAAGTGTAAACATCTAGCACATGGTAAACCTGTGATAAACACGGGCTCCCTGTCCATTCGGAAGCAGACACCAGGCTGGCATGGGTGCCTAGATCCAGGAATGCAGAGAGATGAACCAGGAATACGTGGGAGAGAAAAGGGGTGCAAACCAGGGGAGCACGAGTTTCTCTAACCAGGAGACATCTCATCGTCCTTACACTATCTTTTCCAACCAAAAGGGGAACTCAACATCAATGAACATCAACACTTTGGGGCACCAGAGAGATTTCACTGCTCCATTTCTTTAGATGTCCATCCAACATTCCAGACCAGCCCTGTCCCATAGAAAAAGAATGAAAGCCACATATATAGTTTTAAATTTTCTAGCAGTCACATTTAAAAAAAAGGGGGGGTAAATAAATGTTAATAATTTTAATTTAGTAATAAATTGTATTAAACCAAAACAGCCTTGCTTCAACATGTAGTCAATCTGAAAACTTTTTTACGTCCTTTTTTCTTTTGTGTAAGTCTTCGAAACCTGGTGTACATTCTATGCCTACAGCTCATCCCAGCCCGGACGAGCCACACTCAAGCACTCCGCAGCCATACGGGGCTATCGCCCACTATGCGGACAGAGCAGTTTGAGACATCAAAATATCACCCGCAGATTCCTCCTCCACTCAATCTTCTATCACCACCAAATCCCAGTGTGCAAGATAAGGAATATTTGGTCGCTGCGAAGCAAACGTGGGAAGCAGAGCGCCATGGGAAAAGGGACGGAGCAGAGGCTGTGGCTTACCTGCCACCTTTTCACAATCAGGTTTTGTTTCTTTTAACTCTGGTTAATGTAAATTACATCAACTAGACTACAATCATCACTGATTGGGCTGGATTTTTCTGGAAGCAAGGACAGTCGAAGTACGAGGTAATAATGACAAAATCCATCCAACATTTTCCAGCTACAAATGAACGTCCAGCCAAGTGGGGACAAGGACGCTACTCTCCTGCCCACCTTTCCGCCACTTAAAACCAGACCCAGGGCAGCTGTCGCTGAAGACATTACAGACAAGGCAGGAGACACTCACTGTGGATTTTCACGGGCCAAAACAAACGGAAGCAAAACTACTTAAAAATGAGCTAAAAGGCAGGAGAGGAGAAACAACGCCCTCTACAATGAGAAAAGAAGGTCAGCGCACAGGCCCTTCCCCTTTATAAACCAGGGAAGCTGAGGAACCCAGAACAGCCAAGATTTGAGGCAGGACTTACCCCGTAGCAGGCACTCTGCTAAGCACTTTATATGCACTTAATCTTCGTAACAACCCTCAAGAAAACCATGGCCTAGAATTTAAGGAGCTTGCTCAAGGTCCCACAGTGGCAGAATGCAGCTTTGGGTCACCGAGAGCAAGACAAACAGATGTACGTCACCGAGAGCCAGGCAAAGGCCACTGCAAATCTTCGTGCCCTGAGCCCCCAGACTTAACTAGAACACTAGGCATGATCACGTCTCAAACTAGAGACCTCAAACTACCTCTCCCACTCTTGCTGTGTTAAATCAGCAAAACAGTTAAAGACCAGCTTACCAGTGAGTACCTGTGTGGTTCGCATGACGTAAGGGCTGTACGTGGGCTGGCGCGTACACCACCTAGCATATGCCGAACACTGGAGGGCAGAGAGACAGTCGTGATGACGCAAGCTGCCTCAGACTGGGAGCCCAGAGTGCTGGGTTCTAGGCCCACCTACCGACCCCGACCCCTCCCCCTCCCCACTATGGCCTCACTGCAGAAGAGGAGGAGGGAAGTGTAAATCTTTGAAGTATTTCCAGCTAGGGAATCTTTAAAAACAAAAACAAAAAAACACAGGCCTTTCAATTTTCTGACTTAGTAAGTTTTTCAACAATCTAATTACGATTCAGATCCCTAGAAAGAATTTGTTCCTCACAGAAGAAAATAATCAAAATCAATACCATAATGAGACCAATGAGTCAAACTTTGGAAAGCCAGAGTTTGTGTCCCAAAGAGAAAAGGCTGAGTTGAGAAAACATTCAAGAACTACACCTTGATTTTATCTTTAGGCCTCTCTAAATCCTGCAAGATGGCTGGAATCTCTAATTACCTCAGGTTGTAATAATATCTAACTGAAAACAATACAAAACCTGCATTTTCCGTCCCTAACGACTGTCGACTACAGGCCACTTAGGAGGGAATACTTGGGACAGCCAAAAAGGCCACTCTGAGTTTGTCTAAATATTACTTATTTCAGTCTCCAGATTTAGATCAAGTAGAACTTGCTCTCCCCCTCTCATCCTAAAAGAGGAAAAATTCAGAACTTCCTGTCTGCAGAAGGTGATTCAAAGAATTCTTTAAACTGTGTTTATTTATTATTGAGACAAAAGATTCTTCTCAGCACTATACTTTCATTTTATTTCGAGTTCATCCTTTTCAAAGAATAAATAAAAACAAAAACATCTCTGTTCCTTCTTCCTGCTGATTTGCATCGTCACCCTGTAGTGCCCAGTAAAACTGTACTCTTTTCGACCTATTTCTCTCACCGCCTCTGACGTACAGACTCTCCTCTCTCCACGGTAAGTGAAGTCAGGAGAAAGCGGCTAATTACAAGGGAACCTCACCTATGTCCCAAGCTTCTCCATTAGGCGTTCTTACGTAGGCCGTCACCACGCCACCTCTAACCTGATCCTTATCAGTGCCTTTACTGTTCTACGCCCATTCCTCCCAGTCTAGACCTCCAGCCCAAACCGATCCAGGCAACAAAGGACACCTCCATGGACAACTCAACCCAAACTTGAACTCACTGCATGAAGCCCCCTCACATCCACCCTCCAAACCTATTCTGCCTTCTGAACACAGCATCTCACAGACAAGAACATCCAGCAGCAAGTAACCTCAAGGAGCAAACTGGGCGCCATCCTCTGCTCCTCCCTCTCCACCACCCCCCTTCTCACTGGGTACACACACCTGCCCCACCTACCACTCCATCCCACTGCAACGCCTGGGATCAGGCCCTCTTCTCTCCTGGATTTGCTACGGTGGTCCCCTCATGTGACCTCCCTGCCTCCAGCCTGGAGAGTCTCCATTCCCTCCTCAGACACTGCCCCGAGACCTCTGTCATTTCGAGTAAGGCTTTCTGCTCATACCACCTACACAAGGAAGTCCTCACTCGAGTGCACTGTATAGGATGACCTTCAGAGAAGTCTGGCCCTTGACTGCCTCCTGATGTCATCTCCTCCTCTCCCACACCCACCCTGCTCTCCCGCCCACGCTCACAACACCAGGCTCGCTCGGGGCCTTTCCATAAACTGCCCCATCGGACTCTGCTCTTCCCCCAGTCTCTGCCTGCTGTCCCTACTCTTACGCCGTCTTTCACTGCTGGGCACGCAAGCCACCTCCTCAAGGGCTCCTCCCTCTGGACACTGGGCAGTAGGGAGCCCATTCACATTCCTATCATAGCACCTGTAGGCGACTTCCCTCTAGAATTTTCTCTCTGGATTCCTTTGTCCTTGCTACTCCCAGTGCCTAGCACAATGTCTAGTGCTTAGGAAACATGCAGTACCTGTAAAACCGATGAAATAATCCCCAAATTAAGATCACTTCCCACTTCTCGGGCTCTCCTCTACCTACAGCACCATAATCCTGGTCTGTTTGCTCTTCCCATTCCTGAACATTATTTTATCCTCTCAGAATTTTTTAAAAGTTTAAAAAAAAAAAAAAGGCTCCCCAAATCTCCCTATTTCATTGCCTAGATTTTGCTTAAATATTTTCATTTCCTTAAAAGGCATCAAACCTGAACAGTGACTTCAGATATTAAAACAACACCCATATTTTGGCAGTCAAAAACTCAAGACAAATTATAATTAATAATACGTTGTTTACGCAACTCAGATTTCAACAAAGATCTTCGGTACCGCTCTCCAACACTGTGACTCTGTTATTGTTTGGCATGGTATTGAACCTGAAGACAAATGTAAAAATTAAACTGCCAAATGTTTCTGAAGAGATTAAAAATAATTGCTGTAGGAAATAAAGGATATTTTACCACTGGCAGTTTTTTGTTTCCACTTCTGGCTAATTCCGATTAGTTCTGGGTTATAAAGCATGTCATCCCGTTAGTGAGTGGTCTATTATCATAATCATCTCTCGTGTGTCTTCAGATAATGCTCCCTGCAATCTCTTACTTGAGAAGTCTTAACTGCAGCTGACAAGGCCAGATCTCTCTCATGAGCTGCGAAGAAGAACTGAATGTGCTTTCATTCAGACTTCTAATTCTTTGGTACTGACCATATGACCAGGCCATGCCACACCCCCCCAAAGGATTTAGGGAAGAGACATAAAAACTTAGGTTCAGACAAAAGCCTGTATGCAAATGTTTACAGCAGCTTTACTCATAAGCACCCACAAGCAAAAACAACCCCAACGTCCTGGGGAATGAATAAACAAGCTGTGGTATGTCCATAGAGTGGTCTAGAGCTTGGCAACAGAAAAGCGGCCAGTTTTGGACACACACGACAACATGGATGAATCGCAAACGTACTTTGCTAAGTGAAAGAAGCCATTTGTATGGCATTCTGGAGAAGACCAAATACAGGGAGAGAACCAATCAGTGGTTGCCAAGGGTCGGGGTAGGAAGAATCTGACTACCGATGTACAGCAGGAGGAAAGTTCCAGGGCTGATGGAACCATTCCCTGTGGATAGTGGTGGTGGATATGCAGCGCCATACGCTCGTCAAAACCCATGAAACTATACACCACAGACTACATTTGACTGTATGTAAATGTAAAAGTTAAAAAAGTTAATTATTTAACCATGACTTGGTTAAAGATCACCCCTCAAATAGAATTAACACACAGGTGTAGATCTCCTCAATGTTTACTGCTGCTGCGGTCACTACACCGACGAGGAAGAGATGTTAGGGGAATGAGCAGGGAGCAACCCCACATCTTTTCCAGATATTTTTGGTTTCCCTTGCACTGGCAACCGTCCTGGGGTCCCACATCAGGGCAAGCTCTGCTCCTGCTGTGAACAGCAAGATGGGGAGTTCTAGCAAGCAGATGAGGGAGGTTATTCAAACCCAACAGAAGATAGACCCAAGAAAGCATTTCAAGGGAAGAAATAAAGGGAGACGGGAGACAGAAATCCGAAAATTCTAACTCATCCTAGTCAAACGTATACGCAGCACATTCCATCTCCATGTTAGCTGCCTCCCTCCTAAACCCTTCTGTAAAAAGGAGTCAAGGTGGGTGCGGGTGGGGAATCTCTTTGTGAGAAAAGAGGGGGGAGAAGGAGAGAAACGAGCCTCCTCTCCAGAACCAGGACGCTGAGAGTCCTAAAAGCCCTGGGTCTACTGTTTCTTAACGTGGAAAAAATAATTCCAAGCAAGCAAGCAAATGATGAAAACAAAGGTTCAACACCCGGTGACACTTTCTTTCCAGTGTACCCTCAGCCAAACCCACACGTTCCTCCTCCAGAGAGAATGGCCGGCTTGTCATCCTCAGAGCGGGCCGCAGGCAGTCCCTGGCAGGCTCCAGGTGGGGCAGTCCGCGTGGCGACAGTGGCAGCAAGGGCACAGGCCCGGCCCCAAGGGTGGATGCCACCCTGTTCCCTCCTGGCTCTCCCAGGAAGGAGAATGCTGTTGCTCCTTCTCCACACCTCCATTCACATTCCCGAGCCCAGAAAACTCTCCGTTCCTGTTCCTGTTCCAGTCCCAGTCCCCGGAGCCCTGGGCCTGCTACATTGTTATACCTCAGCAGGAGATCGCCACCTGAGACAAACCTCAGTCCACAGATGAGCTCCTGATTGCTGCCCTGGAGAACCAGCTCGCCAAGCTTAAGCAGCACTTGCAGCCGGAAAGCCGGGCCTAAATGCAAAACAAATGCGATTTTCCAGGAGCCTTCTGGGGGGAGGAGGAGTAACAAAGCTGAAAACCACAGAGAGAGTAAACCAGAACATTCTGTGACATGCAATGCCTTGCAGAAAGGGCTCTTAAAACATACTATCAAGGAACATTCATTGCAAGGGGTGAGCTGTCAAAGTTAAATAAAAATCACTGACTTTCTAAAGCCAGGAGTGAAGGACTAAATTATAAAACATCTTATTGTATTAAGCTCATTAAGGGTTATCATATTAGCCATCTGAGTTTTAGCTGGCAGCAGAAAAGCAGGAGCAGCATACCATGCAACGTGGACTGCGATCTGCTTTGCAAGCAGATTTCTACCACACTCAGACACAGAGCCTCTAGCAGTCGAAAATGATGTAGAACTGAAAACCAATTTTAGCACAGTGATTTGTAAAGAATTCTGTGCCATCGTGTAAGCTATTTTACTGGTGTATCAGGCCGAGATTACATTTATCTTTATTAAATACTACACAAAGTATTCGGAGCTAACCACGCACTCACTTCCCTTTTGCCAGCTTTATATCACACACTGAATGCTCTGCCATCACAGGAAAAAATCCTTAACAATAAAAACCCTTGCATACTTGACACCCTTCACTGCAGAGACTCTGCCCACCAACTATCAGCACACAACATATTCTAAGATCCTCGGCATTTCTGAAAAGACTCGTCTCTGCACCCATCGAGGAGGAACAAAATACCCTCTTCAAAGTAGGGGACAAATGTATTTTCAATCCTGTCCTCTATGGGCTCCTCTTGACTGTACTGCTACCAAACCAGGACACAGAACGAGTTCTATCTGTCGTTGAGTTCATACTGGAGAGGATTCTGGAGCTGCTGGTTTCCTGTTTGGGGAAGTTGCAGCTCTTTTCACCAGGAACCCCAAGGCAAAATGTTCAGTGTTCCCCCTGTAAGTGCTCACTGCCTTTGTTCTGCACTTTGCTAGACTCATTACTGCTTTCTTCTCCCTGCTCCTGGAAAACCTCTGGTTTGGGGGGGGGTGCATAAAAATGCTAGCTCGAATCGAACTACAAGCTCTTTAAGGCATCACACATTTTCCACCATCCACTGCTATAAAGCTTTGAGTTAACAGGCATCTTTTCACAGATGAAGCCAGACTAGCCGGTTTCCTCCTGGTACTGCATTAGCATTCCACATTAAAATGTATGCCACAAATAATCCAATGGCAAACTCACCGTCAACAGCCCCCAAAATCAATAAAAGCCATTCCACCACTTGACTCGGAGTTGAAAAACCTTTCAGGTTAACACACAGCGCAAGGTAAAAGGAAGGTGTTGAATGAACAAAAGGCAAATCTACCTTCAGACTCCTCAAATCCTAAAAAGGAGGCTAGGCTGCCTCGATTTGGCCAAGTCCTTCCTTCCTTCCTTTTTTTTTTTTTTTTTTTTGTCATCATCGGGATAATGCTACATGTGTGCTGCTTTAGTCTTATGCAAAACAGTGCATTCTCCACAAGGCCCTGATGCCTACCATTCTCTAAACTTGCCTCTTTCCAGGCCTGCCTCTTCTAAAGGACTAACCACATGCGCGTTAATGAAGTCATTCTGATTTTGTCTTGATAGCAATACCATCATAAAGTCACTCTAATCCCATTAAACTTGGATAACATTAAGAGTATTCCTTCTCCACTCTGAACCCCAAATTATCTCCAGGGTACCAATCCTCTGTCCGTCTGTCTCTGCATGGATCTTCAAATAAACACTTAAATTCATGCTCAAAATATCTCACCTTGTGAACCTTGACCTTTTGGAAAGACTTTGGCCCAATGTTCAGTTACTGTCACACGGTTGCATTCTCTGCAAATACGAAAGGGTTAAAAGCAGCCCCAGTCAACAGGCCTACAAGGAAAAAAAAGACAGCATGTACGCCTTACTGCATCACTGGAACCGCATTTATGCTCATTTCCTAGAACAATATTGTTACCTTTTGGCCTTCATAATAGTCAGAAGTATCCCCAACACCCTTTAGTAGCTTCTAAAAGGAAAAGCACAAAACAGAACATACCCTGCAAGAGAAAAAAAAAGAAAAAAAAGAAAGCATGCAAAGTAGCATTCTCCAGCAACAAACAAACTACCATTACAAATCCATCAGTTCATTTTGGTTTTGTTTTGTTAAAAACAGAGAAAGAGAGAGAGAGAGAGAGAGACTTGCATAAACCAAGTGTCCCCACCCTAGCAAGGCACATTTTTTCTTTAATAAGGGTCATAAATCTCAGCTCCTTGTCCATCCCTTAAGCAAAAGAAAAAGGCAGGAAAAGCCCAAGGAATCTCAGACCTTGCAAACCTGCACATTTTTTTCCATCTTCTCTACACAGAATCTTTTAGGGCTCCATTAGTCACGTACCAGTGCTGTGTGGTGTCTAAGTGTGAGTTCACATACTGTGTTGGGATGGTACCTTCCTGCAAGCGCCTCTGCTTTTGGCTGCCATGAAGGGAGGAAGCTGCTATCCCACTGTAGTAGCTCAGTGACTGCATTGTGTTCAGGAGCTGATCTGCCTCAAACCAGTTTCAGCCGGTTCTGGTCACCCTACATAAAAAAGCTATGGCAACCCTCGCTGAGTTGCCAACAAGTCCCTGAAAATCATCAGCACAGAGGGGATCTCGCTAGGGGTTGCTTTTCCCTTTTAGGTCTTCGTGAGGAGGGGAAGGTCATCGTGTGTCCCCCCCACCACACAAGCACACAGCCTTGGAAATGCTCACCTCACAAGCACCCCAGTGCCCCTCAGGGCCCATCCCCCCTGCCCCTCCACCCCAAAGCCCACCGCAGACACTATTTCCCCCTCCTTCTCCTCTCCCCACTTACCTCCCACAACCTGGCTCACATCTTTGTGTACGTGTGTGTCAGTGTGTGTTCTCTGTGTTGGTGGCTGACAAAGAGCCCCCAAGAAAGCAATCTATGTGTGTCTCCTCACACTGGATGCGTCGGCTGCAGGAGCGGCCTCGGCCTCCTAGCAGAGTGGTGCTGGCTTGTTGACCAGGCTCCTCTCTGCCTGTCACCCCCACCCCACCCAGCCCCCTCCTCCCGTCCCTCTCTTCGCTCTCCCAGCCCTGTCACCACCAGCAGCAGCCCCCCCAGTCTCCTCCTCCTCCAACCTTCTCTTCTTTCAAGCACCTGGGGAGGGGGGGGGGGGAAGAGAAGTCCAACTCCCTTAACCTCGGGGCAGGAAACTAGGGATGCCTGGGGTGGGGGGGGCAAGTTACGGGGCAGCGAGAAAGAGGGGCACCGAGGCCTTTAAGGAATCCTCAGTGCACCGCCAGCGCTGGAGGGGGTAGGAGCGAGCTCCTGCGCTCACGTGGCCCCCCTCTCTGAACCTGTGGGGCCTAGCGAAACCGGCTCGTCCTCGGCCCCCCCAAGGAAGCTGGCGGGGCGCGAAGGCCGGCCATCCCCAAGGCCAGGGTGGGACAGGCCACTGCACTCAGGCCAAGGGGCCTGAGCCTCACGCGCTCACCCCGGCCCGCAGGGGTGGGCACGAGGGGCCGGCGCGCCCGCCTCTTCCCCGCAGCCCACCCGCGCCCCGTCCTGCGCTGCCCTCGCCCCTCGCTCGCCCCCGGCCGCCCCCTCGCCGCCCCCCGCCCCGCGGGCGCACACCCACCCCCTTCCCGGGGTTGGCCTTCGCAGCGGTCAAGCCCGGGCGTCTGGGCCGCAGCTCGGATGACCTTTGTTCAGCGCGGCGCCGCCGGCTGCTGCTGCTGTGGCTGCTGCTGCTGTCGTCGTAGCGGCGGCGGCGGCGGCTTCCATGTTACGGGCGTGTCATCTGCATTCCCGCTGCCGGGGTCTGTGTGTGCGTGTGCGGTGGAGCGGCCTCGCCGCCGCCTGCCGCCTGCCGCCGCCGCCGCCTCCCGGGCTGCCGGCTCCCGCGCCCCCGGGCCGCCCCGCCGCCGCCGCCGCGGCCTCGCCGTGCGCCCGGCCCCGGGCCCCGCGCCTCCCCGGGCGGCGCGCTCTAGGCCGCGCGGCGGCGGCGGGGCGGCGCGCCACGCCGGGGCCTACGGCTGGGGGTGCGGGCCCGGCGGCGGCGGCGGCGGCCCGAGCGGCGAGCGAACAAAAGGGAGCGCGGCAGAGGGGGAGGGGGCGGCCGGTGGGGGAAGGGAGGATTCGGGGAGAAGGGAGGCGAGAGCGCGAAGCCCCGCAGCCGGCGGGCGCGGACGCCCGGCCGGCGCCGACTCCGCGGCTGCGAGAGGAGCCCCGCGGACCTGCCAAGTCTCGCCCATATGGGGCTGCTGGATTGCAACTTCGCCCCGGAGAGCGGGGTGGTGGTGGTGAGGGGATGGAGGGAGGGCTTCTCTTTTTTCAAACGACATTTCGGGCTCTCACCCAGTCCTTTCCATGGCCCCAAGCCGCAACTTACTCGAGTGGAAGGAAGCAAGGCCTCGCCAAAGATGGTTGAAAAAGACCGTGAGCCTCTACCCAGGATCTTGAAGCCAAGGTGGTGTTTTGTTATCCTCGTAATGGTGGCAAATAAGTAAGAAGAGAGCACGCTATCTTCAGATAAATTAAATCTGAAATTCTCCCTGGAGGTGGAAGAAGGGGCTCTCCTCTGTTTAGTTAGTGGTTTGGAGCCCTTTTCGCCTTAAACTGAGCCACAAAAGAATGGAAGACACCCCCTGGGGTGGGGAGAAAGCCCTGGTGTAAAAGACACACGTTTTGCTTTCCGAGAAAAAGCCACTGGGGCCAGATTGAAACATGGCATGTTCAGTTCTTGCAGGATTTTTTTTTTTTTTAATGGGGGAATGATATTGAGTAAACAAGATGTAATAGCTAGGTCTTTAAATTCAAGAAGGGAGATGGTGTACAAATATAGCAAGCACATATTGTACATAGAGCAGGTGGCCATAGCCTACAGAACGCAGAAAGATACATATATAAACCCCGTTCAGACCCCAGAGGTGTGTATGATCGTTAACACGTCCAAGAAGGAGACAATATGTTACCAACAGATCAGGTATGCTCTTTCTCCAGCCCTGGGTCCTGGGTCCTACCTCTTTCACAGACGTGCACTCAATTGAAAGGGTTTTTTTGAAAGGAGAGAGAAACCCCATGTCAAGCTAATTGTGCTTGCCCTGGAACTAGGACAAAATGGAAGGATCTGAAAAAAATGTCACCATAAGCTCTTAAAAAGGCTCACTTGTGTGTGAACGGATGGACTCTAAAGATAACTGATATTACTCGAGTAGCACTGAAGACTCCCAGCATGGGAAGCTGTTGCTGTGTATTATATTTTAAATTAGATTAATTGGTTAATATTTGCAAAGTGTGCTGAAAAGTGGTGGTGATGGTTTGTGTGTGTGTGTGTGTGTGTGTGTGTGTGTGTGTGTGTTTAAATCTCAGTATGCCTCTCCTTTGCATTAACTTCCACTGAGGAAGCCATTGTTCTCTATTATGGGGACACTATGATGTAAATTGAAAGTAGCATTTTTGCTATTTGAGACTTTTCATGTAAATGAACCAAATGATTGTCTCACGGAAGAGTTGTTGGTCTTTCATTTCAAACGGCAAATTGTTTGGAGTTGCACGTAAATTGGCACACATATTTACACGTGTTTAGAAAGACCTCTGCAATCTGCAAATTTTGTCAGCCAGGGCATCACATTTACCAGTGTTACAAGATGATGAAATTGAAACTCTCATCTTCTTTTAGCCTGAAAACGGTGCCAGAGCTCTGTGGGTTGAGTTTCATACTTTACCTGGGCTTGATTTCATTTGAAAGGAGGCCTGTTTTCTTCTCCCAAAGGTGGGCCTTTATTAGCATGCATGTAAAAACATTCCAGGCATTGAAGAGTGTACAAAGACCTACTTATCTGAAATCTTGATACACGACACATATTCCGATATATGAAATTCCATAATGCACCTATCCCAGTAAATCCTAGGTTCCCTAGATTTGGAATCTTTGTTTACTTAAAATACTCCCTTGCCCTGCCCCCATTCCTTCTCTTAGGAGCTGAAAGCACAGCACAGCAGTGTTTGAATGGTTGCAAGAATTGTATTACCAAGACGAAACTCTGGACTTCTTATTTTTATCATAAAGAGGCTTCAGTTGTACAACTGCCTCGTGGCCTCGTAATGCCAAATACTTTTTGAGCAGAGCTTTTTACAAAGCCCAGTGTTTTGGTCAAACTCGCTGGAGGAAATTAGTTTGAAAGCACAATTCATCATTTGCACAAACGGCGACAGATAACATTGCATCTGCTTTTAAAAACCATAAACAACCAAAATTAAAAAAAAATAATTTCTTGCACATCGTCTCAGTTCTATGTTTACAAAGATTTCAGAGAAATCTTTCTGCCAGGTAGACCAATAGTTAAAAGCAAAGCACCCATCCTAGCCCATTCTATAAAATTATTGAGTTTCACAGGAGGGAAAACAACACTTTTTAGTGTTAAGTTTTTCAAAAATGACACTACCCTCTACCAAAAAAAGCAACACAAAGCTTCATTCTATTTTTCTACGTCTGTAAGGCTATCTTGCGCACCGCTCCGCTTTGGGCAACAATAGAAGTAACTTGACTTGCACGAATGAAATAAACGATTATTTGAGTGCTGTAGATAAGAAAGAACACAACAAAGAAATCACATTATTCTTATGCCAAATAGAAACTAAAGGAATTCCAAATCCTTTGGGATTTTGTTTGTTGCTGTTTTTATTGCTAACTCTCAACGTCTTAGCTTTTCCTCCAATCAGTATATTGCAAAATTCCAGCTTTTCTTTTTTAAAAAATCCTTTTGTGGTTTGAAACCGGCTTTGCAAACGCATATAGATATCCGTCTACACATAATACTTCACCTCCGAATTCCACTATGAATTCGGAAATTCCTTTGTTAGACAGAGCACACAAAAGGTGTGTTCCTTGAGGAAAAGGAGACCAAAAACCAGAAGAAAAACCTTTCCTTTATCTCACCATCAAAGGCCTTGCAAACCACTGCTAAACTGACAGCCTCCTGACCTGTGCTACACATTTTTCACCTCAAAATGAAGGTCGGCCTAGGCGGTTATAGAGTTTAATAGGTTACATTTGCTGGCTTGTTTTTAAAGGAATGATTACACTATTCACCACTAGCATTATAATTTAAAGATCGGTAGCCGAGTGACCAGCAAAGAAAATCCATCTTTTTGACATCAAAATACCGACAGAATTGGGATATTTTTTTTTTGTATTTTCCAGAAACATACCCTTGAAAGAAACCATACTCAGATTTAAATTAATATTAGCCTAGCAGAAATAGACCGAGGGGAGTTCTAGGAAAGGATTCCCCTTATCCTTTGTTGGTGATTTTATAAATAGATTTTCGGTAGCAAAGCCACATCCCCTTTCTTGACCCTTAGTTTGGAAATGCCTGCAAAGCGCTTTCACTCAGAGACCTGAATGTGGGGGACAAGGGGTGTCTGTCTGTGAAAAGATAAACTGGGGCATGTTAAAAATTTGAAGAGTTTATGCAAAAATCAACTCACATTGGGCAGTGCCAAACCGGAAGTGGCTGAGAGCGCTCCACCTACAGGAGGAACCCGGGGAGAGACGGAGAAGGTACCCAAACAAAGAGAGGAAATTATGTGATTGGCTACAGCCGACAGCTCAATCGGCTGCTTGTGACTGGGTGTCCTTCGCTTTTCCATTATGTAACCTTGAGGTATTTACAGGCTTAGGTTTTGATTTGCCTCCGTGGGCCACCTTGTCATTCGAGCCGCCTCACTCTCTTGGCCTCCTTGTTTAATTAATTTAACGGTTCAAAGTTGGGCATTATGTAGGAGGCCCCTCGATATCTGCATGGCTTCCTGAGTCCTGGCTACTCGTTGGATCGGCTGAGGTTTATCTCCTACTCTGCCGCTTTAGGGCCTCACTGCTGGAAAGCCAGCCCTTGCCCAGGGAAAGAGAAGGACAGGGACCAAGGAAAGTGGTGTTTTATGAACCCTCGAGAATCCAAGAAAAGGCAGACGTGTGGAGTTTGGTATACCAGCACAGAATCGTCTTCAGGAATGGTGGGCCAAAGGACAAGACCTGTTGAGAATTTTGTAAGATTTCCTACCGCTTTGTACCATTTACATCACATCTGAGGATCTTTGAAAGGAACTGGTGTTTGGGCTTGTTTTCGACTCTCCAAGCCTAAGAGAAGGGAGGGAAAGCTAGAAAGGTATCTGAGGAAAAGAAGGGCCATCCGGTTAATCTTTTAAGGAGGAGAAGAGAACAGGCGGGAAATGAAGACCCTGTTCCACCGGAGAAGAACTGGTCCTCTCCAGAACAAAGGCTCCCTGGGCAATGAGCTGTTGGAATCTTCATCTTTGCATCCGCCCCCAACACCCCCACCATCCCCACCAGTTAGCACAATGCCTTGTATACCCCACAGCTGAAGTTAACTAGTTACTGGGCCGCCTGGCTGGCTCACTCAGTAGGGCATGGGACTCTTGAACTTGCCTGGTGACTTTGAGCCCCACACTGAATATAGAGAAAAGGAAGGAAGGAAGGGAGGAAGGGAGGGAGAGAGGGAAGGAGAGGGGGCAGGGCAGGGGAGGGGCAGGGAGGGGAGGAAGGAAGGAATTAACCAGTTACTTGTGAACTAAGGAATGGGTAAGTTCACAGGCATCTAAAAGTAAACATGTCCCGTAGTAAATGTAAGAGCTTTTCCCACTGCAAGGGATACTACAGTGTTTTGTCCAGAACCTCTCTTCAGAATGTATGCCCCCATCCCCTAGCTGCTGCGAATGTTGGCTGCTGACCACTCACCCCTGAGTCCCTCCTGGCAAATCGCCTTGGTCCTGACTTGTGCCAGTTCCTGGGAGCTGCCTCCACTAAGTTTGCCCCACCCCCTCCAACCCCTGCCCCCAGGCCCTGGTCCCAGGTAGCAAGCAACCCATGTCTGGCTGCTGTAGAGATACAAAGGCTTAGGCCTCTTGCCCAATCTGGCCCCTTAGAAAAGGGGCCACCCAGTTCCAGAGCTCCCTGTGAACTGGCTGAGGCCTTGGTCTCTGTAGCTCTGTGGCTCAGTTTCTCATTCTGCCTAATCCTGCCTCACTCCCTCTCATATGTCTACCTCCAGAGATTTTCCAGAGCCTGTTTCCAGGCCACTCAGCCCCAGACACCCACCAAACCAGACCCATCTCCCCACCGACTCGTCTCTGATGACTCCATTCCCTCTCGGCAACTCCATCACTATGGGCTATGGATTCTACCTCTCAGGTATCTCATAATTCCAGTCCCTTCTCTCCACATCCATCCCCGGATTCAATGCCTAGCCTGTCGCTTCAGTTCCCTTTCCCTAGCTGATCTTTGTGCCTCCAACCTGGCCAACATCCAATACATTCTCTAGGAAACTTTCTAAAGATATCATCTTGCCGCCCCTCCGCTCCAACCTTTGCATTTCTCTCCGTTGAGTAGGGTACAGGCTCTGTGAATAAGGCAACCCCTTTGCCCATCCACATCCCTTGCCCCTCCCTCCTCCATTCCTACGTGCAGCCTCCTAGAACTTTTTGTTATTTGAATGAGACCTGATTGCTCTCACCATCAGGCCTTCTCCCTGCCATTTCCTCTTTCTGGGTGATCTCCCACCCTTCCCCAACCCCCTTTGTCTAACTCACTCCCTTGTGCTATCTTTAGGCCTCATTTATGTCCCTCATCTGGAGAAGTCTTCCCTGACCTCTCCCTCAACACGCAAGCGGAGTCTGGGTATCCCTGATGTGTAGCCCTGAACTATCTTTCTCACACAATATTTGAGGTGTATTTGGCCCTCTCTATGAGACAAGAAACTTGTGATATCAGGCACAATGATACTTTGGCTCACTGAGGTCTCTCCAAAGCCACCACACACAGAAAGACATTTAAAAATTAGGAGTTTAGAACATCAAGATTGATTAAACACCAGTGAGGTTGTTGATTTCTTTATCCAAGGACATTTGGAGATAAGAGATGATCAAGTACTTTACAATTTTTACTAAACTTAATGATACATTTATTTGATGCCAAAAGACCCAAAGCCACATCTCACTAGGGAAACATTGGTTATTCCTGGAAAGGTAGAAAATACAAACAAATGTTGAAAGATGAAAATAATAACCAGAAAATATGACTGCAAAATAAAATACATTCATTTGTCAGCAAACAGTTGGAAGACGCTTCGAAAATATTGCTGTAGATTTGAAGAAACACGTATTAGAATAAATTACACAGTGTGGGAGGATTGCTCTACTGTTGAAAGAAAAGTACAGCTATTTCTAACATGCCGCTGCTTAGGGTACATGTTTGATCCTGTTCCAGTGAGGACATTTCCAAAAAAACTTACTTTTTTATGAACCACTCAATAAAAAGTTAAGCAGAGAAGGGACAGTCTCAACAATAAATGACTTCTTTAGACAAAATAATATGTGCATGTAATTTTTTAAGGTTTATCATCATTATTATTTTTTTTTTTTTAGTACTCTCTACACCCAACATGGGGCTCGAACTCACAACCCCAAGATCAAGAGTTACGTGCTCTTCCAACGGAGCCAGCCAGGGGCCCCATGTATGTAATTTTTTTTAACTGTGTAACAACAACTAAAAAAGCAGCTTCTCTACAGGAATTTAAAATTCTGGGATTAAATTACAAAAATTCCAACACTCAAAATTCACCACTGAATCATTCACAGATAGCTACTGCAGCCAAGAAATTGCAGCCAGAAGTCTGTAGATAGCTACTGTCAGGGAAGAAGAATTCCCTCTGCTCTTCAAGATCCTTCTAGCTGGACTAAGAATAAAAATGACATAAGACAGATTAACAGGAGAAAATCAGATTTAATAGCATACATAAGGGGAATCCACACAGACTTGGAATTCCAGTGAGGAAGCATGATGCTTCCTACAAGCTAAGGACAGGGATAGGGTCTGAGGACACAAAGGGGAGAAAGACCCTTCAGGGGGAAAGTGAGAGGAGATGTTTGGAAAACAAAGGTTGCTCTGTTATGCAGATACATTTCTTAGGTAAAGAGGAATCTCTCTTAATACCTCTCTTCCTGGTACAGCGAGGCAGTTGAGGGGGAGGTAAAGAGCTTTTTCTGAATCAGCTGGGTTTGGATTGCTTTTAATTGGAAATAATGTTCAAGCCAATATGACCCATCTTGGGGTGGCCTGCCGTTGGCCCCTATACTACAGGATAGTGAAGTTAATTTCATTTTTAAAGGGCGGTAAGAAGGACTTTACAAGTGTCCCTTTACAGGGACTCTACTGCTCTTTGATTTTTTTAAAGATTTTTATTTATTTATTTGACAGAGAGAGAGCACAAGCAGGGGGAGTGGAAGGCAGAGGGAGAGGGAGAAGCTCGCTCCCCGCTGAGCAGGGAGCCAGATGCAGGGCTCGATCCCAGGACCCTGGGATCAGGCCCGGAGCCAAAGGCAGTCGCTTAACTGGCTGAGCCACCCAGGTGCCCCTCTACTGCTCTTTGAAAGAGAAGGCATGACTACTGGAATACTTTGTATCACGCAGTAGTTTGCTGTTATGGCAAAGAACTTAAAAGATGACTTATTCACTGTCCTTTTAAAAAAAGGAGTTTCAAATTTGCTGATCTTTTCTTTGTTAAATGCTGTCTATAATATGCTATCTGGCAGAGATATTTGTTAGAACAAAGAACGTTTAATCTGTCACTTTAAGGTAAAAACACTTTAACCACAAGAAAGAAAGTGACTGCTTTCAAGAAGAAACTCATGCTATGGAGAGAGCATTTTAGAAACAGATGTTTGGAAATCACTCATAGTTGGGTGCTAAAAATTCTGTATTAGTATTACCTTTGACAGCTATCAGATACGTACACTTACAATGTCATAAACAATTTTCTAAACCATTAACAACAGTTCCCAGATGAAGAGTTTCAGTGTGCTTGAGTCTATTTAAAATATAAAAATGCAAATGCAACATCTTCCAATTTTCCTTGCAGGAATGATGGACTGACTTGGGGAAACAGATTCATCAACTAAATGTCAACTAAACCTTATGCTTTGTTGGTAGGTGGAATTGAGAAACAAGCATTATGGGACACCTGGCTGGCTCAATTGGAAGAGCATGCAACGCTTGATCTCTGGGTTGTGAGTTCAAACCCCATGTTGGGTATAGAAATTACTTTAAAACCTTTAAGGAAAAAAAAAGAAAGAAAAAGAAAAAGAAGGGCATTATTATTAAGTATATTGTGAAAATAATCAACTTCTTCCAAGGGTACATAACTTTGTGAAGCATCTTTTCCCACTAGGACAGCGATGAGAACAACTAGGGTTGAAGTAAACTGAATTTAGAACAAAATCTTCAAATCGCTTTATCATAATACGTTATTCCAAGATTTCCAAAAAAGAAGCATGTTCAATATTCAGAATCTTAATGAGAGCGAAATACTTCATACTGCTACTAAAGAAAAGTAAATTTTTTTAAAGATTTTATTTATTTGACACACAGAGAGAGAATGAGGGAACAGTGGGGAGGGACAGAGGGAGAAGCAGACTCCCTGCTGAGGGAGGAGCCAGACCAGGGGCTTGATCCCAGGACTCTGAGATCCTGACCTGAACCGTCCAGGCGCCCCTAAAGAGAAGTAAATTGTAATGACATTGTTTGGTCCATCACAATTTCAACCTTCTTTGACTTCTTTTTTTTTTTTTTTTTTTTTTTATTTATTTGACAGAGATAGAGACAGCCAGCGAGAGAGGGAACACAAGCAGGGGGAGTGGGAGAGGAAGAAGCAGGCTCCCAGTGGAGGAGCCCGATGTGGGGCTCAATTCCAGAACGCCGGGATCACGCCCTGAGCCGAAGGCAGACGCCTAAGGACTGCACCACCCAGGCGCCCCTTGACTTCTATTTTTGTGTATAATTTGTAACGTAATGACGTATTAGCATAGTACTCCCTGTTTTGAATTTATAAGTGAACATATGTGTGTGACTGAGCCAGTGGGTTCAAAAAACGTCCTTGAGTGGGCAAGCTCAACTTCTGCCGGACACAGGGCAAACCCTTAGTTTCACTGCACTGACAGCCTAGATTTGGGTCTATAAATTGCATGTGGTGCCAAATGAACCCAATCTTTATGGAAAGGGGAAAAGCATCATGGAAGTTAAGGGAAGAGAGAAGTTCAAGAAGGGGCTGGTGAAAGGTGTCCCATGCAAAATCCCCAAAATGGAGAAAATCTTTCAGACCATCATTTCATTAAGGGAGACAGCCTCAAAGGGGCCAGAGGGTTTATTTTATGCCCCAAAAGAATGGGTCGTTCGTTAGTCCTCTTCCACTTAATATGCAGAAGGTATAGAGAGGGTAAGCTTAGTTAAAAGAATCCAGACAGATGGCAGCACCCGGAGGGGCTTATTCACTGTGCCCTCTGGAAAGCTATTGAGCTTTGTGTGGGGTGTCTAGTGCCTGACGTAGCTTCCCTGCTTGTGGCTTATGCTCTGAACTTCCCATGGCTACAGCTGAGGTGACAACACTGTGTGTCCTGCACTCGGATGGGCAAGATGGGAGAAAGAGGAGGGAAGAGGCGTGGCCAGAAAGGGAGGATCCGGGAACTCTCTGTGAGTGATGCAATCCCGGCAGCTTTTACGTTTGGTAAGAGGCTGAGATGGAAACTCGAGAACAGTGTGATGATGTTATTTACTGATGCTTGGATTGGGTTCACTGAAAACTTGGGTAGCGTCTGGAGGCGGGGCGAGGGGGTAATGTCAGGTCAGAGTTTATAGACAACTGGAAGGTGGGATTAAGGGGGGTCTCTCAATGCAGGAATTTGGCTAAGAGGTGTTAAGAGTCCAGGATTGGTGGAAACAGCAAGGAGAGGGATTTAAAGAATTTTAGAGCACAAACTCTGGTATCCTTTCCATTGAAAAGCTGATGGGTCTTTGGAGAAATTCATTTAAGAAACAATCAAACAGTTGGCTTGGGCAAGAGAGTTCTGGAAGAAGAAAGAAATGCTAATTAAGACAATGAAATAGAGGGGCGCCTGGGTGGCACAGCGGTTGAGCGTCTGCCTTTGGCTCAGGGCGTGATCCCGGCGTTATGGGATCGAGCCCCACATCAGGCTCCTCCGCTATGGGCCTGCTTCTTCCTCTCCCACTCCCCCTGCTTGTGTTCCCTCTCTCGCTGGCTGTCTCTATCTCTGTTGAATAAATAAATAAAATCTTAAAAAAAAAAAAAAAAAAAGACAATGAAATAGCAAAGTAATGTTAATGCAGATACGAAGGTGTAGCTTCAGTTCTCAAGGTACTGGTTGGGGTCGAGTAGCCAGTTGTTCCTTCTGGCGGGAGGTTAGAAGGGCAGGTGACTGGAGAAGAAAGAGAACATTCGCGGAAGTATCCCCAAGCCTTCCTCTCTGGAGCCTACCAAATAATAAAGCATTTGGATAAATAAGAAAAACCTCAATAAAAAGGTGTGGTCTTTTTATCCTTCGCAAATCCAGAGTCTTGCCATAAAAGAGGGGCAAATCTTGCTATCTGTAAATCCAAGACCATCACAGGACACCAGCATAATCAGGTAAGTAGGATTTGAGGGACGTACTGGGCAGATCTGGGAAAAGAATTGTGTTTTAACTTTTAGTCTCTTAACCTCTTTATTATTTTTTTAAAGATTTTTTATTTTTGGGGCGCCTGGGTGGCTCAGCGGTTGAGCGTCTGCCTTCGGCTCAGGGCGTGATTCCCGCGTTAAGGGATCGAGCCCCACATCAGGCTCCTCTGCTATGAGCCTGCTTCTTCCTCTCCCATTCCCCCTGCTTGTGTTCCCTCTCTCGCTGGCTGTCTCTATCTCTGTCAAATAAATAAATAAAATCTTTAAAAAAAAAAAAAAGATTTTTTATTTTTAGGCGCGCCTGGGTGGCTCAGTCGGGCGTCTGCTTTCAGCTTAGGTCATGATCCCAGGGTTCTGGGATCGAGCCCCGCATTGGGCTCCCTCCTCAGCGGGGAGCGTGCTTCTCCCTCTCACTCTCTCTGTTCTCTCTCTCAAATAAATAAATAAATAAACTTTTAAAAAAGAAAAAGGATTTTTTTTATTTTTAAGTAGTCTACACCCAACGTGGGGCTTGAACTTCCAACTCCAAGATCAAGAGTCACACGCTCCACCAACTGAGCCAGCCAGGCGCCCCTCCTAACCTCTTTATCTTGTGTTAAATTATTTCTGTTGTTTCTGCTAGGAAACTTGTCACAGAAGGAAGAAAACCTTCCTTTTTGATTACTGTTCCTAGCAAAGATGTGAATAAGCCCTTAAAATGAAATAGCAAATGCCCATGAACAAATAGAAAGCCGGGGAAGGCCTCCCTTCGTCCTAGACCTGTGGCTTTCTGGGTAGCATTTGGAAAACCATCCTTTCTCTGTTGTCCAGGGCACTGCCCGACTATGGATGTGACAGTCCCAAGGTGTACTTGCCAGTGTAATAACAGGGTCACTCACACTCATGCCAAACTCTGATGCCTGCAGGATGAGAGTGGAAAGCGGGCCTTCCATCTGATGACTGGCCTGCCTTTAGAGACCCCAGCGGGACTTCCCAGCATGGAGCGATGTCCCTAGCATAAGGTCGCAAAGGTCTCCTCCCTGCCGTGCCCAGCGTGGAGTTTGAGGCTGAATTCCATCCTCAGGCCAGGCTCAACAATCCCCCATACTCCCCTGCTTCATTCCCACTCTTTCTCCTCTTCCACCCAACCACCCGGACTTGGAAGGCATATGGCAGAATGAGCGAATGAGCGTGAACAGAACTGTGGGCTGACCCCACGTTAGAACAGCACACTTCAGTTACTAAGCGCCTGCTGGTGCAGAGCCCAAGTCTTGGAGCTAGAACTGGATCGCAGGACTGCTGCGGTCCAGTTCTGCTCCCTGGGATGCTCTTTCCACAGATACCTGCCTGGCTCCCTCCCTCACCTCTCCGCTCCACTGTCACCTCCTCCGAGGGAGCTTCTCTGACCCCAACTAAAAGGGCACCCTCACGTCTCCTTATATCTCCAGCTGGCCGTTGACTCTGCTTTATTTGCCCCGTAGAATTGCCACCACCTGGCTTTATTTTTAAGATTGCCACATAAAATACATGCCATCCTCAGAACCTACTTACACTAAAAAATCATCATCGTTCATCTGAAATTCAAATTTAACTGGGTGTCTTGTATTCTTCGTTGCTAAATCTGAGAGCCCTGCTTCTGTTGGATCTCTCCCTCCCACTCCAGTATAAACTCCACGAGGCGGAGATGTGTTCCGTCGGATTCGCTGCTCCAAATCCCCCACATCTAGTGTTCTTGGGCCTCGTCGGGCTTAGCACAAAGTAGGCACTCGTCAGTGTTACGGAATGAAGGAAGGAAGCACAAAGCGCTACGGGCACCGAAGACTTAATGCTAACAGGGCAAAGCACGCCGCATTCCCATCTGGCTTCCGCTGTCTCCTTGGAAAATTGTCAATTTTAACGGGGATTCCAAGGATGTAAACGTTTGCTTTCGGGTCCAGATACTGGATTAAGACCACCAGTACATACCAACCTGCCAGACCCCACGCAAAGGACGGCTTACAAATCCTACTGACACAAATCTGAATTGAGCCATAAATGTAGCCGTAAAAACAGAACCTTTTTTTTTTTTTTAAACATACCCCCTCTCCCTACCCATTCCTCGTCTAGCCAAGCATCCCCCATCGACAATCACAGGATTTCCTTCCCCAACTGCATTCAGTCTGCTACTCCTCCACTGAGCTCCGGTTCCCATAAGCTAGAAAACAAAACTACATCCATCAAATACTGTCCTCAACAGCTCGTCTTGAAAATGCTTGGACGTGTCTAGGGTGATAGTTTGGGCAGCTTCATTTGATGTTCTGACAACTGAGTATTGTTAGCTTTGACTCGGTTACTTAGAGGAGACTTTGTAATTCTCCCCCAATCACTCATGTGTATTTACTCAGCTAAGTAACTCTCGTGACCCGTGGCGTTCCTCGTAGGGGTCTCTTCCAGAGGCAGGAAGCCAGAGAGACGGTTGCGGCTCAGAAAGCACACCTTTTCCACCCAGCAGCAGGACATGGGTGCTTCTTGCCATGGTTTACACCTGAACAGTTTCCACCCAGAAGGAAACTTAAGATTTGTTTTCTTCTACCTGTTCCACACCCCCCCCCCATCTGGAGAAAAAGATTAAAAAAAAAACAACCAAAAAACACTTTTATTTATATAAAGATAGAAAACATCTACCTTTATATAAATAAATTGCCATGTATGTTGTTTTTCTAGCTAATTGCTCTCAGCTTTGCTGTGCCTCAGCCCTCCGGTGTAGTTCTGAGCAGTGCGTGTCTCGGGACAGCTTGAAGGAAAGGACCAAACACCAAGAGCAGAACGGTGGGCCACAGGAGGAAAGTGAGGCTAACAATTTAGATAGATGCTATTGAAAACCAGCCCAGAACATTGTAAAGACCCAAGAATCAACCCCAAAAAGAAAAAGCCAAACAGGTGCCAAAGCTAGCCAGCCAGGCGCGCTGGAGCGGTGGTTCAGAACGGAAATGCCAGAGAGGGCGTGCATGGCGCCGCTTTGCATTTGATCTCTTGGGAATCTATTAAGGTCTGTCCTACATAAGATGATTTCGGAAGTTCATCAACATTCTCCTGCCTTCATGGGCAAACATTCGGTGCCGAACAGCGCCTTTGCGCTCGCAGTGGTTGTGCTAGGACGCAGTGAAGGCTTCAGCGTGCTTTGGGTGCGCAGGACTCACCCTGGGCTCGAAATGACCAGTTGGCCAGTTTGTTCCACTTCCGTGGTTCTTTTGTATCTGTGTCTCCTAGTACCTCTCGGATTTTCCTTGAGCTGCCAGGAGTTCCTTCTGCCTTTCCTAGCCGACCTGCTTCCGGCCGCTCCCCCTTTTCTAATCAGCTATGGAAACCAAGTAACCAAGTTTGTAAGGAAGCAGGACTAACCTGAGAGGAGGAGCTCCAAGTTCCTGGAGTCACCATGTTCCGGCAGCTTCTAAGCTGCCCCTCCCCCGGCATTCCTCAGGTCTGTGTTACAGAGCCGGCTGTGCAAGCTGACTTAGCTGACTTCTTGCCAGGGGAGCTGTCCTAGCAGAGACAATACCCAACACTTACGGGGCACTTACTCTATGGCAGATCCTGTCAAAGTACTTTGCTCTGTACGTATTACCTCATTTAACCGACATTCTCTCACGTGAGCCTACGAGTTGGGTCCTGGGATTTATCTCAGTTTATAAATGAGGTTTTCTCCAGCACACAGCCTTCAACAAGGGACTCAGCACTCAATGCCAGGCAGTCTGGCGCCATGTTCGTTGGTCACTGCTCAAGATGGAATCCAAGCTTGAAAGCCCTGAGTCATGCACGGCCCTCCTTTAGCTTTCCCTCCACGCTCGAATTTTTGCCAAGCCTGTGGAACCCTGTCTTCTATCACTCTATGTCTTTTAGGACAAAATCCAAGTCCTTTATGTGGTTTATAAACCCCTCCCAAATCCAGCCCTCGCTTACCTCCCCAGGCTGTTCTCAGGCCCAAGTCCTCTGGCAAGGAACACAACCATAGTTCTTCAGGGTCTCCCACTTGGAAGAAAGTCTTTCTTGCCTTGAGAGCTCTGCACCAGGGCACTCAGATTCTCCACTTCTGCTGGGCCAACTGTTACTATTCATGTGACAGCGTGGAGGCCACTTCCTCTGGGGAAACTCAGAGGCCTCATCATTGACTTAGGTTCTCCAGCTAGAGCTCCACTAACACCCTCATGTCGCCCATCGTTGCCTATATTCCACATCACTAGGCTTGCTTATTTGCCTTTCTCCCTTGTGGCCTGCAGGCTCAGTGAGGGTAGGACCCTGTGTCTGATTCACTGTTGCATTCCCAAAGGGTAGCAAAGTGCCTGGCCCTTGGCAAGAGTAGCTGTAATCGTGATTCATTCAAGGCATTTATTAAGTACCCACCATACGCCAAGCTCTAGGACACCCCAGATTTTCTCACTCAGTCCTTATGTAATCTTCACAACAACTCACTCACTGGACAACCCAGTTTGTAGATTAGGAAAGTGAGATGTAGTTCCCCCTTTAAAAAGTAATTGATCTAGGTCTCAGTAGCTATAAAAAAATACATCTTTGTCCAATGGATACCTGGAGGCCCTGGTCGGCCTTGGAGGTTACCCGGCCTGGGATACCCCTGATGGAACTCAGAAATAAGGTTAAAAGTTTGCCTCCTTAGAGATGAACTATTAAAAAATATCAGATTAAAGTGTGAAATAGACAAAGTTCTCTAAGAGACAAAGCCTGCCAAGGCAAGACGAGACTGTACTCTAATTGAGGGTATTAGCATATCTAAAGAAAGAATGTGTCAATCACACGAAGGGGGGTGGTTAGCTTAGAACCTTGGGAAAATAAACCCCAGTCGGCATCCTTCTTTGACAGCGCCCACCCAGAACTTTCCCCGGCTGGAGGTGCCCGCTAATGCGGTGGTGTAGCCCGGCTCCAAAAGGATATGCACCAGCAGCTGAATCAGCCGCTTACCTCCTCCGCTCTAGTTCCCGCAACCCGAGTGCAATTCCGCTTCCGCCTGCGGGCAGAGGCTAATAATAGCTCCCACGTGTTTGGTCGGCATCCCGGGCTAGGCACCTTGAGTGCGCTCCTTGTTGTCTTTCCGTCCCACACGGCCCAGCTTCCGGCCAAGGAACCCAGGCCTTTCCGAGCCAGAGGACTTGCCCAAGGTCAAACTGCAGATACCAAGAAAGAGCTGGGGCTTGGATCCAGGCTCGCCCAGCTCCAGGGCGCAAGATTGCTTCGCCTCTTCCTGGCGCGGACCGCCCACGCGAGCATGCCTGGACTAAGGAGAGCTCTGTTTCTCTCTGTAGAAAATAACTGAGTTGGCATTCTGGTTTGTGCCCCTGCTTTATGCAGGGCTGGTTTCATGCACGTCTTCTCTGAGAAGCAAATCCATCTCCGTGTGTTGATATTGAACCGTCCACACTCCCGCAGACCTTCCTCGACCACAGCTCCTCCCTGCCATCCAACAAGTCAGAGGACCACAGACATGCTCCCATCTCGCTATGCTTTTCCTGTGTCCCTCCACCTGCCCTCCCGAGATCTCTCCTTTCAAAACAGCCTCCATCATTTGTGGGAGCTTGGCATCCCGCTACCGACTGAAGGTAGAATAAAGAAATGGGTGCTTTCCTCAAACTACTTAACAAAAAAACCATTGAACATCCCAAGTGTTACATTTTGGCCAATGAAAGGGATAATCCCATAGTAATTGTGGCAGGACAGTAGGCATAACCTAGGACCAGGATGTCTATTCACCCTATGCACTTGGCAGTGATGTGGGAAGCCTTAGTTCAGCCATTGTATTGCTGTGTGACCTTGGAAAAGTTACTTAACCTTTTAGCCTATGCACCGATGGGCACCCAGTTCATGATTTTAGACCTTTTTCCCCCTCAGATCTATACAGACAGGACTGCAGTGATGAGAGCAATGCAGTGAGAAAAATACGGGCTGAAACCTGGCGACCTGTTTTGTTCATTCCCTTTTTTCTGATCCCACCCCCTCTCCCAGGCTCTTCAAACACGCGCCAATGCCTCATTAAAGACCGAAAACCATCCTATTAGGTCCAAATGCATGGAAACATATTCATGATTATTCAAATGATCTACCGTAATACAGTATAATCAACGCCAGCCTCATAAATATTCATTTCCACTGTGCTAATCACTATGTAATCTCACAAAAGGGTGTACCTCTGTAATCCTCTTCCCTTTTGCCCTCTCCTCCCTCCTCCCTTTGTCTGATACTCTCTTCTCCACTCGTAAACCTCTGAAGGTCTTCCTAGGTCTTTGCAGTCTCATTCAGGGTAAAGATATTTCTGGTTCTGATCTAAAGTTTGCTTTATTTATCTCTATCATTAGCTTATTCCACCAGAAGTTTATCTTTGTAAAGTATGTCTGACCGAGGCCGCAGAGCTCTAGATTCTTGGGCATCAGTACTTCGTTGAATATTCCCTGTAATGGATAAGAGAGATTCTCTTCACATGTATAAATGGGCATTCCGGGCAGAGCAGTGTGCTGGTGCTGGAGGACCACCCCTTAGAATAACACCTTCCAGTCTGGTGCAGGAAAAACACAAAGGAAACAATGCTCTGTAATAACCAGCAGAATGAAATAGACACAGGAGACTTACAAGGCAAAAGCTAGCCGGTTGGGAGCAGCTGGGGGGCAGCAGGCAGCAGGGGGAGCCTGGAGAGATATGGGGCGGGGAGCAGCTCATCCTGAGTGTGGCATTCAGACTCTCTGTTCCAGCTGATCCCTGAATGGTTACACTCATGATACTTACACTATCCCGCTGGGTGTCTGTCTCTCCTAAGTTGACACATCGCTCATCGATTGCTACAACCATGTACTAAGGTTAGTAAATGCGTGTGAATTCCAGCAAGGCGGAGTATGAGGAAGATCCCTGTAAGACCGATGTATCAGTGGAACTTGGAAGTTCCCAAGGGACGCCTGGGTGGCTCAGTCGGTTGAGCGTCTGACTTCGGCTCAGGTCCTGATCTCAGGGTTCTGAATCAAGCTCCACATCAGGCTCCGTGCTCAGTGGGGTTTCTGCTTCTCCCTCTGCCCCTCCCTCTTACCCCCCCCCCCCGCACTGTCCTCTTTCTCTCTCTCGAATAAATAAAACTTTGAAAAAATAAAAATAAATGAAGTCCCCAAGGAGCTTCTTTCCAGTCACCAGCACTTGGCACAGTGGCAAGGAAGAACCCTAAATCACACAAGGAAAAGCATTTGCTTGCTTAAACCCACCGGGAGAAGAACACAGGGTCAGTGGTACCCTCGTTCTTTATTGGGAACGCCGAGTATAGGGCCCAATATAGTCTGTGCGTTTGATGGTGAGGAAGCCTAAGCCATTTCTATCTTCCGATGGAAAAAGTCACAGGGCAAGAGAAATGTTTTTACAGTTAAGGACTTAGGAAATTCCAGAATGGGAATAGAAAGAACAAAATCAAGGGGGAAACGGATGGTAGCCTCGGCCCAGAGAGAAAGTGGAAGTTTGCTATATTGTATGCTGCTCTGTAAGATACAGAATTTCACTGTTGTCTTTAGTTTGATATGAGAACCACTTTACTTTTCAGGCTTTTCAGGGCGTAAGGAAAACCCACTGCTGCTTACAGCTTGTGTAGGAATCATTCTTCTCAAATGAGAAGCCAATTTCTCCTAAGCATTGAAAATGTATAGGATGAAAATGAAGGGAACATGATCGCTAAAGCAATGTTTTCAGTGATTTCATTTGTCTTCTTAAAGGCAGAAAAATAAGCTAGCTTGTCAGAGAAAGCCACCTTCTCCAGGAGAGCCGAACGTGAGAACACCGCCACGGCAGAAAAAGCACGTGGGGCGACAAAAGCCATTATCAATTTTTCATGGTTGATTTGTCAGTGGCGTCAGAGAGATAAATAATATTATTTTCTAATCTGGAAGGGTCTCCTACCTGAGATTTGCAACATTATTTCTAAAATCAACATGGCTTTTTCTTCCCAGGGATTGTCCCCAAAATCGGGGGTCCCTGGTTTGATGTAATGAGATTTACACAAAGGGAGTTGTCAGTAACCACAGAAACAGGGCAGGGTTTTCATAATGATTATGCTTGAATTGTATTCCAGCCTGAAAAGAGCCTTTTTAATTATAGGGTTTTGGGGTGGGGGGGAGCAGGGTATAGGAGAGCTGAAGGGGGAGCAGGGAGGGCCTCCAGTATTTCATGCCCAGAGACTGAAATGTCTTTTATCTATTAAAAAGGATAGCAGGTGGGCTCCACTCACAAGTCTTAACCCCAGGACTTGGTTTAACCCTGGAGAAAATGTTTTTCATTTGCAACCCGATGTATTTGCTGGTTCTTCACTTCTTTAAATTGCAAGCTCTTCAAATAGAGCTGAGCAGGCCTGGAGGAGTGGAGGAAGGTTCAGCCAAGGATAGCGCAGAGGTTCAGAAATACCTGTGCCTAGCACACTTCCTGGCGGTCTCAGTTTCGTTCTGCAAGGCAGCTGGGCCCAGAATCAGTGGCTCCCAGACCACGGGCGGTGGGCCGCTTTGGAGCTGACGACACTGAAGCCTGAGACCCAGCCTCTTGGTTTAACAGGACAGGAGCTGGGTTTTTGTTTTTTTTGTTTTTTTGTTTTTGGACACTGTTAGGTAACTCCAGCCCATCTGCATTGCTTTAGTTTAAATTTTCACTTCAAGCCTGATGACATCCAGGGAGGAGCGCAATTTAGTGACTATTACACGTGCTCGGTCTAGGACAAAATCCGATCACGAAAGGTCGGGTCCCAGAGCCCTGTCCGCCTGTGAGTCCTGGTTGGACGTTCAGGGTCAGTTCAGCATCCCTTTGAGTTCTTGTCTTCTCAGGATCAACCCCTCCTCCACCACTCACTTGATTGTTTTAAATTAAGTGTGTGGAGGCGTCATTTAATATACAGTTGAACTCTTGAAGCAAATGGGATGGCGTTTCAGCGGATTCACCAAACAGAAGCTCATGTCTCATTCACATCACAGCTTGTGCTGCTCCGTGATAGAGGGATTCTGGCTGTCCCCATCTTGTGCTACTGCCATCTTGACAAAAAAAGACACCAAATGGCCAATAAGCACATGAAAAAGTGCTCAACACCATGAGTCATCAGGGAAATGCAAGTTAAAAGCACAATGAGGTAGCATTATTTGCCCTCCAGAGAGCTTAAATTTTAAATTTAAAGGGTGGGGCATGGCGCCTGGATGACTCAGTTGGTTAAATGCCTGCCGTCGGCTCAGGTCATGATCCAAGGATCCTGGGATCGAGTCCCACATTGGGCTCCCTGCTCAGTATGGAGTCTGCTTCTCCCTCTCCCTGCATCCTTCCCCCTCCCCCCTGTTGTGCTGGCTCTTTCGAGTGCACACACTCTCTCTCTCAAATAAATGAATAAAATCTTTTAAGAAAAGAAAATAAAAGGACTTATAACACCAAATATTGATGAGAATGTAGAGCAGCGGAAATGTTCATACGTTACTGAGAAAATGAATCATACACGTAATCTATGACCCAACATTTCTGCCCCTACATATCTATCTCCCCAAGGAAAAGGAAAACGTATCCATAAAGACTTGCACAATAATGTTCATAACAGCTTTACTTATAACAGCCAAAACCCAGACACGGCCCAAATGTTCATCAGCAGAAGCATGGATAAACTATGGTATATCTGTGGAATGGAATATTACTCAGCAATAAAAAGGAACATACCACAGGTACATTCAACACTATGCTTGAATCTCAAAAACATTTTTTTTTAATTTAAAAAAAATTTTTTTAAAGATTTTATTTATTTATTTGACAGAGATAGAGACAGCCAGCGAGAGAGGGAACACAAGCAGGGGGAGTGGGAGAGGAAGAAGCAGGCTCATAGCGGAAGAGCCTGATGTGGGGCTTGATCCCATAACGCCGGGATCACGCCCTGAGCTGAAGGCAGGTGCTTAACCGCTGTGCCACCCAGGCGCCCCTCAAAAACATTTTTACTGAGTGAAAGAAACCTTACACAAAAGAGCCCTTCCAATTTGATTCCATTTATGTGAAGTTTTACAACGGGCAAAGCTAATCTATGATAGAAAAAAAATCAAAACAGTGATTGCCCCTGAGTGGGTGGGACTGACTGAAAAGTGACACAGGGGAACTTTTGGGGAGAATGGTAAGATCTTTGATCTTGATGGGGATTTGAGTTATGTGGGTGTGTGCATTTATCAAAAGCACAGAATGATATGCTTAAGGGTTGTGCACTTCATTAATGTATTTTTATAAGTTTTCTTAAATTCTTAAAATTTTATTTATTTATTTGTCAGAGAGAGAGCACAAGCAGGGGGAGCAGCAGAGGGAGAGGGAGAAGCAGGCTCCACGCTGAGCAGGGAGCCTGATGTGGGACTCGATCCCACGATCCTGAGATCATGACCTGAGCCAAAGGCAGACGCTTAACTGACTGAGCCACCCAGGCATCCCCATTAATGTATTTTTAAGATAAAATTTCAAGGTAAAAATTTAAAGTTAGGGGGTACCTGGCTGGCTTAGCCGATAGAGAATGCGACTCTTGATTTCGGGGTAGTAAGTTAGAGCCCCATGTTAGGTGTAGAGATTACTTAAAAAAAAAGTTTAAAAAAAATATTAAAGTTAGGTAAGGTCAATTTAAGGTAAATTACACCCAAACCTGTTCAGTATCTTGACTGTAGTAGTGGATACATGAACCTACACAGGTAAGAAATTGTATAAAATGGGATGGGCACACACCAAAACGAGTACAAGTTCAACAGGGAAAACCCGAGTAAGATCAGTGGATTGCATCCATGCCAATATCCTGACTGCCATATACTATAGTTTTGCAAAATGATACCATTAGGGGGAATGGGACAACGTGTATAAGGGTCTCTCTGCATTATTTCTCACAACCGTATATGAATCTATAATTATCTCAATAAAATGTTCAATTAAAAAAGGATTCTAGGGGCGCCCGGGTGGCTCAGTCGGTTAAGCGTCAGCCTTCAGCTCAGGTCGTGATCCCGGGGTCCTGGGATCGAGTCCCTGGGATAGAATCCGGCACATGCTCCCTGCTCCGTGGGGAGTCTGCTTCTCCCTCTGCCCCTCCCCCCTGCTCACGCTCTCTCTCGCTTTCTCGTTCGCACTCTCTCTTGAATAAATAAATAAAATCTTTTTCAAAAGGATTCTAAACCAATAATCTACTTAATGACATGCATACTAAAATGTTCGGGGGGGTGTTCTCAGAAATGCATTTAGAAGAGACGGACTGAGGGATTGTTGGAAGGATGTGTGATGGGCACACACACAAGGAAGCAAATATAATAAAATGAAATTGGGTGGTGGGTGTTCACTGTGCAATTCCTTCAACTTCTCTGTATGTTTAAGATTTTTCATAACGAAACGTCAGGTGGGGAGGGGAGTGGACAGCGGCCAGCTTTGGGACAGCCGCTCATCGGCGCCAGTGCGGACCCAGGTGCTTTCTATTCTTTGCTCCATCAATCCTAGCAAGTTGGCTTTCACTCTCAAGCTTGTCCATCTTGTGGTGTTAAGATACCTGCTGCGCTGCGGACGTCACATCGCCTTTTGAGGGATGGGGAGGCGAAGACTGGATTTGCTGCCTCCTCCCTTGTTCTGCAGGAAAGGCAAAGCTTTCCCAGGAAACTCCCAGTGGATTTCTGCTTCCCCATCTCGGTCCTGAACTGTGTAGCATGGCCAACCGCACCTGCAAGAGAGGAGGGAAGGTAATTAATTCGCTGGGCACATTGTCCACTCCACCCTCCCACCTTTGGTTCATTAGCAAAGAGGGTGGGACCGACACTGAGGAGACATATTAAGGGTGCCTGTCACACCCTGTTACCGGTCACGCTGCCTGGTGTCCCAGGCTGCTGATCTCGTCAGGTGTAAGCCCATTTCGCTGATGCTGGCATTTGTTGCTGCCAATATGTCCACATTCACTGGGCAGCAGAAAGACACCCCAAAACATGTGTGATTCTGTAAATACCAGGCTGAAGACCCTGCACAGCCGTTCCACCCAACATACCATACAATTTGGGGGTCCTGGTGGTGTCATGAACCACATAGCTGAAAATGGACTTTAACCAGGCAAGAAATTCAGTAATATCCCAGAAATGAGATGCCTTGAATTTCTTCTATTTTGAGATGTGACATTTACATAGCACATTAAAAAATAACCAGCTCAACATCTGCATTCCTTGTGCATGCAAAACGTCGATCGGAAAACTCCGAGGGTACCAATCAGTATGCCCGACACATCTGTGTGTATCACTTGGTACAAACTGATGGGAATGACCTTGGGCCTGAGAAAGAGCCGCCACTGCAGGTCTGCTAGTTCAGTACCAGCAGGTGTTTTTTTTAAATAAGGGTGTTTTTTTTTTTGTTTTGTTTTTTAAGATTTTACTTATTTATTTGAGAGCAAGAGAATGAGTGAGGGGAGGGTCAGAGGGAGAAGCAGACTCCATGCTGAGCAGGGAGCCCGATGGGGGGCTCGATCCCAAGACCCTGAGATCCTAACCTGAGCTGAAGACAGACGCTTCATCGACTGAGCCACCCAGCCCCCAGCAGGTGTTTTATTTACTTGGAATCTTGAGGCTTGACACTCCTCTTCTGCCACCATAACTAATTTGTGATTTGATGAAGCCTTTATATTTTTGGATCCAAAGTGAAACACATACCTTAGAACAAGATAAAATCTTTCTTCAACTGTTAATCATCACCAACGGGCACTAACATTTTATTCTAAGTAATCTCTACACTCAGTGTGAGCTCTAGCTCTGGGCCCGGAGATGAAGAGTCACACGCTGTGTTGACCGAGCCAGCCAGGTGCCCCCAAAACATTTTGTTTTAAAGATTTTATTTATTCGACAGAATCAGCCCACAAGCAGAGGGAGGGGCAGAGGGAGAGGGAGAAGCAAGCTACGTGCTGAGCAGGGGGCCAGTGAGGGGCTTGATCCCAGGACCCGGGGATCACGACCAGAGCCAAAGGCAGATGCTTAACCCACTGAGCCAGCCAGGCACCACCATTTTTTTTTCTTAATATCCTAAGAAAAGGAAATGATCACTTAGCCAGTTCACTTGGACAGTCTCTCTGCTTGGCCACTGTGACATTAGAGTCCTAATCTCTGTTTTAGGAGTTTCTGTTTCTCCTCCTCCCCTAAGCCTGCGTTCTCCAAGTTTAAACTCAAATTCAAACACGACTTACTCAGTGACCTTGGGCAAGTAGTTATCTTCTCTGGGTCTCAGGTTCCTTATCTGTAAAAAAGAAACTAGTAATATCTAGACAGGATTGATGTGAAGAGTCAGTGGAAAGAAGTACTGGAAACCAGCATGGCCCAGGGCTCAGTACAATCAAGCTTAATAGATGTTCTCCTCTTTATTACAACAGATGTTACTGTTCTTACCAATTAAAAATGTTTAAAAAGGGGCAGCTGGGTGGCTTAGCCCATTAAGAGGCTTGACTTAGGCTCAGGTTCTGATCTCAGAGTCCTGGGGTTGAGCAGGTTCCAGGCTCAGCGGGGAGTCTGCTTAAGGATTCTCTCTCCCTCTTCCTCTGCCTCTCCCCCTGCTCTTCCCTCTAAAAATAAAATAAATAAATTAAGATAAATACAATAATTTTTTTTAAAAAGCAGTGTTGTCCACTGTTTTAAAATATAGTGTATCAATACAGAATTTGAAGTTTTAGTGAGGTCAACAGATGAACTCACGACCCTGAGATCAAGACCTGAGCTGAGATCAAGAGTCATATGCTTAACCAACTGAGCCACCCAGGTGCCCCCCAGAAATAAAAAATCTTAACAACAACAAAAGAATGTCATTCCTTTTAAAGGCTGAATAATACCCCATCATATGTATGGACCACATTTTGTTTATCCATTCATCTGCTGATGGAATATTTGTCTTACTTCCACCTTTTACCTATTGTGAATAATGCTGCTATAAACATGGGTATGTCAGTTTTGAGTCCCTGATTTCAATTCTTTTGTATACGTACCCAGCAGTGGAATTGCTAGGTCATGTGGTGGCTCTGTTTAACTTTTTAAGGATCTGCCATATTGTTTTCCATAATTTCCATTTTATACTCTCACCAGCAATGCCCAAGGGTTCCAATTTCTCTATATCCACATCAACACTTCTTATTTTCTGTTTTTTTTTATAATAGTTATCCTAATAGGTGTGAAGTCGTATCTCATTATGCTTTTTTTTTTTCTTAAGATTTTATTTATTTATTTGACAGAGAGAGAGGCAGCAAGAGAGGAAACACAAGCAGGGGGAGTGGGAGAGGGAGAAGCAGTCTTCCCGCCGAGCAGTCTTCCCAATGCGGGGCTCGATCCCAGAATGCTGGGATCATGACCTGAGCCGAAGGCAGACGCTTAACAACTGCGCCACCCAGGCGCCCCCTCATTATGCTTTTGATTCACATTTCCCTAATGTAGAAATATATGTATTTCTCCTTCAAACAATTCCATGCAATAGATGGTATTCCCATTGTACAGATAAAGACGTTTAGGTTAATAGAAATCACACTGCTTATAAGTGAGGGTGCCTGATCTAATTCAAGATGTGTTGATTTAATCCCAGCTCTACTATGTTGATTCCCCACGTGCTTTATAAAGTAACAGGTGCTTTGACTTTCAATAAGCATGAATTAAATTAAATGCTGAATCTAGCAATGTGACTGGTGTTCAGAAAAGTAATGCTTTAACTTAGTCTATGAGAAACGTCTTATAACCCCAAGCAGGTTCGCTGTGTCATTCTTGCCTTCTGCTATGTTTAGAGGGTTCCAGCCAAATGCTGTGCTTACTCTGAGAATGAACAAATCTGGGAAAACCTTCTGACAATTTTCAAAAGATGTATTTATTTATATTAGAGAGTAAAGGAGAGAGAGCGAGCTTGGGGAGTAGGGGCAGAGGCAGAGGGAGGGGGAGCAGACTTGAGTGGCCGATGCCGGGCCCCAGCTCATGACCCTGAGATCATGACTTGAGCCAAAACCAAGAGTTGAGCTTAACAGACTGCCACCCAGTTGCCCCCTGACAATTTTATCTTTCTTTTTTTTTTATTTTTAAAAAATATTTTATGTATTTATTTGATGGAGAGAGAGAGAGAGAGAAAGTACAAGCAGGGGGAGTGGCAGAGGGAGAGGGAGAAACAGACTCCCTGCTGAGCAGGGAGCCTGTCTTGGGGCTTGATCCCAGGACCCCAGGATCATGACCCCAGCCAAACGCAGACATTTAACCGACTGAGCCACCCAGGCACCCTTACAATTTTCTTTTTAATGAGAGGAAATGGAATATTGGAATGTCCCAGAAGTCTTCAACAAGACAAAAGATTTTGAAATATTGGTATTTCCTCCATATTGGTGGGTACGCAGCTAACGGCATCATAACTGGATTCTGTGGGAGTTTTTGACAAGTGAAGACATTTCCTGGGGGGTAAACACAACAGGCTTTTTTCCTACACAGAGAAATAGTCTCCATTCAAAAAGAAACTCTCCCCTATGGATGCCTAAATTCCGCCTCACTAGCATTAAGTAATTACTATAAAATTAAAATGTGCAAGTATGCTGGACATAGCAGGTACGATTATCCTTCCTATCACCCCGTCCCATTCCCCGAGGAGCACCACTATTTCTTGGGTCACCTTTCATACAGTTTCTGTGCAAGTCAAGTGCCTGCACACGAACATACACACGGACACACTTCATGGGACCACGCTATGTGTAAACTGCTCTACAATTTGCTTTTACATTTTATTTCTATCAGTGACATCTTTCTATGTCATTATATCAGGAGTGTGCTTTATCCATAGCATGAATGTAGCATAGCTTATTTCGGTATTCTCATGTTTATAGAATTTTAGATTTTTAGCTTTTTCGATTACAAGCCATACATACCCTTGAAGATATGTCTGTTTATTTGTGCTAATATATTTCTGTGCTTATGATATTTTGTTAAGCGTTGCCTCCCCAGCACATTCCTTTTAAACATATGTCTTCAAATTCATTCTAAAAGGATTGCTGAGTATCTGCCATATGCCAGGTAAGCTCTAGGCTCAGTGTCAGAGGATAATGGTGAGAATATAAAAATAAAAAGGACACTATGTCATCATGGGGGAAACAAACGATTAATTGCAGAATAACTGTGACATTATGATTGTGATACATGCCAACAACAGAACCATCTGGTGCTCTGACAACGTAGGGTATTGGAGCTGACCTAACCAAAGAATTGAGGGAAAACTTCTGTGTAGCACTTTTCACTAAGCTGAGACACTGTGAGAAAGCTGGGGGGATTAGGAAAAGCTTTCCAAGAAGAGGGAACAGTTTATGCAAAGGCCCTGTGGAAAGAGGACACACAGCATGTCAAAGAAAACAGGGCTGAATAGAGGAAGCTGTTTTTCCTGTGCTTGATAAAGCTAGAGGCCAGGACAGGGCCAAACCTTGTAGGATCTCCCAGATTTTCATCTCTATCCTAGGAGCCAAGAGAAGACCCTAGTGTTTTAAGCAGGAGGGTGGTGTGATAAGGTTTGAATTTGGAAATGATCTCTTTGGTTGTGGGGTGAAGAACAGATGAGCAAGAGGGAAATGTGGATGATGGGGACTGACATGTGGAGAAGAGACATGGTGGCTTGGTCCAGGGTGGTGCCGTGGAAAGGAATGGACGGGTTCCATGTGGATGAGTAAGTCACAGCATAGGGAATGCACTCGATGATGCTGTGATAGCATTATATGGTGACAGATGGTGGTAGCTACACGTGTGGTGAGCACAGCGTAACCGGTGGAGGTTGTGGCTTCCCTATGTTGTATACCTGCAATTAATAAAACATTGCGTGTCTGGGGCGCCTGGGTGGCTCAGTCGTTAAGCGTCTGCCTTCAGCTCAGGGCATGATCCCGGTGTTCTGCGATCGAGCCCCACATCAGGCTCCTCTGCTATGAGCCTGCTTCTTCCTCTCCCACTCCCCCTGCTTGTGTTCCCTCTCTCGCTGCCTGTCTCTCTCTCTGTCAAATAAATAAATAAAATCTTTTAAAAAATAAATAAAAAAAAATAAAACATTGTGTGTCAACTATATAAAGAAAAGAAAGGAGAAAGAAAGAAAGAAAGAAAGAAAGAAAGAAAGAAAGAAAGAAAGAAAGAAAGAGACAGATTCCATTGACAACTTTAAAGAGTTCTTGAGGAGGGGAGAAATTTGGCTGTCCCCCATCTCCATCCATCCCCCTATAGAAGGCACCCAACATGGGGCTGGAACTCACGACCCCGAGTTCAAGAGCTGCACGCTGCACCCACTGAGCCAGCCGGGTGCTCCATGATACGTGGGCTTTAGCCTTGCAAGCGGGAAGGGTAGCGGTGCCACCCACTGAGCTGCGGACGCCGAAGGAAGGTCAGGTTAGGGTGAAGACCCCAAGTGTGCTCTATTCCTTGTAGAACCCGGCACTGTGCCTCTTTTCCATCACCCGACGTCTGATGCTCGGTTAAGCTACATGTCGTCACAACTGGCTACGTAATTTGTGGGGCCCAGTGCGAAATGAAAACGAGGGACCCTTGTTCAAAAAAGATTAAGAATTTTCTTTAAAGATTTTATTTATTTGTCTGTTTGTTTATTTATCTGAGGGAGAGAGTGAGAGAGAGAGAGAACCCAGGCGGGGCGGGGGGAGCAGAGGGAGAAGCAGACTCCCCGTTGAGCAGGGAGCCGATGTCCTGGGGGACTGGGTCCCAGGGCTCCAGGATCATGACCTGAGCTGAAGGCAGATCATGACCTGAGCTGAAGGCTTAACTGACCAAGCCACGCAGGCGCCCCAAAATGATGAAGAATTTTAAGGTGTCAGAACATTAAGCCAGGCACGGGACTCGTCTGTGCTCCCACACCTGTGAAGCCAGCCCCAGCACTGGCTTTTGCAAAACAACAAGGAAGAGGATCAAGTCTGGTTCATAGAGCCTATAAACTGTCGGGGTCAGAGGGATGTAAAGAGATAGTTATAAAAATTATCCTTATCTTTAAGAGATACATGCTAAATATTTGCTGATGGAATGATCTGGTATCTGGGTTTTGCTCTAAAATAATCCCGAGGGAAGGGGGAAGTGGGTGGAGTGTGTATCTGAAGCATCATTGTCCTGAGTTAATCATTGTTGAAGCTAATGATGGCTACCTGAAGATTCAACACAGTATTCTTCATATTTTTGTGTGTGTTTGGTATTTTCTGTAATTCAAAAAAAGTTTGAAGGAGAAGCAAGCAGGAACAGTATCACATGAAAAATGCTGGTACAGATGCTGGAATGAGGAGATTATTCGTATACGGTGTCCAGTCCAGCCCTGCTCCAGACTAAAAGCATGTTTGAAATTCATATATTCCAATTTGGAATTTGCATATGTATGTAGACAGTCTCAAAAAGAGCAGAATGAAGTGTTTCTTTGTCAAGATTTATGGGGGTATAATTGACATATAACATTGTGTAAATTTAAGGTTGTACGACATGGTGACTTGATACACGTATCTCTCTATCGAGAAAAGATTACCGCGGTAAAGTTGGGTTACACATCCTTCACTCTCATAATTATCATTCTGTGGTGGTCGTGGTAGAACATTCAAGATCTGCTGTCTTAGCAACTTTCAAAGATGCAGAGCAATGTTGTGAACTCTAGTCAGCGTGCTACACGTTCCATTCCCCGACTTACTCTTCTCACCACCCGAAGTTTGCCCCCTTTGACCAACATGTCCCCATCCCCCAGCCCTACACTCCCCTGTTCCTGGCGACCACCAAACTACTCTCTGTTTCTGTAAGGTCAGCTTTTTTTAGATTCCATGTATAAGTAAGATCCAGAATAAATTTGTGTGTGTGTTTTTATAAAGATTTTATTTACTTATTTGAGAGAGAGAGAAAGCGAGAGAGCACAAGTGGTGGGGGTAAGGGGAGGAAGGGGCAGAGGAAGAGAGAGAAGCAGACTTCCCCCTGAGCAGGAACCCAATGTGGGCTTGATCCCAGGACCCCAAGATTATGACCTGATCTGAAGGCAGATGCCCAACCAACTGAGCCACCTAAGTGCCCCCAGAATGAGTTTTTAAAAGAGACATTTTGGGAGCACATGGCTGGCTCAGTCAATAGACCATGTGACTCTTATATCTCAGGGTGGTGAGTTCAAGCCCCATGTTAGGCCTGGAGTCTACTTAAAATAATAATAATAAATAATAATAAATAAAACAAAAGAGTTATTTTATTTTAGCTTTCTTTTGCTGCAAAACGAACTACCCCAAAACCTAATGGCTTAAAACAGCAATGATTTATTACGTCTCCCAATTCTGTGGGTCAACTGGGCAGTTCTGCTGTTCTTGCCTGGCTCACTTCCCAAGCCAGTGGATCAGCAGGGGCTGGACTGTCTTAAGATAACCTCTGGGCTGCGCTGGGCCGGCTGGGATGGACCAGCGGGGACCCGGCCTCTCTCCATGTGGTCTTTCATCTTGGGCTTCTTCATAGCATGGTGGTCCCAGGGTTCTAAGAGGGCAAGAGCCAGAGCTGCCAGGCTCAGAGGTCACACAGCCTCACTTCTGGTGAATTCTATCGGTTAAAGCAAGTTACAAAGTTCCATCCCCCACTTTTTTTTAAGTAGTCTCTATGCCCAGTGCAGAGCCCAATGCAGAGGTTGAACTCAAGACCCCGAGATCAAGACCCGAGTTGGGATCAAGACCTGAGCTGGGATCAAGAGTTGGAGGCCTAACCGACTGAGCCACCCAGGGGCCCCTTGATCGGAGGGACCGCAGAGAACTCACGGCTGTATTTAATTCGCATGTTTTCATAATGACCCTGAGACTCTCAAACCCTGCTTGCCTGCCTGAGCCTAAAATTACTGAGAGGCCTCATATACTTCATATCTGACCGATGAGGCTGCGGGGAAGTCACTGTGGCTCCCGTGGACAGCTCTGCTATCACTAACCCCCTTGTCGCCGCTCTGCAGGGTGTCTGCTTCTCCCTCTCCCTCTGCCCCTCCCCCTGCTTGTGCCATCTCGCTTTCTCTCTGTCAAATAAATAAATAAATCTTTAAAAAAAAGTGTACAATTCAGTGGCATTCAGGACATTTACATGTTGTGCAATCACAGCATTTATCAAGTTCCTAAACATTTTAGTTAGTTAGTTAAAAGATTTTATTTATTTATTTATTTATTTATTTATTTATTTGTCAGAGAGACAGAGAGAGTACAAGCAGGGGGAGTGGCAGGCAGAGGGAGAAGCAGGCTCCCCACTGAGCAGGGAGCCTGACGTGGGACTCACAGACCCCAGGACCCTGGGATCACGACCTGAGCCGAAGGCGGATGTTTTGCCGACTGAGCCACCCAGCTGTCCCTCAAGCTCCTAAACATTTTTATCATCCCAAAAGTTAACCCCATACCCAGTGAGCAGTCTACCCCCATTCCCCACTCCCGCTACCCCTGGCAACCACCAATCTGCTGGCTGTCTCTGTGGATAACCTGTTCTGGAGGTCACATATGTGTGGAATCATACAGTACGTGGCCTTTCGTGTCTGACGTCTTTCACTTGGTGAATGTTTTCAAGTATCCTCTGCAGTGCAACATGCATCCGGCTTCATTCCCTTTTAGGAGTGAGTCACATTGCACTATAGAGACAGAACACACTTCAAGTGCTGGTTTCCCCATGTTCTTGCCAATACTTATTACGTTCATTTTTTTAAAAATTGTAGCCATCCCAGTGGATGTGAAGTGATATCTCATGGTAGTTTCCCTCATGCACTTTAAAAAAATAATAAATTTATTTATTTGTCAGAGAGAGAGCACAAGCAGGGGGAGCAGCAGGCAGAGGGAGAGAGAGAAACAGGCTCCCTGAGCCTGACGCGGAGCTCGATCTCAGGACCCTGGGATCATGACCTCAGCTGAAGGCAGACGCTCAACTGACTGAGCCACCGAGGCGTCCCCTCATGCACTTTTTGTTTTCCGTTCAATTTGACATTTTCTCTGACTTTTGAAAACATCTTAAAAACAACCATTTATGTAGATTCTTTTTTCTGATAAATAATAGTCAACAATAAAGCATTTACTCTGTGAACTCACAGTGGGGCTGTCAGCCCCCAAACAACTACGTGACAGGACATGAATATGGGCTGGGCAGGTCTGTCTTCTGGGGATAAGCTAGGACCTGGGAGTCACAGATACTCTCCAGTCCTGGATTTGAAGTTGACACACTTGGACCTCCATCTTCTCTGTGACACTGGGAGAATTATTTGGTCCTTGTATTAGTTTCCTAAGGTTGCCCAAATACCACAGACTGGGAGGCTGAAGCAACAGACATTTATTTTTTCACAGTTCCAAGATGAAAGTGTTGACAGGTGTGGTTTCTGCTGAAGCCACTCTCCTTGGTTTGTAGATGGTCGTCTTCACATGGCCTTTCCTCTGTGTGCATGCAGCCCTGGGGTCTTTTCCTCTTCTTATAAGGACACCGGCCATATTGGATTAGGACTCCACCCATATGACTTCATTTCACTTTACCTCTTCAAAGGCCCTCTCTCCAAATATAGCCACAATGAGCGTTAGGGCTTCAACATTTGAATTTGTGGGGGACGCAGTTCAGACCTTCAAAGCATGGGCTTTGTCACTGTAGAGATAACTGAAATCCATTTGGGAAGTTTTAAACAACTGGAAAGTAAAATCTCAGCCGTCTACGTGCCCTTCATTGTATTGTTAAGTCAGACCAGATGGTGAAAGAGGGCAGAAAAAGCTGTGCCCTTGGGGCCAGGAGAGGAGGACTTTCAGTTTAGAGGCTACCCCCCAAAGTCCTTTTATTTCTCTGGCCCAGGACTTTATGATGAGGATCAAAAGAGAAAATACATTTGAAATGATAAAGCCCCTTAAAAAGCAAGCCGCCATCATTACTGCTTTTCTTGTCCATAGGACGCAATCTCAGCTAGGCTACGTGGTTATCAATTTTGTCACTAAATGCCACCTCCTCGAGTGCTTGATTTACAACACTTGCCACTGAATTAGTAATGAATCAGCTTGTCTGTGAGTGACAGAAAACCCCAAATAACAGTTGCTTCGCAAGAAAGACAAATTGAAGAAGGAAGCAATCTGCTTCAAGAAGTCTTCGGGGACCAATCCTTATGGTCCAACATGGCGGCATCAGCATTCCCAACATCAGGATGCAAAAAGGATGACGAAAAAGAGAGAAGAGAAGGGTGGCGAGCCACACGAGCTTCATAGCCATCCATCCCAATGGCCAGAACTTAGTCACCTGGCCACACCTGACTGCTAGGGAGCTCAGCAAATGTAATCATTATGGGCAGCCTTGTTCTCTGAAAAAATGCTTATTACTAGGAAAGATGAGAAAAAGACATATTGCAGAAAACTAGTTGTCTCTGCCTTATAATGTGCTCCTCAGATCCTCTGAACTTGGGCAGTTACGTAAATCAATCAATAAAAAGTTGCTGAATAAGCCAGGAAACATAGAGTAGTCCTCCCCTTACCCAAGACCCCAGTGGATTCCTGAAACTGTGGATAGTACCCAACCCTACGTGTACTAAGGGTTTTTCTTGTACATACACACTTATGACAAAGGTTAAGGTATAAATTAGGCATGGTAAGAGATTAACAACAACAAAATTGATAAAATATTATTGATTGGCTGTAGCTTAAAGCCTCGTTGGCTGTTCGTGACGGCTTGGCCTTAGGTTTCAGTGTTGTAAGCTGGAGGCACATACAGGCTTAGATTTTGCTTTGCTTCCATGGACCACCACGACATTAGAGCCAGCTCAGTCTAATGGCCTCCCTGTTTAATTAACTTAACAATTATCATTTTTTTTTGTATTATCATTAGCAATAGTTTGTTTATACAGTGAGACAGAAGTCAAAAAAATGAGTCATTTATTTATTGACCACCTACTCTATGGGAGCCACTGTTCTGGGCCCCAGAAATATCCCAGAAACCCAACGGGTTCCTGCTGGTCTGGAGTTCACATTCTGGTGGGAAAACAGGTGAGAAACACATGGATGAAGGAAATGCAAGGAGGATACAGGAAAACGGTCATGAAAACAGGTCTTCTTATCTCACTGTGGGACGGGCACTGTACTAAGGTTTTCCATGCGTTTTCCTAGTTAATCCTCAGAACAACCCTAGAGGCAGAGTATCATTATCCCCATTTTACAGATGAGGAAAACAGAGGCTCAGGGAAAGTACGGTGCTAGTGAACAGCAGAAATAAGAGCCTGACTTCTCCGTGGCCACGTTTCGCTGCCTGCCTTTCTTGTGGGGGTTGTTTCGCTCTCATTTTCAAATACAGCTTCCAGTGGATGGGAGTAACATTGTATAAAGCAAGGAATCTTTCAAATATGTTCTTTGTAGTAATTTATTGTGCTTCTGCTCTTAAAGAATATTCCTGGAAGTGTACTTTATCTAAATGAAGCCTCTTCCTGGGAAAACGACTTAATCAGCTTCCATGTCCCTGAGGTCAAACGCTCTGAGTCAGCCTGCACTAATGACCGCTTTAATCGGAGGTCTGTTTAATTTATTTTTCTCCTGAACTGAGGTTCTTTGGCAGAGAACTTGAGAAATCTCATACCTCCCAACTTGGGAACGCCTACGCTAGGAGCTGGAAATTGCAAAGCAGCACAATTGACTGCCGAGATTTTAGGAAGATACATCCAGAGACCTTCAGAAGGCTACAGGTATGCAGACCTTCACGCCAGCAAAACAGTCCCCATTAAATGTACTTATACATTGGATGGTGTGATTGCTGAAATATCATCTTTTTTTTTTAAAGATTTTATTTATTTATTTGACAGAGAGAGAGACAGCCAGCGAGAAAGAGAACACAAGCAGGGGGGAGTGAGAGAGGAAGAAGCAGGCTCCCAGCGGAAGAGCCCGACGTGGGGCTCGATCCCAAAACTCCGGGATCACGCCCTGAGCCGAAGGCAGACACTTAAGGACTGAGCCACCCAGGCGCGCCTGAAATATCATCTTTTTAAAAAAAATTATTTAAGTAATCTCTACACCTGACGTGGGGCTCGAACTCATGACCCTGAGATCAAGAGTCACATGCTCTTCTGACTGAGCCAGCTAGGTCCCCTGAAATATCATCATTTAAACATCATGGTGGACAAGGCCATGTCACATCTAATCTGACCTCCAGTGAATTTTACTCTACAGCTTAGCCCAAACTTTCTGTTTCTTTTTCCCCACTAAGAATCATTACCTCTTTAAACATGCCCAATTTCTCTCTACCTCCAGGTTTTTTTCTTTTTCAGGGGTCTGAGTATTTCTCTCTTTACATGAGCAATGGCACATCCAATTACAAGTAGGAACCAATGGGGCGCCTGGGTGGCTCAGTCGGTTAAGCATCTGACTCTTGATCTCAGCTCAGGTCTTGGGAGTTCAAGCCCTGTGTTGGGCTCCACGCTGTAGCTACTTTAAACGAACACAAACCAAAGAAACCAAATAGGAACCACTAAGACTGATGGAGACACAGATGCTCGGAGGCTCCTTTACCAGCCATGGAACACAGCGCGCCTGCTCTCAGTGAGCGAGGTGCAAATTTGTGGCTCGGCAAAGTTAGGAAGAACTCCATGACATTTACACTTGAGCCACGGATGAAAAGTGGACACTATTGATGCTACAGTGCCAAGAACACAATGTATTAATTTCCTATTACAGCATGAGAAATGATGCTAAAATACAGTAGCTTGAAACGAAACAAAAGTTGGGGTGCCTGGGTGGCTCAGTCAGTTTTGTCTGCCTTTGGCTTGGATCATGGTTCTGGGGTCCTGGGATCAAGCCAGTGTCTGGCTCCCTGCTCACTGGGGAGCCTGCTTTTCCCTCTGCCCTCTGCCTGTGCTCTCTCTCTCTCGCTCTCTCTCTCAAATAATAAATTTTAAAAATCTTAAAAACAAAAACAAAACAAAAGTCATTTATTATTGCTCTTGGCTTCTGTGGGTTAGGAATTGAGACAGGGCACAGCAGGGATCATTGATCTCTGCTTCACGGTGTCTGGTCCTCAGCTGGAGGCCTGGAAAGCCTGGGGGCTGACATCATCTGACTGCATGTTCATTCTCATGTCTGGGGCTCACGCCCAGGAGGCTGGCTGTTGGCAGGTGGCGGGTGGGAGGGGAGCAAAGGATCTTCGTCAGAACAGCCACACTTGGTCTCTGAATGTAGCTTGGGCTTCCTCACAAAATGGTGGTTGGATTCAAAGGACAAGCACCTCAAGAGGGAGAGGGACAGAGAGAGACAGAGAAAGAACCAGGTGGACACTGCGACTTTCTACTGTTTGGTCCAAAAGTCCCATGGTGTCACTTCTGCTGTGTGCCGTCAGTCAGAGCAGCCACCGCCACCACCCAGATACAAGCTGTTGGGGGAGACGTTGCTTCCTCTGGTGGGAGGAGAGACAGTCCCATCGTAGGAAGAGCACATGAGCCAGGATAAACATGTAGGTGTGGTTCTCTCTGGAAAATATCATCTGCCACAGAGGTAGGCGGAGCTCAGCAAATACTGAGTCCATCTGTGAGTGCTAACCACCTGCTCGCAAAGAAGTGACCATCCAGCGGCTGGAATCAAGCACAGAGTCATAGAACTCTTCTGCTCAGTGGCCCCTAAGATCCACTAGCTGCATGCTTCTTCGCCGTCTGTGTACCTCCAATGGTCTGCTCTGGGAGAAGTACTGTGCTGTGTCCGAGTCCTCGGACAAGTTAGCTCATCTCCCCCAACTTCTGTTTCCACTTACAAAATGGAGTGATCGACCTGGCCAGGAAAATTGATTCGAGATCTTTGACATAAAGTAAAACAATGACTGTGGGTTCTTTCAATATCATATGGGAGCGCTGTCCAGCCCAACACCCTCCCAGATTTTATTTAATTCTTTAGAAGGTGTATTTTTGTTTGTCTTGCCATTTACTAATGACTAATGGCCACATTCTCTGAAGTTCCATGTTAACTTGTAGATTTTCAAGACTAGGGAAGATGACTCCAGAGGTGGTAGTTTTCTTGCCCCATAGACATTTACCAGTTTTGTCTGTAGCTTAGAAAACTTATTTTAGGACGTCTTTCCTGACTGACCGCACAGACATCTGTTCATCAAGTTCGCCTTTGAACCAGCTTTACCATCCTCCTAGCACCCTCATGAATTAGCTACATAAATAATTGACATGTGTTCATTCTATATTTATCTGAGAGTCGGGGTTTTAGCTTTTTGAAAATTATACTTTGATAGTCCAAAGTCCTATGCACCGTGGGGAAAAAATAAAAGTAATTAGTGTCCTAGCTATTCACTGGAGGAAGTGATCTGAAGAGGGCCAGGACGAATTTATAGGAAAGACTTTTTTATAGAAAGACTTTCGAGAAGGTCTCGATAGATGTGAATACTTTCAGAATGGGGAGGGCGTTTGAGGGCTGGGGGATCTTCGGTGCAGAAGGGCCAAGTAAGTGGGGAAGTCAATGAACGAACCAGAAAGCCACGGTCTGGAGAGGGTAATAAATAACATTTTGAAACTAACCACAGGAAAGGCTATTGATAACCTCACCATTTCACCAATCGTGAATGATTAAGACTAAACCCAGCAGTCGTTATGTATTTAAATTGTATTCGGTTTTCTTTTGCGCTTGTGTTCTTTCGCTGTTTTCAACACAGAGGAAGTAGCAATGTGGTTGCTTCGGTTTATAGTGAAGTCCTGCTCTCCCTGCACGAGCCTGCACGGGTGGACTTTCCTGGGCTTAGTTTAGAAAGAATGAAATAGTGCTCTTGGTCATAAAGTTCTAATTTTTTCTCCTGGGCTCCGCAGAGCCATCCAGGGAGAAAAGCCGGTGCCGATGCAGGGGGTTCGGATTACCAGCTAGCCTGGTAACATATAGAAAAAAAGAAGTCCTTTTCTGCCTTTGGAATCTTTCTTTAAAACTCATGAATCTCTTACTCTGTAAATTACAAAATGATCAAGGCCAACACCCGGAAGCAGCCAGGCCAGCTCCTTGCAGAAAGCCACGGGGAAGGAGTCCTGTTTCAAAACGCGGACTTTAAATCACCCCCTTTCTACACACCTCACTTGTGCGGCTGGATCTCGGCTTTCCGATGCTTCTTTGTTTCTTTAAATTGTAGTGAGCTACATATAACGTAAAATGTACTATTTTCACCCTTCTTAAGTGCACGGAGAGCGGCGGAAGCTCACAGGTGGCATTGCGTTGATGCACAACCTGTCCCACCATCCCCCTCCAGAGCTCCTTTCATCTGGCAAACCTGAGACCCTGGACCTGTTAGCCAGCACCTCCCCATCCCGGGCAACCACCATTCCACTTGCCGTCTCTATAACTCTGACCATGTTAGGTACTTCGTGTAAGTGGAATCATACGATCTTTGTCCTTTTGTGCGTGGCTTATTTCACTGAGCGCCATGTCCTCAAGGTTCATCCACGTTGTATCATCTGTCGGAATTTTCTTCTTGTTTAAGGCTGACTACTATTCCATTGTGTATGGATGCCACATTTTGTTTATCCATTCATCCATCCACGGGCACTTGGGTTGTTTCCACCCTGTGGCTGTTGTGAATAACACTGCTGTGAGCAGGGGCGTACAGATACCAGCATGCTGCTTTCTATGTGCCTGCTTCCAATTTTTATTTTTTTAAGTAGGCACCATGCCCTACGTGGAGCCCAACACAGAGCTTGTACTATGACCCTGAGATCAAGTCTCAAGCTGAGATCAAGAGTTGGACGCTTAACCGACTGAACCACCCAGGCACCCCTCGTGCAGTCTTTATAAGAAATGATCAGCGTGGTCCAGGAGACTGAGCCATGCTCAGTATGCCCTCGGCCTCACAAGGGACTCTTGGAAACATTTTGTCCGGTCCTAATCCTAACCAGACTTGTACACGTTTTCAGGAAGAGCAAAGTCATAAGCTGTGATGGCACATCTATGTTGAATCACTGTTGCCGCCAGATCAAATACTCACGGGGATAAGAGTCAGGGTGTTGGGCGGAGGCGGGGGAGGTGGCTATGGCAGCCTTCCTGGAATATTCCCCCAACTTTCTACCCCCTCCCTGGTAGGAGACCCAGCAGCCCCGACTGCAGGAGGTGGGCAGGTGAGGAACCAAGCCAACCAGATTACATTTCTAGGAATCTGGAAAATTCATCTGATGGCAAGATCTCCAATGGGAGCTCCTTATGAGCCTTGGCTGCCATGGTCCCCAGATCTGTCCTGGTTCCTGCCTTCAACTCTGAGCAGCTCAGTATCATTCAAATAAACTCCTCCTTTTGGCCTTGAGTTCCTGAGTCAATTTCTATCAAAGGACTTCAACTAATAGACTGTTCAAAGACTAATGATGCTTGAATTTCTTCAGGAAATATAGGAATGCCATAAAACTCAATTTGTTATGAACATGACCTATTTTATTATGGTCCATTTCTTTCAGCACTGTCCCGATATCTTTTTTTTTTTTTAAGATTTTATTTATTCATTTGAGAGAGAGAGAGACAGAGAGAGCACAAGCAGGGAGGGAGGCAGAAGCAGACTCCCCACTGAGCTGGGAGCCTGACATGGGGCTCGATCCCAGGACCTGGAGATCATGACCCGAGCCAAAGGCAGATGCTCAACTATCTGAGTCACCCAGGCGCCCCCCCCCCATAGCTATTTTAAAAATATGTCCAAATGAGGCAACATCTTTCTCTGTTTCCCTCTATCTATGCATGTCTTTTTCTTTGTGTTTATCTCTGGCTCTGTGTCTGTCTGTCTCTCTGTCTCAGAGAAGGAGGAGAAAAGAAGACTAAAGAAGGATGCGGAAGAGACTATGATACAGGGCAGATTCTTCAACTGTATAAAACCGTGGAAACTTCCAGAAGGGTGACTGTTCTTTGCTTCCAGGAACACATGCCTTTGCACAAGACTGTGTTTCTGATTCAGGGCTTCGTTTACTGTCTTCGGCTTCCAGCATTTCCTCAAAGTAAAGATCCACGGAAGCTGGAAAGTTACTCCCATTGGAGGGGCGCCTGGGTGGTGCAGTCGTTAAGCGTCTGCTTCGGCTCAGGGCGTGATCCCGGAGTTCTGGGATCGAGCCCCACATCAGGCTCCTCCACTATGAGCCTGCTTCTTCCTCTCCCACTCCCCCTGCTTGTGTTCCCTCTCTCGCTGGCTGTCTCTCTCTGTCAAATAAATAAATACAATCTTTAAAAAAAAAAAAAGTTACTCCCATCGGAGGGAGAATAATTGTGCCTTTGCTTGCCATTATTTGCTTTTGTGTTTTTTTTTTTTAAATGAGAGAATTCCTCTAGAGTCAGAACTTCTTCAAATGCTCTAAAAACGTCTCTTGTTTGAGCAGAGCTCTGTGAGCTCTTTCTTCTAAAGGGCCGCTCCTCGATGCTCTTCCACAAAGCATTTCAAAACGTGGTGTTGGCCTCTTTTTTCCGCACCACATCAAAGAGCACATATTGTTTCCTTTCTGAGAACAAAACTCTTTAATGGCAAGAAAGAACAAGAAACCCAGCAGCCAACCATCCCTATCAGGAAAGACACTGGTAACCCTAACTATGAAAACGATCTGCTTCCCCCGTCTCTACTCACGCTTTGAAACTGAAGCCCCAGTGCCGTAGTCACGCCCTCGTGTGTGTGTACGGCTCTAAAATGCAATCACGCTTTTCCACTTCAAAAACTCTTTAGGAACCTGGTTGAATACTCGACTCCTCACAGCACAGTCAGTAACACCTATCAAATACCTAGGATGAAATGCTGAGTAAAATCGTGAGTAGCAAAATCACAAATATTTTGCAAAGCTGCAAACGTCCTTGTTTTTTGACTCAGCAATGTCACTTCTAGAACTTTCTCCTACGTATACAAGGTAGGTATCATTGGAAACATATATGATCTACACGCAGACATGCAAAAGGACAGACGTGAGATGTTATTTGTAGCCACACTGTTTTTAAGAGGAAAATATTGGAAACAACCTGATACTCATAAATGTCCTTGTATTCCATCAGTCCAATGGAATGCTTTGTAGCTGTTAAAAAGGGGAAGGGGCATTCTTACATATTGGTGTGAAAAGGTCTTGAAGACTTATTGTTAGGAAAAAAAAAAGTAGTCTGCCGAGCGATGTGTAGGCAGTTCTTCTTGACTCAGGGTGCACATTAGAATCGCCCGGGGAATTTTTAAAAATACTGATGGCTGGGTCTCTCCCCTAGAGATTCTGATTTAAGCTTTCTGAACAGCTTCCCCAAATGATTTTAATGTATAGCCAAGGTTGAGGAAAGCTGGTGTATGGTGTGTTTCCATTTGCTTAGAGAAGAAAAAAATATGGGTTTCCTTTTGATAGCTAAGATGATCTCTAGAAGGATACCCAAGAGAGTAGTCAGTGTTTACACTGAGGATGGGAACCGGATATAACTTTTCAGTTGTATACCTTTCAAACCATTTGAATTTTATATCTTTTTTTTTTATTATAATGATTTTTTATTATATTATGTTAGTCACCATACAGTACATCCCCGGTTTCCGATGTAAGGCTCGATGATTCATTAGTTGTGTATAACACCCAGTGCACCATGCAATACGTGCCCTCCTTACTACCCATCACTGGCTTATCCCATTCCCCCACCCCCCTCCCCTCTGTGGCCCTCAGTTTGTTTCTCATAGTCCATTGAATTTTATATCTTATGAGCATATTACCTATTTAAAAATATATAAATGAGGGTCATCTGGGTGGCTCAGTCGGTTGGGCATCTGCCTTCGGCTCAGGTCAAGATCTCAGGTCCTGGGCTTGAGCCCCATATCGGGCTCCCTGCTCAGTGGGGAGCCTTCTTCTCCCTCTCCCTCTGCCTGCCGCTCCCCCTGCTTGTGCTCTCTCGCTGTCTCTCTGTCAAATAAATACAATCTTTAAAAAATATTAAAGGTATAAGTGAAATTTCATTTTAGAAATACTCTTCATAAATACGACTTTTGAAAGAACAGGTGGAACACTGAGCAAAATGATCATCTCCTCTCCTTTTTCTTACCCCCAAAGGCTAATGTCATTTAAGAGGACGATGAACTAGGGAGGAAATTATGAAAAGGATCAAAACATTAGTGTCAGGCAGGCCCATCCGTTCTGCTTAGCCCAGAAATGGAGCTGTCGGGACGCCTGGGTGGCACAGTGGTTGAGCGTCTGCCTTCGGCTCAGGGTGTGATCCCAGCGTTGTGGGATCGAGCCCCACATCAGGCTCCTCTGCTATGAGCCTGCTTCTTCCTCTCCCACTCCCCCTGCTTGTGTTCCCTCTCTCGCTGGCTATCTCTATCTCTGTCAAATAAATAAATAAAATCTTAAAAAAAAAAAAAAAGAAATGGAGCTGTCATCTGCCTGGGGGAGGACGTAAGAAAGGTAATAGTTCATATCAATTGCTGAAAGTCAAATACTTGTCTATCCGTGCATCCATCCATCCATCCATCCATTCAATTCTTCAGTAATATGTTGAGCACTTATCATGCGGCAGGCACAATGTCCTGCTCTTAAGGAGTTTAGTGAGGCTGGGAAGAAAGTGATTTTTTTTTTTTTAAAGATTTTATTTATTTATTTGACAGAGATAGAGACAGCCAGCGAGAGAGGGAACACAAGCAGGGGAAGTGGGAGAGGAAGAAGCAGGCTCATAGCAGAGGAGCCTGATGTGGGGCTCGATCCCATAACGCCGGGATCACGCCCTGAGCCGAAGGCAGACGCTTAACCGCTGTGCCACCCAGGCGCCCCGGGAAGAAAGTAATTTTAACCAAGAATAATTATAATAAAAATCCAAAGTGATGAGGGCTACATTAGAGATGCAAGCAGAACATTTTGCTTTTGAAATACTTGGGATCCCCTATACCTTATGAAGATGGAAGATGGAAAAACTCATGGATAGGGAGTTTCAAGTTCATGGACAGCATGTGTCTTCTTCCTACCTGGGCCAGGTACAAAGCGGTTGGCACATGTGGGACGGGGCATGCCAACAATAGGCAAGGGGCATGGGTGTTACTTCGGCCTTAAAATATCTTCCCAAATCATCAAACTTTCACATGCTGATGGGATCCCTAGGTTCGTAAATATGAATTTGATTAAGTTTATCATTGGTTCCAGTACATTCTCCTCTTATCCATCTCTCTTTCTCTGGTCATCTAAATTTAGGGGTTTAATCAGTAATGTATTCTCAATAATTCATTTCAGTTTAGCAAACTGTTAATGAATGTCTTCCTATTCAAGGCACTGGGACACAAAACTAAGACACCGTCTTCTAGCAGGAGGGTCAGGCAGTTAACCAGAATTCAGTGCGCTGAATGTGACCCTCTACACGCCTGTTCTACCCACAGCCTCCTTCTGAGCAAGCAGCCAGTTCTTAATGTAAAGATGGCCTGAAATATGAACCAATACAATGGGTGTCCTGAGAAGGGAGTGATTAATTTAGGGTTGGGGGAGAGTTTGGGGTAGGAGGTAGTGTGGGGCCAACCATGGTGATATCTGAGTTTGGACGTGAGGAGTGCACCATTTCATAAAGCCATACTACAAAGAACGAGAAAGCTTTGTGGGAATTTGGAGACAAGGCTGGCACCTGGAGTACTGGAGCCATGAAAGTGACCATGAATATCACCCGAGGGTCTGGGGGGGCAAGCGGATGGCCATGCGGTGAGCTGGCCCAGTGCGTCGGGGTCAAACCGTGAGGTGGATCTGGACCCACTCCATGGCAGTGAGGACTCATCCGTGCTTTGCAGGCCTGGGGCTTGGGGCACGGGGCTTGGGCTGGCCGCTGTCGGGTTTACACAGCTCAAAAGTTGGCCTGTTCATTCTTATATCGCACCTCGTTTGAACACACTGGCCTCTCTGCTTTCTCAGTTCCCTGCAGATCTAAACCAGAAAGCAGCAAGTTTGAAAGGAACTTCAAACCTGCTCGGTGCAGGCACCCAGGAGGGAGACAGAGGAAAAGGGGCAAACAGTGCCGTAGACAGCCAGGCAGTGCCAGGGCCCTCCGGCACTCGTCCAGCGGGCTCTCGGCGGTAACCTCGGAGATAGGCTGATGTCGCCGGGCCCACGCTGCGGACCCTCAGGAGATGTTGAGGTCACGATTGCTATATTATGTTTAAGAAAGCAGGGGCATGTGGCAACTGTCTGAGAACATTTCCATTAAAATCAAATGTTTTCAAGGTTTGGTCTTAAAGGGATAGAGCAAAAAATTTTTTTAAATTAATTTTTGGGGGCACCTGCATGGCTCAGTCGGTGGGGTGTGGAGTCTTGACTTCAGCTCAGGTCATGATGTTAGGGTCATGGGACGGAGCCAGGAATGGGGCTCCGTGCTGGGCGTGCAGCCTGCTTGAGATTCTCCCTCTCCCTCTGCACTCTCCCACCCCTGAGACTGCACACTGTCTCTCTCAAAAAAAATTAATTTTTTTATTGAGGTAAGATATACTTGACATAAAATTTACCATTTTCGCCATTTGAAGCGTACCGTTCAGTGGCAGTAAGTACATTTGCAATGTTGTGAAACCATCAGCAGTATCTATTCTAGAACGTTTTTGTCATCCCCAACAGAAACTCTGCACCCACTAAACAATAAATTTCCATTTTCTTCTCTCCTCCGCCCCCGGCAGCCAGCATTCCACTTCCAGTCTCTATGAATTCAACTATTTCGTAGAAATGGAATCACACAATATTGGTCCTTTTGTGACTGGCTTATTTCACGTGGCACAACGTCTTCAAGGCTCATGTATGTGTCCGACTTTCCCTCCTTTTGGAGGCTGAGTAATCATATGTACTCATCCCTTCATCCATCCATGGGTACCTGGGTTGCTTTCACCTCTTGGCTACTGTGAACCATGCTGCTACAGACACATATCTCTTTGTGTCTCTACTTTCAATTTTTGTGGGTACAAACCCAGAAGCGGGATTGCTGGTTAGGTGGTAATGGTGTCTTTAATTTTTTAGGAACTGCCATACTGTCTAAAAAGAATCCTTTTATCTTTTTCTTCACTTCACTGCTCCCCATCCTTCAAGGTCCTAGTCAAGTTTCACCTATTCCAGGAAGTCCTCAGTTTCTCCTGCATTTTCTTCTTGTAAACTGTGTGCCACACAGTTTGGCAGCTGACGAACTACTCCCCTGTGTTATCTGGTCTTGCTCTCCTTGGGTTAGTTGTATATTGCAGATTCGATTGCAAATTCCCCAGGTGCAGCTCATGTCATGCTCAGGATTGTCCCGACTCCTTATTGCATCTAGCTCAGAGACGAGGACACGGCAGGTACTCAGGAACATCACGGACTGATCGTTTGAAGGACCTTTAGAAGGAAGCACCGGGCCATAAATCTTCATCCTCATGTTTAGTGGATCTGGTAGACAGCAAAGCTATTTGGGGATAGAACCCAGAAGAAGCTCCCACACAAGGCGGGGGATGTAAGCGATAGGGGCTGAGAGAAAAGCTCGGGGTCGGGTTGTCGTTGGCACTGAGTATTAATGAAACAAAAATGAGTGAATCGTGGCCTCGTTGCCTACGAGAGTGGCTTCGTGGCCTTGGACAAATTATTGAACTTCTCTGAGTCTTAGTGCAAAACGAGGTTGATGGACTGTCCGTTTACAAGCCCCTGATGAAGCTGGCCTGGGTCATGTCCAGCCAGGAAACGCTGGTCGCCTTCCTTCTCCTTCACAGATGCCCCTCCTTCTCCAGTCTTCTGGATGGAAGTGGTCGTTAGAGGTCTTAGCCGTCCTTCCCTTTCTTTCTTACTTTGTGCCAGTGCTGGTGTTTTAGAAATGGGGATTGTGTGACTATTCAGGGAGAGTGAGGCCAGAAGACGAGGAGACAACTGCCTTTGAAGAGACAATTTGCCACTTGCAACTCCCTACACACAGGAGGGATACCATGCCACATGGGGCCACATGGGGCCACACAGGGCCACACGGGAGGCACCAGGGGTGGTCAGGAGGCAGAAAGAGCAAAGGGGAAAGCACAGATGAGAGCCTTTACTCTGGTTTTCTGGGAAGGAATGGTCGAGGCAGTGTAGGCAGGGTAGACAGGTTTAGGATTGGCTAGTTTGAACATTTCCATGGACTCTGGAGCATTGGGGCTATCAGTAGTAGTTTGGTCCCTAGGCCCTGGGGTACTTGGGGCAGAGGATTATTACCTTCCCGAGTATAAGGACCATTTGGAGGGGTGCTTTGGAGTACAGGCTCTGGTCTGGTCAGTCTGCGGAGGAAAGGAGGACTCCCAGGAGGGTAGTTGGCTAGACCAGGGAGGGGCAGTCTCTCCCCACTCAGCAAGTCCCCAGGTGCGAGAATATCAAGAATATGAAAAATCAGGGACGCCTGGGTGGCTCAGTCAGTTAAGCGTCGGCCTTCAGCTCAGGTCATGATCCCAGGGTCCTGGGATCGAGCCCTACAATGGGCTTCTGCTCAGCAGAGAGCCTGCTTCTCTCTCTCCCTCTGCCTGCCACTCCTCCTACTTGTACTCTCTCTCTGTCAAATAAATACATAAAATCTTAAAAAAAAAAAAAAAGGGGATACGGAAAATTAGAGCGTGTAGTGTAATATAGTTGGTCAATGGCAAAGACAACTCTCAAACACAAAAGACATGATTCCTGTGCTCCCAGGACCCTTGGCCCAAACCTGTCCTTACGGCCAAGGAAACAATCTATGGGGCTGAGAATAATAGTCATTAAGAAAATAGCCTCTCTGTCCCTAAATTCCCCAAGGATTCTGACTTTCCTAGGCCCTATCAGCTGTCTCCCCTCTGCTCTCCTTACACAGAAAGGTTTTAAACTCCTAAAGATAAATATCTCTGAGAGGTTAAGAAAATGACCTCGATGGGAAGAAAGTGAAAGCCTCACTGGAAAATTTCAATGCAGGATGTCTCTCTTTCAAAGAGGAACCTTAAAAAAAAAAAAAAAAAAAGAACAAGAACACTAATAAATATCATAATAAAACTATTTTCTAATGAGAGTTGCAACTTAGCTGTAAAACTTCACTGAAGCTTAATCTTGAACAAAGACTTTGAAAAAATAAACCTCACTCCAAATTAGGAACGCCTGCAAATGTTGTAATTTCTACCTAAGGGGCTTTGTGTCCAAACATGTCATTTGAGAGCCCAGGCAGACAAAGGAGAATGCCCTTGGAAACAAGGCTGCCATTCAGCCCAGCGGCCCCAGGGCATTGGATTTCCTCCCTGGGCTCAATAACATTTTCAGCCACATTAGCCACCAGCTTCAAACCTGGTGGGAAGCAAATTTAAAGTGTCTCTTTTAGTGGGAAACAATATTTCACAAAAGAAATGCTGTTTTTCACAAAAGAAAGGAATCCTATCACCCTTGGATTGGCAGACCTGGAGTCTTAATGATTATATGTGACAGTAGCTTGTACTCCTAGATGTTGAATTTATAGACACCTTTGGGCTGGCAAAGCTTATCCCAAAGGGGAGATACCCCAGATCCTCTATTGAGCACAAGTTCCTCTAATAGCCTCAGAACAAATGTTTATCCTGTTCATCTTTGTATTCCCGGGGATAAGTAATGAATAAATGAATAATCCTAAAACCAGAAGGGTAGCCCCAAGGTACTGACAGTAAAGAGTAATAGATCGGAAAAACATTCACCGTTTCATTCATTCGCTCCCTTGCTCATTCTGTGAACAGATGGCTACTGTTGGCTACCAGGCACCTGAGGTCTGGAGTGAACAGAGACGCGTGGTGAGCAACAGAAATAGTGGCAACTAGAGGGGAGAGTGGGGGATTCCTCATCTTCAAGTGGAGGGAAAGAAAGACGTTCAAGAGGTACAGAAGAGAGGACAAGGGGGAAGGGATGGAGCCCTAGTGCAAGATAGAGAACGTGAGACTGGGTAAAAGGACATCAGATCAGGATGCTGGGAGACTTCTGGTCAAAAACAAATGAGTGTAAAAACCTAAGAAAAGTTTTGCTGTCAAGCAAGGCCCCCCAGTCCAGCCCAGGTCCAAGCTCTAGGGGATATGGTCGGGGGAGGAGAAATGGGCATCTTTATTATTCATTCATTCATTCATTCATTCATTCATTCATTTTTCAAGTGAGCTCTACACCCAATGTGGGACTCGAATTTATGACCCTGAGATCAAGAGTTGCACACTCTACCGACTGAGCCAGCCAGACACCCTGGAAATGGGCATCTTTTAAAGCTGAAAGACCATTGGCCAGCCTGGCCCAATTTAGGAGAGCAAAGAAGTTTCAGGGTCAGGGAAAAAGACGAGATTCTGTACCCTGATTATGTTACGTAACATTGGAAAAAGGGATTTTGCAGGTGTCATTAAGGTTACTAATCGGTTGAATTAGAGTTACTCAAAGGGAGATAATCTGGGTGGGCCAACTTGAATCACAGGAGCCCCTTTAAAGTGGAGAGTTTTATTGGGCTGTTGGCAAAAGGGGAAGTCAGAGAGACTGAATGCGTAAGAAGGAGTTGCTAGCTTGTCATGTGCAAGGACCAGAGTAGCCTCTAGGAGCTCAGAGTGACCCCTCGTGGACAGCCAGCAAGGTAATGGGGACTTGAGTCATCCAGCTGCTTGGAGATGAATTTTGCCAACAACCTCAATGAACTTGGGTGTCATTTCTTCCCCAGGACCCAGCCCAGCCGCCATCTTGTTTTCAGCCAAGTGAGACCCAGAGCAGAGAACCCAGCTAAGCCTGACCTACACCTGAGCTAATAAATGGGCGCTGTTGTAACTGGCTACCTTTGGACATTTGTTCCCCGGCCGTAGAAACTAATAGAGTCTATCGGACATCAGGCTGGATACGTATGGCGACATAGGTGCTGCCTTCAGAATCTTTCAGCTTGCCAGGACAACAAATGCAGGCTGGTGCAGAGAAAGGCAGGATTAAAGGCCAAATGAGTCGGGCCTGGCAAGTCACTGAAAACTCACTTGTGAGGTGGTCTGAGAAGAGAGGGGTGTGCGAGTGACAGTGATGGGGCATGGTGTCAGGGATGAACTGGGTGGCTCCAGCTGTAACATCAACCCCAACATTTAGGTGCTGCTGGGGCCCCCGAGGCGCTCTATGGAGGGATAGGTATACACTCCCCACCCCCTTTTCTCTCTCTCTCTTTTTTATTAAGTAGGCTCCACGCCCAGCATGGAGCCCAACGCGGGGCTTGAACTCACGACCCTGAGATGGAGACCTGAGCCGAGATCAAGAGTCAGATGTTTGGCTGACTGAGCCACCCCTCCTCCTCTCTTTTTGACATTAGAATCAGTAGAAAAAGGGGGTGCCTGGGTGGCTCGTTGTTAAGCATCTGCCTTTGGCTCAAGGCATGATCCCAGAGTCCTGGGATCGAGTCCCACATGAGGCTCCTCCGCTGGGAGCCTGCTTTGTCCTCTCCCACTCCCCCTGCCTGTGTTCCCTCTCTTGCTGGCTCTCTCTATCTCTGTCAAATAAATAAATAAAATCTTTTAAAAAAGAATCAGTAGAAAAAGACTCAAGAAGTGAGGATTTTGTTAAGGAGAGGTTATAGGGCTACAATGCCTCTTGCTGCTGAAAAGTCCTGGGCTGTGTCCTATGGTGTTTCACACAGACGCTATTAATAGACTGCACCTGTTTTGCTGTAAAAGCCGCTGCTACTGCCCAATTATCCAAAATGCTGTTTTTCAAGAGTACTTAATCAAAAGGCAGGACATTAAAATAAAAGGAATGTTTGGGAGCCCAGGGGAGATGAAGCTGTCAGGCAGCTAAGGCAGGCCCTCTCTTGGGAGCAGACGAATTCCTTCTCTTTTTATCTCTGCAGACTCTTCCCCAGCGCCCGGATGGATGAGGATGTCAGAGAGGGAAATACGCCTACTGCAGACTTCTTCCTGGGGGGGTGAGAGGTGGGGAGGGTGGAGGTGGGTGGGGGTTGGGCAGTGGTAGGTGGAGAGAGGGAAGGGCACTCAGCGAGGTGTGGCCTGAGAGGTCCCCAGAGACATCACTTTCCAAGGGGAGTTATTTTGCACCCTGCCAGTTAGCTTCTCTGAAGACCCTGATAAAAGGATGGCGAGGACATCTGTTGGCTTCTGCCAAGTCATCTGCCACGTTGATAGTTTGCTTGGCCATGACAGTGTATGCCTCCTTTTTTTTTTTTAAAGATTTTATTTATTTATTTGACAGAGAGAGAGACAGCCAGCAAGAGAGGGAACACAGGCAGAGGGAGTGGGAGAGGAAGAAGGAGGCTCCCAGCAGAGGAGCCTGATGTGGGGCTCGATCCCAGAATCCTGGGATCACGCCCTGAGCCGAAGGCAGATGCTTAATGACTGAGCCACCCAGGCACCCCTGTATGCCTCCTGATTCATGGGACATTCACCCTCTTCCTTCCTAACCTAAAATATCATGGTAGAGGACTGGAGACCTCAGGCCATGAAGAAATAATCCAGTGACAGAAAATATTTACAACTGCACAACTAACTTCTTCACATTCACTCGAGTGTCTATCTCGAGTACCACCATGGTCTCAGCGTTTGTGTCCCCCACCCCTAAATTTATAGGTTGAAACCCTAATCCTGAGGTGATGGTATCAGGAGGTGAGGCCTTTGGGAGGTGATTAGGTCAGGAGGGTGGAGCCCTCAGGAATGGGATTAGTGCCTTCCGAGGAAGTGCTGAGAGACTCTCCTTGCCCCTTCTGCCACAGGAGGACCCACATCGCTGTCTATGAGGAAAGAGGCTCTCACCAGACATCGAATCTGTCAGCGCCTTGATTTTGGGCTTTCAGCCTCCAGAACCGTGAGAAATGAATTTGGGTTTGTATAGGCCACCGTGTTTGTGGTATTTTGCTATCATCGCCCAGACAGCCCCAAAGACTAGCCAAATAGAATAGTCCAAACAATAACCCCAAAGATAAGCATGGTGGGAGCGATTTCAGGATTTGGACACAGGTGGGAAATTCAGGTGTTGACTCCATCATTGGGGGTATGACTGTCTCCCTGCAGGAGCCCTTGCCTTCCTTCCAAGGTATCCTGTGGGTACTTTTGTGCAGGATGTAAGCTCAGCCCTTTCTAGCTGCAAAGACTCTCGGTTATCGCCCGCAGGCAAATTTCCACACGAAGACCTGCCATGACTTGTTCTGCCCACCTGTCTGGTTTCATATTTGGAATTCTTCTCTAATACTGATTGCTGCAGCCACTCTAGACGGTTTTCTGCCTCCTAGATACCCTGTACTCTCTGTTCTCCCCTTTGTTACTGCACCACTATCTGTCTAGAAGCTTCTGGGCACCTCTTCCTCTCTCTTCCAGGCAAATTCCTGCTTCTTCAAGTCTCAGTGCAATTTCTAGCACCACGAAACTTTCCATGGTTCTCTCAAACATGCAGGGGCTGGTTTCTCCATGCTCACACCAACCCTTGATTGGCATGTGGGGTTGTAATTGTCTGTTTGCCCGGAAGTCTCTGCCTTAGACTCCACTACCTGAGGCGGAGATCCTGTTTCGTTTCCATATTTGCGTCGCCAACATTATTATGCCTTTCTACCGAACATTTGCTGATTGGACGACTACAGAGCTTACAGCCTGTTACGTAGTCTAGCTCATCCACCATAGGTGTTCACGAAATGTTGGACTTCTTGTGGAAAACAAGCGATCATGCTGCGAAAAATGCAGAATGCTTCCAAGTGAAATCACCTGAAATGCTGACATACGGGGGTTGGGGGACATTAATCTGTGGCAGAAACAAAACAGTAAGACTTTGGAAAGTACCTGTGAGGCCTGCAGCTGTTGAGAATTTTGGTTTGATGATCTGCAGTCCTATTGATTTCAAGTGCTGTCTCCCTTTGGCCAGGCGACCGTCACACTGTTGGGGCTTCTCCCCCAGCACATGCGCCATCATGTGCCCGAGAATGCCAGGTCCGTGTGCTCGCTAAGTCACAGTTCCTGTGCTCATCACTGACAAGCAAATGAATAATATTGATGGGGTGACAATTTTTTATTTTATTTTTTTAACTTTTTTTAACTCAGCAGTGGAAAGAAGGGAGATTCGAAGTCAGAGGACTCCCAAAGTTTCTGCCTGGACCCTGCCACTCTGTGCTAGTGTGACCTTAAGGTCTTACTTTCTCAGTGATGTCACCCTCAAAATGGCGGTATAACAATGGCTGTAGTATGGCCTCACAGGGCTGTAGTGATTGTCAAGTGAGATCGCTTCGATAATGCTAAAAGAGATTTTTTTTTTTAATGATAAAATTATGACTTTCGTGCACTGTGAGATAGACCTGTGTCAAAGATTGTATTTAACTCATCTGTCGATGTGGAAATCAGTAGGATGGTAAAGCTGGCTCAAGTGAGAATTTGACTCACAGAGATGTTTGTTCTCCACCGCACAGGATTCCTGTGCACTGCCGTGAACGGGAGTCTGTGCATGTCTACAGACAGGGAAAACCGGTGGTGTCAGTTTTCTTTAACTTAACTTCAATTTCTTTCCCAATAGATTAAATAGCTGAGGCAGCCGAAAGTAATCCAAGGCGCAAATCGCCACAGTCCGATAATTCCAGGAAGGTCCACTAGAAAACCCCTGGAACTCTATGAGGCCACCAGGGTTCTCTTCTGCTGATTTCCCCTGACCCCCAGTAGCTGGGTATTCCTACCCCCAGATAATTCTGTCTTGTCCTCTTTCTCTTTGACAACCACACCATACCTGGATCCTACCCCTCCCACCCCACCCTCTTCTCCACTTGACCAGATCCCAACATATTTTTTTTTAAAGATTTTATTTATTCGACAGAGATAGAGACAGCCAGCGAGAGAGGGAACACAAGCAGGGGGAGTGGGAGAGGAAGAAGCAGGCTCATAGCGGAGCAGCCCGATGTGGGGCTCGATCCCATAACGCCGGGATCACGCCCTGAGCCGAAGGCAGACGCTTAATGACTGCGCCACCCAGGCGCCCTGATCCCAACATATTTGGACCATTGTCCCTTCCTCCTTAAGGACCCTTCTCTTCCAAGATGCATTCTCCTTCCATTAACTTCCCTCTCTTCTGTTTTTACAACTGTTACCCTGCTCCTTCTCCATCGTTCCACTCTATGGCTTAGAAACTTTTTTTTTTAAGATTTATTTATTTTAGAGAGAGACAGACAGACAGACAGAGAGAGGGGGGGCATGAGTGGGAGGGAAAGAGAGACTTGCAAGCAGGCTCCACGCTGAGCACGGAGCTGGATGCCGGGCTCGATCTCATGACCCTGAGATCGCCACCTGAGCTGAACCCAAGAGCTGGTCACTTAACCGACTGAGCCACCCAGGTGCGCCATCTTAGAAACATTTTAAAATCCTTCTTACTTAACTTAGAGTTGCAGTGGTTTTTTTAATGTAATCTCTCCACCCAGCATGGGGCTCAAACTCACAACCCCGAAATCAAAAGTAGGATGAAATCCCTCTTAATTTAAAAACAAACAAAAATATGAAATTGTTTGTCTCTCTTTGTGCAGTAATGCTGTGTAACAACAAAAAAAACCAACTTGGCATTTTGATGGTTTACAGTAGAAATCAACCAACTTTTTCCTGAAAGGGCCAGACAGTAAACATTTTAGACATTATGGGCCACACATGGTTGCTGTTCCTACTCACTTGGTTTTTCTTTACAATTCCTAAAAAAGCACAAGTCATTCTTGCACAGGCTGGAGGCCGACTTGACCGGCAGGCTCTTGTTTGTTGATTCCCGGCTTATAGAAATAAGGCTTTATTTTCCCTCACGTCTCTGAGGCAGGGTCTCCTATCTGTCCCTCTCCCCACTGATGTTGGGAGCCATGTGCTTGCTTGGCTGATGGAATGTGAGCAAGTGTGGCGTGAGAAGAACATGCCTGGGGTATCCGTGGGTCCAGGAAGGATGGAAGACATAGATGTGTGGAGCGGACCTGGACTCAGACCCCCACTTGGAACATGGCCAGCTGGGCCCAACTCTGATCCACCAAACCCCAGCCCACCTGTGAAGTCATACAACGGGGATGGATGACTGCTTCAGCAGGAGCTGCCTCAGTAGGGGGACAGGTGATTGTAGTTTCCATTTTGCTGATGACAATCTGGTGTTCCTCCAGGTGTGCTCAGGGACCACCTGCAAGGTGTGACGGAATCACCCGGCGTGCTTGCTAAGTGTCAGGTTCCTGGGGGCTCACGTTAGAGGGCTGAATTTGGAATATCTGGGGGGCAGACTTATTGATGTGCATGATTTCTGAACTCCCTGAGGAGTTTGGGAAGCCTGTCTCAGATTATTTCCAAGCGTTCTGTGGTGCGGGTTGGTAATAGCAACCTTCGTCGGACATGGGCACACACCAGATCCTTCTGCATATCCACACAGTCCTATTCTCTAAGCCTCGTGGCAACCACTCTGTGAGGTAGTAGGGCTGTCCCTGTGTTACCATGGGGGAAACTAAGACATGGGGGGGCTCTGTAACTAAGCTCCAGTCACACGTCTATCCAGGAGCACGGTCAGACCCACCCGCGATGCTCCATACTTTGGTTCACAGTTTCGGTTTTACATGACTTTGGGAATTATGAAATCAGCTCATGCAGTCAGTCCTTCTGGTCAGAACAGGGAAGTGAGGCCAAGAGAAGAGTCCCTCAAAGAAAGGAGGGGAGGATGATACCAGGAGGCTCTGTCTATGGCCTGTTGGTCAAGGGCAAGGGGAGGAGCAAGGGCCTGGTCTGCTCTGTCAGGGCTCCCAGACTATTTCTGGTTCCTGAGGAAGTACAGAAGGGCAGCAGGAAGGGGAGAAAGGGCAGCAAGGGAAGCAGGCCCAGGGCCGAGGGGTTGAGTGGTCACACCTGGAATGCTTCACGACGGAGCCAGAACTTTGAAGCAAGGAACCATGCCCACGGGTGGACTAGGTCCCCTCACAGTTGCCTGGCGAGGGTGTTCCCAGTGCTGTGTGTCAGGCTCCCTTTCCAGATTCTGGCTTAGCAGGCCTGAGCTACACCTGGGGACCTTCCTTTCCAGAAGCTCTTTGAATCTTGCTGGTGCCTTCTTTTTTTTTTTTAAGATTTTATTTATTTATTTGAGAGAGAGAGCGAGCTCATGCATTCGCATGTGCAAAGGGGAGGGGGAGAGAGAAACAAGCCAACTCTCCGCTGAGCACGGAGCCAGTGTGGGGCTCGACCTCACCACCCTGAGCTCATGACCCGAGCCGAAATCAAGAGTCAGGCGCCTCACCGACTGCGCCCCCAGGCGCCCCAGGTGTTGGTGGCTTTAAACCACAGTTTGGAAAAACACTGAACTAAAGAAATGATTCATGAACATTAGAATTTCTCCTAAAGTAAGGGATGCATGTGCTGGGTAAGTAAATTCTAAAACGCAGAAAAATAAAAGGCAACACAGTCACTTGAAATCCCGCCACCAGTCAGGGGTACTTCTATCAACGTTCTGACGTGCGTTTTTCCACTTATCTCCTCTGTGTGCCGATCCCGTATGCAGATGGGGCCACATACTGGTGAAAGGACTCGGTAGCTCGCGTTGTGAGCTTAACAATGTATCTCACACACTCTTCCATATCAATAAACACAATTTACCCACCATTTATAGGTTTTCAGGTGTCCGTGGAGATACTTGTTCTACGGGGCCGTGGTCTGGGACCCCTCAACTGCTCTTCGACTTGTATTACTTTATCTAGCAAACACCTACTACCCTGGGGTAAGGCGGGAACTTGGGGTTCGTTTCTGAACCTCCATGCCCTGCACTTGGCTACACTTTACAGAATCCTGCCTGGGCTGGGAAGCGGGTAGCTACTGGTTGGTTCTGAGCAAGGAACAACCTTTTTTGGCTTTCTGGGCAAATATCCGGGACTTCAGAAAGCCGTCAGGGGAGTTTCTAGCCTCTGACGCTGATCCTGAGTGTTTCCAGCTCCGAAGGCACAATCCGCAAGATTTGCAGTTTGGGATTACACGGAATGTCCATCCAAGCCCCACCCCACCCCCACCCATGGGAGCCCCACGGGGACTGGGTTCAGGGTGGAGACGTGGGCCCAGGGAAACCAGAGCTGCCGCCTTTGAACGGCAGAGATGGCCTTCCCCCCGGGGGCTCTCTCTCCCCAGGGCCCCCACAACAATGCAAAGTTCAAATCTATGGTTACTGGGAAGAGCATTTGGGAACAATCAGGGGGCCCCTGACCTCTGACCTGTGACCCCAGGCCCGCCCTCCCTGCCACAGAGACCAGGCCTGAGTCCTTGGAACCAAAGGGGGAAAAATGTGTTGTAGAGGCCTGTTTTTCTTTTGAGAAGAAATGCATTTAAAATACAAACTCTAGTAAACTTAAAAAAAAAAAAAAGTAATTGGAATAATTGGCTTCAGTCTGAGAGATAAACAAACAACAAAGCAAATCCTTTAACCTCCTGTTTGAGGCTGTAAAGGGGCTGCATTTGTACTTTCCTGGTGCTTTTATGACCGGGGAGGCCTTTCTCTGCCTCTGGACTGGGCCGGCACAAAGCCCAGCTAATCACAGAGCAGTTTCGGAAATGAGGGTCTGGAATGGAATTTCCTCCACACGTCCCCCAGTCTGCAGCCTCCCCGTGAGCTTCCCCCTCTGGAAGGCTCTGGGCCCAGCTCTGCACAGGGCTGGAGAACAAAGGGACTGTTGCTCTGAATTTTCCCTGGAGCCTAGCAAGCCTGGTGTCGTACAAAAATTCAGTGAAAGCAGCTCTTCGGTTCCCTTCCCAGTGCTTGGGCTGCCGGAGGAAAGGGAATCAAGGGCTGCATGTTTCTGGCATTTACGATGTGTCCATCTCTGGGGGGGGGCGGCAATACACAAATGCATACTGGAGCGAGGAGCCTTGCCCTCAAAGAGCTTACTATTTGGTTGGAATGTCATAACTAATCGGAACGCAGGGGAAAAGTCAGCTCACAATTCAAGACAGCAACCCATGCGATTGTTTGACGGATGAAAGGCACGGGCCTTCAGAGTTCAGTAACTGTGAAGACAAAGACCATGACCTCACTCATATGTGGAATTTAAGAAACAAACGAGCAAAGGAAAAGAAGAGAGAGAGAGAGAGAGAGAGACACCAAAAAACAAGACTCTTAACTCTAGAGAACAAATAGTTGGTTACCAGAGGGGAGGGGGGGGAATAGGGGAAGGGGATGAAGAGTACATTTATTGTGCTGAGCCCTGAGCAATACGTGGGATTGTTGAATCGCTCTGTTGTACACCTGAAACTAAAATAACACTAGGTCAACTACAGTGGAATTAAAATTAAAAAAAAAAAAGAGTTCAGGAATTGTTTAATATTTGCTGAACATCTCTACTAGACAAGCTATGGGATGGGGCGCCCCGATGGCTTAGTTGGTTAAGCATCTGCCTTCGGCTCAGGTCATGGTCTCGGAGTCCTGGGATCAAGCCCCGCATGGGGAAGAAGTCTGCTTCTTCCTCTCTCCCTGACCCTCCCCCCTGCTCATGCTCTCCCTCTCTCTCTCTCTCAAATGAATTAATAACAAATCTTAAAAAGAAAAAAAGCTATGGGATCACAAAGACCCTATGATGGTATCTTGTCTCAAAAGATGGCTGCCACCACTCCTTTCCTTCCAGGGATGTGCTGGCCACTGCCTCTTGGAGGGGCTGAGTCTACTTCTTCATCCCCTTGAATCTGGGCTGGCCCATGACTGCTCTGACAAATACATACAGTGGAGGGTATGCTGTGCCTCTTATTCCCAGGCCTTGCCTTTAAGAAGTCTGGCAATTTCTGCTTGTCTCTTAGAACCCAGTTGACAAGAAACCATATGGAAAATCCAAATGCGAGGACAATTCAGGCTCCAGGACCGTAGCCCCAGCTGCGTTTCTGCCAATAGCTTGCCAGCTATGGGAACGAGCCATCTTGGAAACAGAACTTCCAGCCCCATTGACCCACCGCAGCTGACGCTATCTGGCACAGATGTGGGCTGTCCTGCCAAGCTTTGTCCTAGTTGCAAAACTGAACAAATCAATGATGGTTGTTGCATTCATGTGTCTGCTTTGTTCTCACAACAATCCTTTGAAGAGGATCTTATTAGGGGCACCTGGGTGGCTCCGTTGTTAAGTGTCTGCCTTTGGCTTAGGTCATGATCCCAGTTCTGGGATCGGGCCCCGTGTCGGGCTCCCTGATCAGCGGGGAGCCTGCTTCTCTCTCTCCCTCTCTCCCTGCTTGTGCTCCCTCTTTAGGGGTCTCTCTGTCAAATAAATAAATAAAATCTTAAAAAAAAGAAGATATTATTAGTATTATCCCTATTTTGTAGATGAGGAGCTGAGATTAAAGAGGTTACATGAATTATCCAAGATTGCCCAGCCGACAAGAGAAGTCACGAGAATATAGGATGTATCCTGAGGTTGGTGCATGCAACACTTTGACAGGAGGCAGGGATATCAAGTTGTGTGATATAAAAAAAAAAAAAAAACACACCACAGTGGATGGATTAGGGGCTGAATTAAAGAGGGACCCAGGGGCGCCTGGGTGGTACGGTCAGTTAAGGCACCAATTCTTGGTTTCGCTCAGCTCAGGTCGTGATCTCAGGGTTGTGAGATCGAGTCCCGCCTTGGGCTCCAGGCTCAGTGCAGAGTCTGCTTAAGTTTCTCTCTCCCTCTCCCTCTGCCCCCACCTCGTGCTCCCTCTCTCTCTTTCTCTCACATAAATAAATCTTAAAAACAACAAAAAAAGAGGTGTTAGGATAAGTTAGCACTTCATTTAAATAATTAAATAATAGCCATTTGAAAGTGGCCACTGAAGGCTTCTGAGTAGAAGTGGCAGGATACAAATGACTTTGACAAGTGGCTGGATGCAGGTGAGTTTGAAGGGGCAAGAGGCTGTAAGCAGATGGCCCAGCGAAGAGAACGAGCTGCTCTGGAGGGAAGTGACGGGCTCGCTGTGTGGCATGCCAGCAACGGGAATGGAAAACCACACGCTAAGACTTAAAAAAATGCCAAATAGTGTTAGGAATCGATGGCCAATGGCTGCAGAAATTTGAACCTGAGCGTCCCGAAGGAGAACGGTTTAGGAGGTATCAATATAGTCATGGGTGATGCAGGAAGGAGAGCCAGCTCGGGGCGGGAAGTCCATCCTCAGACTTTGTGGAACTGGAACAGATTCGAGGACGATGATTTCATTTTAGAAAAGCTGGAACTGAAGAGCAGACAGAGAGTGAGGATGTGGAACTCAGGGCCCAGGTCCTCAGTGGTTTACGGAGTTCTCTCTCCATCTTCCATGTATCCCCCGTTTACCCCCACGTCTGTGGACCCGCGATCATGCATTCCTAATACATGCCCATGCCGGACAGCAAGAGAAATAGTTCGTAATAAATACGCATAAAAAGAACAAACTGCCAAAACGTTTGGTACAGAGAATAAATGCTGTGGGTGGTCTAGAGAGGAAAGATCCCTGACTCCACAGCATCCCGAAGGGTTACAGTGGAATCAGAAGAAGGATCTTCTTGTCAGATAAGCGTCCCAGGGCGTGGAGGGACTGGGAAAAGGATCATTTTCACAGCCAGGGCACAGTCTTTGAAAATGTGATTTTTAACGATCACAGGGTATTCCATCCACGAATAATCACAGTTTCTTAAACTCTCCCTTGTACATTTTGTACTTTGATGAGGTTGATAATTTTGGCTCTTATAAATAACACCAAAATGAACGTCTCTGTAAATAAATTTTTGCCTGCATCTGATCTTTCTTTGAAGACAGATTCCTAGAAATGGAGTTAGTGGGCTGAAGGGTGATAATTTGAAAATATTCTTGATACTCATTGCCAAAGAGCCTGCTGAAAGCGTTGCCAGTCCACGTGACGTCCAGCGGCGTGTAAAAGGCCCGGCCCGCCATTCAGTGGGCTTGCAACGGAATGAGAAGACATAAAGCTGTATACACCGTAGGACCTTCTTGTTGTTTTTAAAGATTTATTTATTTATTTTAAAGGGTGGGGGGAGGGCAGAGGGAGAGGAAGAAAGTCTCAAGCAGAATCCCCACTGAGCACAGGGCCTGACACAGGGCTCGATCTCACGACCCTGAGATCATGACCTGGGCCAGACTCTTAACCAACTGATTCACCAGGCACCCCTGTATGACTTGTTTTAAAGATCTGTTTACTTCTTATTTATCTATTTCTTTAAAGATCTTGTTTTAAAGATCTATTTATTTATCTGAGAGAAAGAAAGAGAGAGCAGAGTTGAGGGGAGGGCAGATAGAGAGAATCCCAAGCGGACTCCCCACTGAGTGTGGAGCCCATCGTGGGGTTCGATCCCAGGACCCTGAGATCATGACCTGAGCCGAAATCAAGGGTCGGCTGCCTAACCGACTGAGCCACCCAGGTGCCCCTGACCTTGTTTTAAAACAAATATTTGAAAATAGATGAAAAGAGAACCCAAAAGGTTGACAGTGTCTAACTCTGGGTGTTGGGGGTTTGGGGGAGGCGTAATTTTCTTCCTTACACTTTCGTGTATTATATACATTTCCTAAGTAAGTTGTGTCTTCCTTAAGGCACTTTTTTTTAAGCAGTAAAAGTAACAGAGCGGGAAGAGTACCGTGCTCAAGCCAGGAAAACTGCAGTCCCGGGGGTCCCGCTGACAGCGGCATCTCTGGACCAGCTGCCGGGGTCTCGGCGAGGGGCTCCCTCAATGACCGGGGCACCTAACACCCCTGAGTTCCAGGTCAGACTAACCGAATCTGCATTGTTAGCTGGGGTGGGGCCTGGGCGTGGGTATTTTTAAAAAGGGACCCACCTACCCTAATGTGAGCCTCACGGAGGAGCACCCCGAGGCAAAGGAGCTAAGGGAGGTCTTGAAGGCCGCCCAGTCTCCGGAGCCAGGGGGTGCTGTCACCCCTTTACCTGTCTACCTGCAGTGCCTCCGCTGCTTCACATCCACCAACGTTTGCAGACGTGAGTCAGGACCGAACGACATCGCATCTCTCGCTAGGGCAGCCGGTGTCTCTGCCATTCCCGGTGCCGCAGACATCAGACGGGTAAAGCCAGGCGGTGGCCGGCTTGGGCCCTCCCTTCCTGGGTTAGGGAAACAAAACTGGTGGTCTCCCTTTCTGGGGGGGGGGTTGTGGTTGAGGAGAGAGAAGTGGAGGTGGGGCAGAAGGGAGAGGTAGGGACAGGCCGGTGACCTCCTGCTTCGTCTGGGCCAATGGGAAGCTGCTCCCTCACGCTGGCCAGGCTCCCAGCCTCCTCTGAAGCCTGGAGATTAGGGCCATTTAATCCCTCGCTCCTCTCCTCTGGTTATTTCTGTGGCGAAGGGGGCTGGGCCTGCCGCTGGTTCCCTCAGCAACAGGGCCTGGCCCTGCTCCATTGTGAAGAGGGCCTCAGCTGGGAAAAGCGGTGGGGGAAGGAAGGGAGGAGCCGGGTCTTTCCAGGGCCTTCCCTTCCCTGAGGTAGTGGAAGCTGTAGACACCCTAAAACCCTTGGTTCCAGAAGGGGAAGGGAAGTCTTAGGGTCCTCAGTCCCTCTGAGGGTGGAGAAGGCCAGAGAGGGGCCTGTGGGCATAACAGACCTCATTGTTTCGGTGGCTGAAAAGGAGGGCACAGCCAGGCTTGGCTACATGCTGGGAGGAGAGGTGTCAGAAAGAGTTCTGGGGTGCAGATTTTTCCCTTTGATGAAGAGGAGGACAAAGAGGCCAGGCCCCGACAACCCTGCCTGGTGGTGGTCCTGGCCCACAGCCCTGAGTCTTCACGCTTGGCGTTTTCTGACCAAACTAAGTATTCTTCTTAGCATTTCTGTTCGCCAAGCTTCTTAAAAGCTTCTAAGTGCCCTCTGCAGCAAGGATTCTAGGTCTCACCCTCCGACGGCTCGATCTTCCCCTGTATTTTGTTGTGATCATGGCTTCCTCGCCGGGAGCCTCTTCCGTCTTAGGCACTTGCTGTCTGTCTCTCCCACATTCCTTGTTCCCACTTATCTTTTATTCCCTTCTCTCTCTCTCTCTCTCTCACACACACACACACACACACACACACGTGCGCACATGCTGCGAAAACAAATGAAAATCTCCCATCCTCTTTCCAGGCGTACTTTTCTGTCAGAATAAAGGTTCTGCGGGCCTCGAGGGCCTCACTCAAACCATCCAGGCCCAGACGTTAGCACACATTTGGGAACTAGACCTGAGACACACACTTGAGAAAGGTTTGGTCACTGGTGATTTTTAGACATCTCGGTACTTAAACATGTGAGCTTCCAGATTTAAAAACACGGCCACTCTAGAAGTTTCCAGACCACACCCAAGGAGTCCGATGGGACCCTGTGGTTTAATAAGTCCCTTCAAAATCAGTGTCTTGGGCGGGGGGTGACCGTGCTGTTTTTAGTAATTCCCCTGATTCGGGTTCCTTAGGGACCATTGTTTCAACCTGGAAGATGTCATGCATGAAATGCCATGTGAAGGGCCCAAGAGACTCAGCCCCCCCACTTCCCAAGGTGCCTTTCTATTGCTGACGGAAGGGCACCCAGGCTCCAGAAGAACAGAGCTGGGCCCCCAGCCCCAACCCCTCCACAGGCCGGCTCCCCACCCCCCCCACCCCCCCACCCACCCCCCCACCCCCCCGCACAAAGGAGAAGATTCCAGGTCATTTCTCCCAGGCAGGACCCGGAGCCCCGGGCCTGACCGTTCTTGCAACCGGCTTTCCTCAGGCGATGCCACAGTGGGCGCCGCACTCCCTGCTTCGGCTCCAAGTTTGCCCTCCGCACGGGGGGCTGCTGCGGGGAGCAAGAAAGCTCAGGTGTGCTGAGCACGGGGCCCAGGTCCTGCGGGCAGCGCAGGGGGCTCACCCGCACGCAGCCACGGAAGGTTTGCCTTTGCTCTTTCGGCCTGGGGCATGTGCCCTGGTGAGCACTATAGCTCCGATAACATAGTGCACGAGGATCGTTAACCCCAGCTCACAGACCCCGAGAGGGAAGCTCTGGCAGTTTCCATGACTTGGTCACCCCGCGTCACCTAGCCAGTGAGACGGCGCAGTCTGGATTTGAACTCAAACACTCGGCAACCCGTGGCCTCTTTCCAAAGCTGCCGCCGCCCGTCCTCCAGCATGATGGGTTCAGAAACGGTGTGCCTACCTGTGTCCTGGGATTTTCTTCCACGGAGACAAGTCCATCACCGCGACACGTTTGAAACGGGCTGGAGGCAGTCCTTCCGTGTGTGGCTTTTAGTGCCTGTTAAGCAGGTGGGGAAAGAACTAGATCAGTGCCATGAATGTGATGTGTTTGAGGCTCCCTCATAGGCTTGCCACCTGCCTGTGCTCCCAGATTATCGGACACGGCTGGAGTTTGAAGGCCCGAGGAGAGCGGCTGTGCACAAGACAGAGGAGGTGGGTCTGGCCATGCTGGTGTGATATTAGGGGCCCTTCCCTATGGATGTCTCCTTTAGAGCCAGATTGTCTGATCACCGGAAGAGCCAACATGCAATCATTCTTCTGAGGTCCTCACTCTGTCTAGATTCCTTTTTTCAAACAAATATGCCTACAAGGGAGAAACCACCAGAGTGATGGGCCATGTTCCTGGAAGGCGGCAGCGTATGGCCTGTCTAGGCCTGGGGAGGAATGGAGGACCCGAGGGGCTGGGGCATGAGGGCCTCAGGGTTCTTCCCAAGACGTCTGGGGAAATATCTTTGATTGGATGGTATCTGTGTTGTGATCTCTGCTGGCTTTTCTTGCTCTTCTCTGCTCATTTTTGACGAAGAACAGAAAAGAAAGATGATGGAGAAGGGGGCATGGGGGCACGGGGGAGGATGAGGCACATCTGTCTAGCTAAGCGGTGGTGGGTAGAGAGGGAAGCTCTCACCCAGCACACGTGTGTGCTCAGGTACACACGGACACACACACACACCCACCCACCGCCCACACCCTCTGCAGCATTTTTAGAGAATAACAGTGCCACCTGCTGGCTCTTTACGCGCATCATCTCCTCTAAACCTTGACTGCGGAATACGAAATACAAGCCCGCGTTATTCTGTCCTTATTTACCCCGGTTTCCCCCATTGAAAGTCCTTTCTCAGAAAGGGAGCAGAGCCCCGAATGTGCTCCTGAGAAGAGAGACAATACCCCGAAAACAGCCTCCCCAACAAAACTCTGGGTCCTCAGTGTCTTAAAACCCTGGCATTGGGCTTTCTGGGAAAGAAGCAACAGGCTTGAGGAGCCAGGGGTATGTGAAGCCGAGTCTTGAGAGCAGGAACTGATCCCCGCCACTGTCCCACGCAGTACATCTTCAAAGATCTATAAATTACCAAAAGAGCAGAGACCCCTTTATTATCAGTCGCCTCCGTTTCTGCTTCCCTGACTCAAGCGTGGTCTCTCCAGGAACAGCTCACCTCACTTTGCTGTAATTGTAAGAAATGCCATCCATTTGCGACACCGAGTGTCCACCCCGGGCCAGGTACTGTGCAGGGGGGCCCTTCCCACGGCTGGGGACCTCGGGGTAGAAGTAAGCTCCCGCGTGGGGCTTTGTTTTCCTCCCAGGAACGCCACGTACAGGTCACAGGTGATCTTTATCTCCCTAAATCCACGAGATTGAGCGAGACTAGGATGAGCGCAGCTCGCTGCCTGGCACCTCTAAGTGTCCTGTAACCACCGCTCTGAGCGTACCAAGCAGGTACATGATACGCATGTGTGCGACTCATCACTATGACAAGGGAGCAGAGCGTTCAGGGCTTTGGGATTTGAAAAGGGCTCATTACAAGGCCTCAAGATTACTACCTGTGAGGCTTTTTATGTAGGAGTTCAAGGAGTTCTTTCCAAATATTAACTTGCTGATCTTTGCAAAATCGCCTGGAAGGGACTGGCCAGGAAAGGGAACACCACCAGCGAATCATTAATCTGAGTTCCACAGCAGCAGAGTCAGGACAAGGAACAAGTTCCTCCAGTGCCCTCCCTCCAAGGTCCGAGTGGTAAAACTCCCACTCCCGGGTAAACAACCTGGTTTTGCATTGTGCCTGCTAGATGAGGGGAGACTCCTCGTTTGCCCCGAGGCAGGGAAGGAATAAAGCTCTGAACAACCATTCTGGATTAGTCTGTCAGCAGGACAACAGAGAGAAGGCGGAGGGCTCACATTGTCCTTTCTCTTCCCCAACGTGTGAATACAGGTGCAATCAGGCTAAAATGAGGATCCGGAGAGCGTCAAGGGGGAGGACCCAGAGAGGAGCGCACATAGAAACATCAGCAGCGCGCATAGAAACATCAGCCCTTCAACAGATGACTGGATTAAGAAGTTGTGGTCCATATATACAATGGAATATTACTCAGCAATCAGAAAGAATGAGTTCTCAACATTTGCTACAACATGGACGGCACTGGAGGAGATAATGCTTAGTGAAATAAGTCAAGCAGAGAAAGACAACTATCATATGATTTCTCTCATCTATGGAACATAAGAACTAGAATGATCAGTAGGGGAAGAAAGGGATAAAGAAAGGGGGGGTAATCAGAAGGGGGAATGAAACATGAGAGACTATGGACTATGAGAAACAAACTGAGGGCTACAGAGGGGAGGGGGGTGGGGGAATGGGATAGACCGGTGATGGGTAGTAAGGAGGGCACATATTGCATGGTGCACTGGGTGTTATACACAACTAATGAATCATCGAGCCTTACATCGAAAACCGGGGATGTACTGTATGGTGACTAACATAATATAATAAAAAATCATTATTAATAAAAAAAAAAAAAAAAAAAAAAAAAGAAACATCAGCGCCTGCAGGGGGCGGTGGAGGGAGAATCCGTTCCTTGCCTTTTTAGCTCCCATTGGCTGCCTGGGTTCCTTGGCCTGTGAACGCTTCCTCCATCTTTAAACAGCATCCCTCCAACCTCTGCTTCTGTCACACGTCACCTTCTTTCATCGCCAGCTCTCCCCTTATAAGAATCCTTGCGACGGTGCTGGCTCACCCGGATGGTGCAGGACAAGCTCTCCGTCTCAAGACTGTTAGCGGACTCTGCGAAATCCTTTTTGCCATAGAAGATCACATTCCCAAGTTCTGGGATTAGGATGTGGACAACTTTGGGGGCTGTTATTCGGCCTCCCGCACTGGGAAATCAGGGCAGAGAGACTGAATGGCATTAAATCCTTCCATAACATCAATCTCTCCAAGTCCAAGGACTGCGGGCCACCTCATCCGTGAGTTGCCCGTTGGGGTGCTGAAATGGGACAATGTGAGCTGCACTTCTTGGCGTGTCTCCCCCCTCGGGCGCAAGAGAGGTCCTTCCTGGGACCTTCTCCAGGAAGCAGAGGAAGCCCTTTAAAGTTCAATTGCCAACTGGGCGGGCCCCTGGGGTTCCTGGGGAGATGCCCTTGGCCACAGCAGTCATGGGAAATGGGAGACAGGTTTCATAACAACCAAACCTCTTCAAGTTCTTTCGGACCATCTCTGATGAGACTGTTTCTGGCTTCGAGTTAGTAAGAGGAATCGGATGGACACCGCAAACACCAAGCGTGAGGATTTCCTTCTGCTCTTTGAACCATGTTCAGAGTAAGTTCTCATCTGCGGAGATATGTCCTCGTTCACGTGTCCTAACACCTCCAAGATGGTCCCGGCTACAAATCGTTCCTGCTGTCAGATCTTGTAGCGGATTCTAGGGTCTGATCCGAGCTCGCGGGCGCCTCAGGCTCTCCCCTGTCCCTGTCCCAGCACCACAGTCCACGGGCCCTGAGCGCTCCCGACTAATGCTGCCCTTCTCTCCTGGTTCTGTGGCTCGGGTGTCCCCAGGGGGACACTCTCTAGAAACCATGGTGCTTCGGGTCAGCATTGAGGAGGACCCACTGGTCAAGTCCCCCGGAGCCTTGCTTCCCTGCCTCACGTCCCCTCTGAAGAGGTTCGCTCCATCTACTAAGTTTGGGTTAGCCCCAAGTTTGGGAAAAGCCCATTTTCCCTCTTCAAAGCTCTTCTTGTTCACACAGCTCTTTCAGTCCTTCGATCAGGAAGAAAAATCTCAATGAGGGGTTGTGTCAAATAGGAATTTTTTAGATGCAAAACAAAGAAATGTGAGTAAGGCCAGGTGAGACAAGGCGGGGCTCTCAGCGCTGGTGACATCTGGGGCCAGATAATTCTTTGTTGTAGAGGCTCTCCCGTACACTGTAGAATGTCTTGCGACATCCCAAGCTTCTAACCACGAGATCAACTATTCCTCACAGGGGGCAGTTTTGCCCCCGGAGGACATTTGGCAAGATCTGGAGATGTTTTTTGTTGTCAGACCTGGAAGTAGGGGGTGGGAGGGCTGGTGCTACTGACATCTAGTAGCCCGGGGACGTATCCTACAACACACAGGACAGCTCCTCACAACAAAGGCTTAGCTGGCCCCTGATTTCAGTGGTGTCAAGATTGAGAAACCCTGGTCGAAAGAAATGGAAGTGGACATTTATAGTTGGTCCAACAGGAAGGGACGAGAAAGTCCCAAGGGAATGACATGCCCCCTCCCCCTCAACAGAATTCATATCCAATTCTCTGTGCTGATACAGCCGGAAATAGTCCGTTTTAGCCGATCATTGCGGGATGAGGGTCCTCACCGGAGGCGCTTCCGGCAGGTGACTCAGGGAGGGGCGCACGGGAGAGAGGGGGCGCATGCCTTGTCTCAGGGCTGGCTGGGCCGGTGCAGGAGAGAGCAGATGGGTGCATGGCTGACCGGGAGCAGGGGCTGCAGAAGTTCTGGAAGCAGAGATGCCATGGGCTCAGATGCTATGCTGAAAAACCAGTCCCTGAAGGACGGGTTGCGGCCTCCGCCACCCGGACAGCAGGGAGGGCTGTCCGCACGGCTTGGTACTTTCCATCATTTGCATGTGTCTTTTGTTGTTTTCCTACCCCATTTCTATGAAACACTCAGAGCTCAAAGCACACGCAGACATCACCCACTCCTACACACGAACACAAGCGGGCCTCATTTACAAAAAATAAGGAACAGGTAACAGAGGGAAAAGGGGGTCAGTCCACTCCTGGGGCGTGAGAGGCTGTCGGTTTTGTTCTGTACTTACGGCTGGGAGCTGGGAAATACATAGACTGGTTGTCCCAGTCACAGTAGCCGCGGGGTCCCTCCTCACCGCCCCGCCCCGGTGACAGGCTGAAGAAGAAGGTCAGCCATGGGGAGCCACAGAAAGGAGAGGTTCCTGAACATCCCCGTGAGCTCAGCGGCCGGCTACACTTGCCACAACACTGTTTTCAAACCCCTTTTTCCCCCGACCTCTCATTAGCTTGATATCAAAGGGCCAAAACGCATTTCAAAATACCAAGCACAGGAAAATAGACCATCATTCCTGATTTCCTGTTCTGCTTTTTCTCTCGGCCTTTCGGATCCAGGGCTCACACAACCTCCCGGGGCTGTCTCCCGGCCAGGTTCTCCTGGGCAGCGGAGTCAAGAATGAAGAAGGGACAGGTGCGGACGGTCCTCCTCAGGCAGCACTTCTCAAGAAATGTGGGAGTGATAAAACATTCCGGATTTTCTCTGGTCCTTTGGTGACATTATCTTCCCACTGAGGCACGTGGCGGAAAGAGGGGGCGTGACCAGTGAGCGGATGTGTGAAGGTCGCTGGGGTTGCACTGATGACTCTTATTAAAGTTTTTATGTGGATATTTACCAATCAACGTGGACAGATGTAGGTCAGCACTAGTCATCAGGACCAGTGACTCTGGCATTGTTCCAAGACACGGGGCACTCACCCTTCCACCCATTTCCGAGCTCCCCCAGGGCAGGAATGCCCCCAGCCGACCTCCTGGCCATCCTCCAGCCCCCAGCGCTGTGCTGGTCAAAGAGGGGGTCCTAGGGCCGGTGTGCAGGTCCAGATCCAGGCTCCATCACTCACTTCCTCTGTGACCTCGAGCAGGTCAGCCTTGGGCTTCCGTTTAGTTCTCTGGAATTGATAATGGCACCTCCATTGCAAAGGCCTGAGAGGGAGAAGTCAGTCCGGTGCCAGGCTCACGGGAGATGCTGTCTAAATATTAGCCATTAGTATTAGGGGTTCAAGTTCTGTCTTGTTCAGCTTTGCAGCTCATCAAAGGCCAAATATCTAAGGCATTTTACTGCTTATATTTTTTTTGTCCTAACTGATTCTCAGTTATACACTGTACAGATTATTTTCAAAGTGATATTTGAGAGGATTTTGAATGGCATTGGTCCCACTTCTGAACATGGGCTGGGATCCCTCTGGGGTACTCACTACACTTCGGGATCAGCTGCGCCTCCTGCGTGGCCAACGTACGGGGACGGCGTGGTGGGGGGCTTCGACGGAGATGTACCAGACAGGACACCCCCAGCCCCGGGGCCCGACGGCCTGAAAAGCCTCGCATACCCGCCTTGGCTTCCTTCCATATTTGTCTCAGCAAAATCTTTCTCCAGATCTCGGCCTTTTCTGTGGGGGTCACTCTCTGGGCCCCAGGCTCTGTTTATGAAAAGTCGCCGTAAAAATGAAGAGTGGGAACAATGTGAGTGCAGTGAACACTCCCGAACTGTTCACATTTAAAATGGTTAAGACGAGGGGAGCCTGGGTGGCTCGGTCCGTGTGAGGCGTCTGCCTTGGGCTCAGGTCATGATCCTGGGGTCCCGGGATCGAGCCCCATGTGTCAGGCTCCCTGCTTAGCAGGGAGCCTGCTTCTCTCTCTGCCCCTCACCCCTGCTCATGCTCTATCTCTCTCAAATAAATAAATAAAATCTTTAAAAGAAATAAAATGGTTAAGATGGTAAATTTTATGTTAGGTATATTGTACCACAATTAAAAAAAAATACAATCACTAAAAAAAAAAAAAATCCCAAAAAAGTGGAGTGGGAAAGACGGAAGGGCCTTCATTCTTGATTTGACAACCAGTTCTAGGAGGTTCATTGAGGTCCAGAGTCATGTCTTCCGAGGCGCCTTCTGTGAGCAATCCCCTCTTCTGTGAGGGGGCGTCAGAGCCCAGCTGGGACTGCGGGTTCTCTTGCTTCTGTACCCGATTCCTCCCAAGAGGGAATGCAGGTGGGCATTTGTTGACTTTCATAAAGCAGGAGCTTCCCCCGGAGGGTTCCGGGGCCATGTGACCACGCCCATGCCCAGGAGGGGGTGCTTCTGAGCATCTCTGCCCTTTCTGGTGCCAGGGTCGTGGGAGCAAGAGGACAGGACAGGAGAAGAACGCACTCTTGGCAAGGGCTTGGCTGAGCCTGGCTGCCAACTCTCCCTGGGCACAGCCTCTCCTCTTGCATTCCTGCGGCTGTCCGGCCCCCTCTGCCCCCCCTACTTCCTGTCACCCTACTAAGCCACCAGCTGGCTTGGGGAGGCCCTGAGCGCACGTGGAAGCTCTGGGTTATAAAAATGCGAAATTGCTTCCTCCTGCATCTTCCCACAGCGGATTAGGAAGGGCCCCATTGGCTCCCAAACCGGAGGGCCCAGGACAAACCCAAGCCTGTGCTGCCCTCTGCTGGGCATCCCTGCCCATGGCAGTCCCTGGTCTCAGAACCAGAGGGAAACCGAAGCAAGGCCGGCCCCAGAGAGCAAGGGCAGGCCCGCGAGGCCTGTGGAGAGCTGCAGACCTGAAAGGGACCCCTCATGCAGATTCTTGGCTGGTCCTGTCCCCCTGGACTTGGGGGTCCTGGCATGCCTCCCTGGTCCCACTCACCCCATATACAGGCTGGTGTTTTCAGCCCTGAGCCCGCTCCCCTGGGGGCTCAGGGAGATTCAACTACCCTCTGGGGTGGCTCTGGCTCTGAGCTTCCCTGAGGGTGCGGCTGCGCCCTGCTGCTTCCTCTGGGATGTGCCCTGTCACCAGCTTGTCTGTCCACCATTGCCACCTGCTCCTATTTTCTCTCCAGAACAGAGTTCTAGGTGCCATCCAACCCCATCTGGCAAGAGTCCCTCTCCTGCCTTCAGGCTGTTCCGCCCACCCTGCAGCCAGTCTGAACGAATATGTGGCTTGGTCGTGCCACCCGTCCGACCTCCTGCAGTCTGCCAGCTGTCCAGAGGGCGATTCCAGAACAGCATGAAACACAAAGCCCTTTACCATCCAGTTCTGCCTTCCTTTCCTGTCCGTGCTGGACACCAGCGTCCCCTCATCTTGTGTCCGACATCTTCTTGTCATTCAAACAAGAGGCAGCAAAGTGTCTGCAGCTGAGCCGCTGGGATTCCTACAGCACCTCCGTTTGCTAGTGCTCTGACCTTGCTGTTACCCCTCTTGCCTCAATTTCTGCATCTGTAAAATGGGGATAATAGTAATAGCATGCTTCATAGAGGTTCATTTTTTTTTTTTTAAAGATTTTATTTATTTGAGAAAGAGAGAGAAAGCATGAGCAGGGAGAGGGGCCGAGGCAGAGGGAGGAGCAGGCTGCCTGCTAAGCAGGGAGCCCGACGTGGGGCTCGATCCCAGGACCCTGAGATCATGACCTGAGCCGAAGGCAGACGCTTAAATGACTGAGCCACCCAGGCACCCCCGTAGGGTTGTTGTTAACATGTAAACGATACAACATGTGTAAAGCACTTAGAAGTGTGTGTGGCACATAGTGGGCACCTTATAAGAGCTGGCCATCATTTGTTGAAAATCTTGGCAGAGTCAATCTGTCAACTCCCACTTCTGTTATCAATCCCGCTGCTCGAATATTCATGTAAGCCACTTACCCAGCTGCCTCCCATCTCCTGACTCCGGTGACTTCCACGTCCAATTTACTTAAACCGCCCACACTCATGACCACCAAGTCTGGACTTGGAACTCTTCAGAACCGTCTCTGAAATCTTACACTTCAGTCTTCCACCTTCTGGGAACACCCAGCCATCCTTCCAGCTTTCTTACTGAGCACTGTTTTCAAACCTGCTGGCTTCCTCCCCAGGTGACCCTGGTGTTTGCCTCCTCTTCTTTCAGCCCGTCAGATCTTCCCAGCTTTTACAAATTTCCCTGCCGAGTTGTTTTTTTTCTTTTTTGAAGATTTTATTTATTTGAGAGAGAGAGCACGAGCAGGGGAGGGACAGAGGGAGAGGGACAAGCAGACAAGAATAATTTGTTAAAAAGAGAGACTGTTGATGTAGGAGAGAAGGGTTACCCAAAGAAATGAAATCTGGTGGAGGAAAATAAGGGGCAGGACCCCGAGGATCTGTGGGGGGGATTAGACAGGAGGAGGTCATGCAGGGAACTACGGGTGTAGATGTGGGTATGCTAGTGATGGCTGTGGTGGCTTCCATTGTCTCAGGGAGGGCGGAGGCCAGGCTCCCAGCCAAGAGGGAGAGGGTGGCAGGAGGACCGAGGGTCTTCAGAGAGAGAAAATATGTGTGGAAGGCAGTTAGGGTTGAGTTTTGCCAGTTGAACAAATGGAGGGCCAGGGGACAGAGGGGGTGGTTGGTGTTTGCGAGAGTCATAGTAGAAGGAACTGGAGTATCCAGGTTAGGCAAGAAAGTAAGTTAAGTCAAGAGAGGCTGGGAATGAAGTTAGGGCTCCCCCCGCCCAGGTGAGCAATATGGATTCGGCTGAATAGTTACTGTCGAGGGGACACCCGGGGAGATGAGCGAACACAGAGGAGTTTGGAGCAGAAGGGGACGGTTTAAATTGCTTTCTGGGTGGCAGATCGGGGTAGCTCCGGGAGGTGTGGGTCCAGTTGCAGGAAATGGTGTCTGTTGATGAGTCAAAGAAAGGAGAGGAAATTTGCTGGCGGGGCCATCAACGGGGAGCTGACTTTCCTGAGAAAGATGACAGGGCACAGGCAGAGCTGAGGCTTCGGGACAAGTGCCAAAGGCTTCACCCTGTGTTTCAAGATGGGGTGGGGGCAAGAACGCACTGTTTAAGAATGGTTTCTTACAAACACTTCTGTCTCCGGTTTTGAGATGCCCAGGTGTTCCCGTTTCACCTGAGGTAGCAAACAGCTCTGGGGCGGGAGGGGGCGCACTTCTCTCTGCGGCCAGGAGGGGGCGCAGGAGACTGCAGCCCAAGAGTGACTCTAGGGAAGGCTCTGGAAAACAAAGTGGGCGCTGCTCAGGAAGCGCTGGGCGTCCTCTGCCATCAGAGTCCTTCCAAAGCCAGGTGGGGCCGGAGCCATCTGAGGATTGGTTCGCTTGTGAGCTGCCCTTCTGTATTAGTTTCCTAATCAATTCACTTGCTCGGTGACTTAGAACAAAAGACGTTTATAGTCTCACAGCGCTGAAGGCCAGAAATCCAAAATTTAGTATTACTAAGCAGAAGTGAGGTCTTGGCAGGGCCATGCTCCCTTGGAAGTTTCTAGGGAGCAATCCTGCCTTGCCTTTTGAGCTTGAGGTCCTGCAGGTATCCTGGCTTCTCGCTGTGGCTCCCCATCCCAGCCTCCATGCTCACATGGCCTCCTCTGTGTCCATGTCTTCTCCTTGTCCGGCTCTTATAAAGACTCCTAGCACTGGATTTAGGGTTCACCCGAATCCAGGGTGATCTTGGGTCCAGATCCTTAATTACACCTGCTAAGACCCTTTTCACAAATAGGGTCACGGTTACAGGTTCCGGGGGTTAGAAGGTAGAGATATCTTGTTTGGGGTCACCATTCACCCCCACTATAACTGTTTTTTTTCCCTAAGATTTTATTTATTTGACACAGAGAGAAAGAGCACAAGCAGGGGGAGCTGAGAGGGGAGGGAGAAGCAGGCTCCCCACTGAGCAGAGGGCCCAACACAGGGCTGTACCTCAGGACCCCGGGGTTATGACCTGAGCGGAAGGCAGATGCTTAACCAACTGAGCCACCCAGGCGCCCCATCCCACTATACCTTTCTGTTCTCTCTAGTTAAATAACCCAATGGGTGGCCCACGTTTTCTTTTGGTGACAATGTTAGTTACTGAGTTTCTACAGTAGGCTGGCCCACGCTGAGGGCTTTCCTGGGATACCTTATTTACTGCTCACAAGTACCCCCAGGACAGAGAGTACTGTCTGCACACGAGAACATGGAGGCTTTCAGACGTGGTGGGTAAGCTGCAGAGCCGGGCTTCCGACCAGGGCGCTGACCTCTTGATCCCATGCTGCCTCTTTTTTCTTGGCGGGATCTCATTTCTACGGAGAAGTTTCCTGCAGCTAGAAGTTAGAAGAATTCCAGTAGCTAAAGAAATCCGAAGTCTTGTACTACAGTATGGAGACAACTGGGAACGTCAGTTCACGGCGTAAACACAGTAACTCTTGGAGCCTGAGGCGTCACCAGCAGGTTACAGAGGATGGAGGAGAAGGCAGAACATCAGAACCAGCACAAACTGACCTCAGTGGCGAACCTGACTTCCCACTACCAGGTGCTGAAGGTCCTGGACCTGAGCGAGGGGTGTGGCAGCAAGGTGACGAGGCTTGGGAGGAGAAGGCAGCCCACCGGCCCCCAGAGTGCCCGCGGAGCGCGTCGGCCAGCACCGCACGGGAGCGCGGGTGGCGCACAGCTGCACCGGGCGGGCGGCTCACGCTCAGGCGCAGGGAGGAGCATGGGTGAAGCTGTGGGTGCAGGGCTGCCAGGGGGTGCTTCTCCAGTCCCTCCACCGCGGGTGGTGCCTGCTCCACGGGCTCCTGCGCCCTGTGCTTCGGTTACTGCCCCGCTCGCGGGTGTGGGACCGGAGGGGGTCGCGCGCCCTGCTGGTCCTGGGTCCGCGGCTGAGTCCTCGGGTGCCTCCGCTCGCCGGCAAGCACAGGGTTTCTGCGAAGCCCTCTCCCTTCGGGGCCTGCGGACCCATCCCTGCTGATTCTTTTTCTACTGTGTTGGGAAAACAGCAAGTTTAAGTTACCAAATTCAAGATGCTATTCCTTCTGTTTTCAAAGTAGGACAGTTTCTTGCAAACTTAGCGACTTGTATCTCTTAGATACAATATTTGATGCTCCATCAAATACGAACAGTTACCGTCGTGCCACTTCTGCACTGACTGAGCATTTACGATAGTGATTGTGTGTCTCCTCATCACTGGGTAATTAGCAGCCGCACTGGGGAGTTACAATGGGCTCTGGTGTGGATTTGAGTCGTGCTGCTACCCAAGGGGAATTAGCATCTGAATTTAGCCTAATGGTTTCCTCATCTGGAAGTTGCAAGCTGTTGAGAGTTAAATGAGACTGTGTGCAAAATGATTGTAGTAGCGTGTAGAGTGTGAACCCCCCCTCAAAGCTTGCTTTCCTTCCTTTGCATAAACGTGTGCACCTGAGGCTCCCATGTATTCATTCGATAGTGTCGATGAACCACTTACTCCACAAAATAGTGGAAGCAAGCTGCCTTTAAAAAGGTCAGTTTGGAGGAAAAAAATCAAAAAGTCAGTTTGGGGGTGGAATCGTGAATAGGAAAGGAAATAGTTTGCCCACAGTGGTGTTTCTTGCAATATATGCAAAGTAATCCAAAATTATTTTAAAAGATGTGATTAGCCTTCAAACTCACTTGCAGATGTTCACTTCCCGCCATGATGTAATGACAGGACTGGATTCACTCTCCCACCTTCAACAACTAGAAAGCCAGACACAAAGTACGAAAGGATAGTTTTTAGACATCACAGGTTGCGATCTGCGAGAGAAGGGAAAGATGTTTTAGACATCACAGGTTGCGATCTGCGAGAGAAGGGAAAGATGAGGGAAGTATTGTTCTTCTGGGTTTGGGCTACAGCAGAGGGAGGTTCTGGAATCCTGTCTCATCCGGACAGTTGTACCGCGGTTATGTAGGAGAATGTTCCTGTTTTTCAGCAGTACACACTTAAGTATTTATTTAGGGGCCAAAAGTAACAGTTTTGAACAGCTCAGGAAAAATATCATTTGTAGATGTATGTAGATATACATACAAACATATATATATATGTAATATGTATACACACACATACATACATACACACATTTATGAGACAAAATGGTAACATGGAAAAATGTTAACATAGGGAACCAGGGGGAAGGGAATATGGGAATGCTTTGCGTTGGTTTTGAAATTGTTCTCTAAGTTTGGAAGTGTTTCAAAATTAAAAAAAAATAGTCAAAGCCTGGTGCCAGCAACTTCTTTTTTTTTTTTTTTTTAAGATTTTATTTATTTATTTGACAGAGATAGAGACAGCCAGCGAGAGAGGGAACACAAGCAGGGGGAGTGGGAGAGGAAGAAGCAGGCTCACAGCGGAGGAGCCTGATGTGGGGCTTGATCCCATGATGCCGGGATCACACCCTGAGCCGAAGGCAGACGCTTAACCGCTGTGCCACCCAGGTGCCCCATGGTGCCAGCAACTTCTTAATGCAGGAATACGCAGCCAACCATTTCTACTACTTAAATGCTGTCCCACAAAACTCAAACATGATGCAAAAAACTGAGAATTGCTTCAGACTTGTGGTAGTGACTTTAGACAGCTTCTCTGTACCAGGTAGAATGAAAAGTACTGAAGTTTAGCATATTTACATTATAAAATGCATATATCTATATGTGCAAATTATCCAACAGCTGTTTCCTGTATAAAAACTGGAAAATCCAGGTAAGCAAAGACAAATAATCCCAGCAGAGAAACACTGCTAATCAATTGTCTTTGTGTGTAGACATAATGTACTTTATACTAGTAACTGGTTACGTTAAATTTCCATGCTTTTGAAAAGTGATTTTGGGGTGAACGACGTTCACTTGCCACTTGTTTTTAAACATTTTTTAATTCTTAATTTTTTTTTATTTTTTTAAAAGATTTTTTAAAAATTTATTTATTCGACAGAGAGAGACAGCCAGCGAGAGAGGGAACACAAGCAGGGGGAGTGGGAGAGGAAGAAGCAGGCTCCCAGTGGAAGAGACCGATGTGGGGCTCGATCCCAGAACGCCGGGATCAAGCCCTGAGCCGAAGGCAGACGCTCAACCGCTGTGCCACCCAGGCGCCCCTAATTCTTAATTTTTTTTTAAAGTAAGCTATACACCCAACGTGGGGCTTGAACTCACGACCCCAAGGTCAAGAGTTGCATGTTCTGCCCACTGAGCCAGCCACCGCCCCAACTGTAACTTTTTTCAGAAGGCAATACTAGGTTGCCAGTACTATTAAGAGTACTTCGTAGGAAGCACCTTAGTAACGGATAATACACACCATACTGTGTGCGTACTGACTGGTATGGTTTTGAGAAAACCAGATTTGAAGGATGATGACCCTTTTCAAAGAGCAGTCTCTTCAAAGCACTTACCGTCTCAGTACTCAGCCCTGTGAAGTATTAGAAGCCCCCCGATGTCATAACCTCATTCCCATTCTACAGGTGAGGACATACACGCACAGAGCTGCAGGCCACACTTCAAGCCACACTAATGCTGGCTGGTGAAACGAGCAGACTGCTCCTTCATCACATCACACTGTGTCTGACGCCAAAGTATTTTTAATGCTGCCGAATTGCAAAAGAATTAAATACATTTATACAAACCTTCTCATGTTCTGGGTATCTTTTTCTTTACTAATTAATATTTTATCAGTATGAGAAATAGGTCATATAATTCAAGGGAAAGTACTAAAAATATATATTTTAGTTAGGCCTGGATAAAATTCACAATGTCAAAATAGAAAAACAGGTTGAAATGGCACTAATATATAAATTAAAAAAATTATTTATTGAAAGTTATTTGAAAAAAATTATTTGAGAGAGTGAGCGAACGAGCAGGAGGGTCAGAGAGAAGGGGAGAGAGAACCTCAACTGACTCCACACTGAGCGCAGAGCCCAGTGCAGGGCTTGATCTCAAGACCCTGAGCCAAAACCAAGGGTCAGATGCTTAACCAACCACACCACCCAGGCGCCCCTAAAAGTCATGTGTAAATCCTGAGTGTTTGGTATCAGTTAACACTTAAAAGCAATGATGGTATATAAATACTGGGGGGGGGGGGGCGCCTGGATGGCTCAGTAGGTGAGGCGTCTGCCTTCGGCTCAGGTCATGATCCCAGGGTCCTTGGATCAAGCCCCGTGGTCGGTCTCCCAGCCCGAAGCCTGCTTCTCCCTCTCTCCCTCTGCCCCTCCTCAACCCTCCCTGCTCCTGCTCTCTCGCAATCTCTCTCAAATAAATAAATAAAATCTCTAAAAAAAAAAATACTAGGGGAATGCTCAAATAAGAGGAAACAATTTAAAATTTATGAGGCCTTTTGTTAAAAAAAAAATCAGATCTAATCCTGATATTAAACTTGTGCCGATCTATGTATCAACGTATCAAAAATTATCCGAGCTGTGGCTACATGATTGGATTTCCTGAGTCCAACAATCACAAACAGTTTGACTACCAAAGAGACCACCCATGGTTGCTTTTGTGTGCAAGTTAAGAGGTATGAAAAGTAATAAACACCAGGGAAAAAGGAAAGGTCTACTGTCCCTTTTCTGTGTGAGTATCCTTCAAAGACTTTCTTTCTCAAGGCTGTGATATATTTGACCTGTTCGCCCTTAGATGGATACCACTTTCATGTTTTATATTTGATGATCCATGTGTTAACTTTTTCAAATTAGAAAACATGAAACTTATAATTGCTAACTTTAGAATTTTTTGTTACTTTTCAGAAAATACCGTATCCCTTCCCCAGAATCAAATATGAGCTTTCAATTTAGGTGAACCTTTACAATCCTCATCTCTTCCTCCCATTGTAATTGGTATCAGTGGGTTACCCTTCCTAAGTTCTACTGACATATAAAATCCTCTGCTAACGTTATAAAGCAACTGGCAAAAGAAGTCAACTAAAATAAAAGCATGGCTGATAGAAGAGAAAAAAAATACACAATTGTTATTTTATTAAAAATTTTTTTAACACAACTGTTATTTTAAAAAGTTTTAAAATTATAAATACATGCTTAAAAAAATTCAAATATACAGAATGAACAGCTGCACAGTTGAATATGGAAGCCACTAGCTGTATGTCCATTGCTTTATTACCACACAGGGCTGGAGGCTGGCACACCCCGAGTGCACACACACAACATTTCCATCATCACAGCAGGCCGTTGGACAGCAGTAACCATAATTAAGCACTAGTATATAAATGGCTTATTATTATAGACGTTCTGCATATGCTCTGGATACAAGTACCTTACCAGACATAATTTTCAAAAACGTTCTCCCATTCTGTGGGTTTTTTCACTTTTTTGATGGTGTTCTTTAAAACATAAAAGTTCATTCTAAAGAAGTCCAATTTATTTTTTTCCTTGTTGCTTGTGCATTTGGTGTTGTATATGTTCAGAAACCATTGCTTAGTCCAAGGTCACAAAGATTTGCTTGTATGTTTTCTTGTCGGTTTTACAGTTGTAGCTCTTGTATTTAGATAGATGACCCATCGTGGGTTGAAATCTGTACATGGTGTAAGGAGGGGCATCCTTTAGCACGTGGCTAGACAGTTGTCCTAGGACTCTCTGTTGAAAAGATTACCCTTTCTTATTGAATACTTTGGCACTCGTGTCAAAAATTGATTGATTATAAACATTTTAGGCTTATTTCTGGATTCTTAGTTTTATTTTATATTCCCTCAATCTATCTTTCTGCCAGTATCACACTGTCCTGGTTACTGTAGCTCTGTAGTTAAGTTTTGAAATTGGTTAAGTGTGAATCTTCCAACTTTGTTCTTTTTCAATACTGTTTTGGCTTTTGTATTTTCCATGTGAATTTTACTAGTTTGCATTTCTGTATGAATTTTATCGGTTTGCCAATTTTTGCAAACAAGTCAGCTGGGATTTTGACAGGAACTGCAGTGACCCCGTGAAGCAATTTCGGGAGCATTTTCATCTTAACAATGTAAAGTCTTCCAATCCATGAACGATGTACTTCCATTTATTTAGGTCTTCTTTAATTTCAACAATGTTGGGTAGTTTTTATTCATCTTGATGTTATTGTAAATAAATTTTTAACAAATCTCAATTTCAGAACATTCACTGCTGACAGAAATCAAACCGATCTTGGTATATTGATCTTGTGTCTATCCTGCAGCCTGAACTCAATTAGAAATTTTTAAATGAATTTCTTAGAATTTTTATCTAATAAGATTATGCCATCTGTGAATACATAGTTTTACTTCTTTCCCAGTATGGTTGACTTCTATTTCTTTTTCTTGCCTAATTGCCCTGGCTCAAGTACAATGTTGACTAGAAGGGGTGAGAGGGAACATCTTTGTCTCATTCCTGATTCTGGGGGCAAAGACATTCAGCAGTCAGTCTGTTGCCATAATGATGTTAGGTGTGGGCTTTTTGTAGATGCTCCTTATCACCCACATATTGAGGAATTTCCAGTTTATTCCTAGTTTGTTAAGTATTTTTATCATGAAAGGGTACTGAATTTTATCAAAGTTCTTTCTGCAACTGTTAAGACACTTAAGTCAATGTAATAGTTTTGTCCTTTATGAACGTGGGACAGTTGATCCTCATTATTTATGAGTCTGTATTTGTGAATTTACCAACTTATTTGTAAAATTTGTTTGTAATCCCCAAATCAAAACTGTCACCACTTTTATGATCACTCATAGATATGCGCAGACCCACGAAAATTTTGAGTTTCCCGATATGCATGTTCCAGCAGGGGTGAACAAGGTAATGCTTTGCCTTCCTGTTTCAGCTCCCCCCGCCCCCCACCCGCCCCGACATGACCAGAAGATAAGGGGGCAGGGCCAGGGCTGTATAACCTCTGGCTCTGGGGCCAGCTGGATGGGTATGAATCCCAACTCTGGCAGTTATTAGTGGGGTGGCCTCAGGAAGGTCACTTAATGTTTCTGAACCTCATTTTCCCTTTTGTAAAATAAAACAGTATATCAGGATAAACTGTTTTCAGGATTTAAGATTATCATCTATTTGAGATATGAATGCACACACACACACACATTTCTCCTAGGAGCAATGGCTTTGCATTCACTAGTTCAGTATTCACAGTGACTTCCTAGACTATAACTACTGTGAATAATGAGAATCATCTGCATATGACATTGATTTTTGGATGTTAACAAACCTTGCATTCCTGGGGTAAATCTTACTCGGTCATGGTGTATAATCCTTTTTATATGTTGCTAGACTCAGTTTGCTAGTATTTTGTTGATGACTTTTGAGTCTCTATTCATAACAGATACTGATCTGTTGTTTTCTTGTGACGTCTTCACCTGGTTTTGTATCAGGGTAATACTGGCTTCATAAAATGAATTGGGAATTGTTCTCTCTCCTTCCATTTTTGGGGAGAGTTTGCGAAGGACTGGTGGTAATTCTTTAAATATTTGGTAAAATACAGCAGTGAAGCCATCTGGGCCTCGTATTTCTTTTGTGGAATGTTTTAAAATTACTAATTCAATATTTTTGTTATTGGCAGTTGCCTTTTTAACATGCTTTAGGGAGGACAAAAGGTGGTAAGATTATCTAAGGCCAGTAAAATTCATTAAGAAAATGTTATCAAGGAAGGCATATCCGGTGTTTGCAGGATTCACAATGCAGCTGCCCAGATTACCCAGTAGCAGGCTTATCCTGCTGTCTTGTCCAGTAGAGACAAACATTTCCTCACCTCTCCATGTGCTTTCATGACCTTAGGAACAAGACACTTCAGCCTGTCCTACAACAGATTTATACATAAATGTCTTAACTGACACTTGCAGTAAAGTCCTATAATCATAAATTCAAGTTTGTACGTTCCTAGATTATATACAAGACATGCATATTTACATATTACCTTTAAATCTATCTACAAACATAATCCCTGTCTCAGAACCTGTCAGGAAGGCAGTGTGTAGTGGAATAAACACTGAAGAGAAGTCTGGAGGTCTCAGTTCTGCGGCCGGCTCTAACGTAAACAAGATCCCTCAATCTGCTTCTCCCACTGATGAAACCAGGTTAAGCCTGATGATCACCAAGGTTTTTTTTCCTGATTCTAAAAATACAATGACTTACTCCGCAATGCCATTCCCATTGTTCTTACTTCAGAATGCTCAAAATGAAAATATTTTTGTTATAAACACATAAACATTTACACATGCATCCTTCATTCTTACAGAACAAATCAACCAATCCGCCAACCCTTAGAAGAGAACAAAGAGGAAGTCTGCGGGTAAATGATGTAATTCCAACACCTCGAAGTCCTGGGTTTGCCATGAAATACCCTTACTGAACTTCTCTCCGTACGAATTCGTATTTGCTTTTTCATAACGCCTCCCTTCATGTCAGTTCTGCTGCACAGGAGGCATCTAGTACTTATGATAACTTCCAGAAACCAGGAGGTCACTTTTCAGAAATCCGGAGCCCCTCAGCGAGACTGAATGGCATGTCGTCAGTTGTCTCCACCGGCACGTTGCTCCTACCAAACTGGCATGGGTAATGGTGGGCGTGGTGACTCGAAATAAATGCATCTGCCATCCGGCTGCAGCGACAGCCGTCCGACGGCAAGACATTACTGGAGGTACCAAGGTGTGAATGGTAAACGCCGTGGAACGAGTCTTGAGAGGAGTGGTAATGGCTGGCTCCTGCTGAGGTGGACGCCGAGCTCTGGTAAGGGCCGTTACACATAACACAAGTCTGGAAGCAAGTCTTCCTTCCCAAACCTCGGTGAATGTCCAGCTTGGCAATGAGGGGTTTCCCAACATTCACCTCCTGCTTCTCTTCGACGGTATCGTCCAATCCTGAGTACTGGTACGACAGGCAGACTGTGAAGATCAGATGTTCCTGAAAAGGAAAAGAACTACTTTCATCAACTGTGAAAGCACATCGACCCTAGAGTATTACTGACGTATACACACACACACACACACACACACGATCACACAACAGCAACAGCCACTCCCTCTCCCCTTTCCCAGGTTCCAAATCCTCAAGGCTCGTTTACACCTTCCCCACACTCAGAAAGGCCAGCTGTAATCACTGCCCTTCCCCTCCTTCAGTACTTTGAACTGGCAAATTCTAGTTCCGGCTCCTGACAGTAGCCAGAATCACAGCGATCCTGTACTGTATTCCGGATGAACGGTTTAAAGGCATTTTCCAAGCAGTGGGGCTGGGGAAACTTATCCTTCCCTTTAGTGGAGATGGAGAATGATCCTTTAATGAAAAAACCTGGCTTTACACCTAGGCCGAGAGTTTGGCTGTTTTAAAAAACATGAAATAATAATCCACCGTCCTAGATGGAGAAGTGTAACTGAATCAGATCACAGGGTTATTTCAAAGACAAAGGAGACTGTAGGTGGATTGGCTATGAACAGGGTGACAACAGTCTGTCTGTTGTTCCCTAACTAGGAAATGATTATTTGAAGACGCGAAGGTATGTAAAAGCAGACTCTGCTCTCTATCCCCAACTGTTCGACTGTGGAGAGAAATCGCATACGCTCTCACACAAGACTCCTCAGGCCGTTTCCAGGGACGGAACAGAATACGACAGGGGTGACTGAGGAGACTCCCTCTGTATCACTTACCTCTACTTCAACTTAATACCCAATGAAGCAGCTCACCTACAAACTAACGCAACTGTCACAGGCCAAGAGGAATTTTCACTTTCGTAAAGTTCGTAGCTAAAAACAGGAAAAGTAAAAACCTTTAACTTCTGCAGCGAGCTGAGCCTAGTGTAGAGACAGTGCTTGGGAAGGTCCTTGGACACCAAATAGCTGCCAGTTTCTTCAGGCGTCCCTTTATTTGCATCTTTCGGATCAATATCTAAGTCCTGTGAAAATCAGCGGACGTTACTAATGAAATCAGTCAGAGTCACAGCATTGTCTATGACAATATTTTTTTTGGAAGATTTTGTTTATTTCAGAGAGAGAGCGAGAAAGAGAGAGAATGGGTGGGGGAAGGACAGAGAGAGGGAGAAGCAGACTCCCCTCTGAGTGGGGAGCGTGTTGCCGGGCTTGATCCCTGGACCCCGGGATCATGACCTGAGCTGAAGGCAGATGGCTCAATGACGGAGCCACCCAGGCGCGCCATGACAGTAAAATATCTTAACAGGTGCTGCTCTCTTATGAATTTTGGCCTGAGTAGGTAAGCTCTTAGCTAGGACTAAAAAAATAATAAAAACAACATTCTTGAGTAAAACAGGAATTTTAAATCTGCACAGATACACTTAAAAAGTTAGCTCTGCAAGGACAGTTACTTTCTTTCTTTTTTTTTTTTTTTAAAGATTTTTTATTTATTTATTTGACAGAGACAGAGACAGCCAGCGAGAGAGGGAACACAAGCAGGGGGAGTGGAAGAGGAAGAAGCAGGCTCCTAGAGGAGGAGCCTGACGTGGGGCTCGAACCCGGAACGCCGGGATCACGCCCTGAGCCGAAGGCAGACGCTTTAACCGCAGTGCCACCCAGGCGCCCCGGGACAGCTACTTTCAAACCATCCCTACGAACACTTCTTAACCCACTCAAGCCTCCTTTTAAGTTCCAGCCCCGTTAGAGTGTGAGCTCCTGGACTCTCTCCTTGCTCACTCATCACATTTGGGAAGGTGCGGGGGGATTTATAGGATACGTATATTTAAAAAGAGTAAATGGACATATACAGGCAGCCCTTCCCTTTTTCTTCTCTAAGAGCCAACCCCTGGCTAAGAGCGGGAGATCTGTTCTGGAACTTTAGAGAGAAGGCCTCAGGCTCTGCCCTGCCCAATGCCCAGGAGGCCCATCCGAGTCCAGCGCTGTTATGGCTGGTAGACAGACCTGTCTAATTCTGGGGTTCAGTGCTGGACCATTTGCTCTCACACTAAGCAGTGTCCTCCATGAAGCCTTCATCAGTAGCAAAGGTGATGTTCTGGATTTGTCTTGCTCCTTGCTTACTTCTCAATTTACTACACTCACGTAGGAAAGCGGGGAACTATTTATTGGCTTCTTTAGGCCAACAGGAAATAAATATATCTTAATTTATGGAAAAACAGAATTAAATTTCTGTGCTTCCAATATACTACCATTTTATTTTTTCATATTTGATATCCTACTTAGGGTAAAGGAAATTAAAGGCTTCTTTCCTGAGTGAACTTTAGACATTCCTTAATTTGATGAATTTAGGGTATTATGGGGATTAGTTTTTAAATATTTTGACCATTGTTATTAAAATACAAGTAAGTATTTATATAAATGGAATATATATGTATTCATATTTCCTTTAAATTTACCATCAACTTTAAGTTTCCAGATGTTTAGTCTTTAGTAAGTGAGGCTATATGGTGCTATTTTGAATAAAAGAAGAAAGGGGGTTCTTACAAGAGGGAAATCGGTGACGTAGGCGTCGCACATCAGCACGTCGGCTGGCTTGTGAACTATGCTTGTGTAGATTATCATGACGTTGGAGAACTCGGCGGCAAACCCTAACTGAATCTGAACGCCGCACTGAAATTTAAGACACATACTTTCTGGGAGTTCTGAAAAAGAACAAAAGCAACTTTCGAATAATCCCTTGAGGAGTGCTTGGTAAGTTTTCTGTTAAGCAACAGACAATTGTTCTTTATGAGGCAAAATACAGTGAGAGCTTTTGCTTTCGCCTAAAAATGTTCTATAACTAACACATTGTGCAAAGACACACAAACACACAGGCATGCACTTAAAGAAAGTGGGGAAAAAAGGCCCCATATTCTGCTGGTCAAGCAAATAAAAATCTTTCATTTACTATTTCCTTACAGTTCTTGTCCCTCTGCATATGTAATTTTTACAGTGGTAATCAAAAGTATCCATATAATTGTAGATAAATTTTCACTGTTGCCTCAATCTTCATGAAAATGGTTTTTAATTAAGCATAATGTCACTGAATATTTGTTACTCTGAACAATTCCACTACTCCTGAATATCTAATATTTCTGGGTTTTATTATTTTTCTATCATAGTCAGTATTTCTTATATATATGTACTTAATGCTTTAGGATTATTAGATACAGCTGTTCGATGGTTCCTCACACATGTGACATTCTCCACTTATACAGAATATAAATAGATTTCACCGTAACATTTCCAAAATGAAGTAATATTAATTTTCAAAGTGTTTACCTAGTTGATGGGATTAAAAAGGAAAAACTACACTATCATAGTTTTAATTTTATTTTCTCTAATTACTGTTTAAGTTTACCATTTGCTATATTTGTTTCTTAATTAATGTATTCCCAATTGTGTCGGCTGAATTTGCATCCTTTGATGATTAATTGAGGGAGTCTTAATGTTTTTCCTTTTACCATTTTGCATGAGCTCTGTAACATAAAAAATACCAAATCTGTTATAAAAAAAAAAAAAGTGCTCTTTCCAGAAAAACTACTCCACATCTCTAGAGCCTGTTTGCCTTTGGTAAGGTGACATTAACCCATATCTAAAAGATAAGAAATAAGTATTATTTTAAGACCATAATCTTTTCATTATGTTTTAAATATTTAGGCCAAGAACTCTCCTGCAAATGCGGTTATGTTCTGAGTATCACGCATTTGCTCACTCAGCAACTATTTTACTGAACACCTACTATGTGCCAGGCATGGTTCAAAGTAATGAGCAAACAGAGAAAAATACCGGACCAGCCCACGTCTAAAGTTTGTTTGTTTGTTTCTTTCTTTCTTCTAATTGGAAGATCTAATTGGCTTTACTAGACAATCCATGAATTGGGCAGCATCTCATCCACCAAGTAAAGAGATGCTCCCTTAGTTTCATTTCATAAAAGGTTTTTTTACTGTTGATCTTTACCACCATAATTTTGTTATTGTTGTCATTTAGGGCTTTTTTAAAGGAAAAGAATCAATTTCAGTTACTTATCCAATTATCTGGAAAGCCAAAATGATATATTTATGGCATTTTATATTTTAATGTGCTTTAACATATGTACCTAAAAATATACCTTAGAGAACAGACTATTATGAAAAGAAACATACGGAAGCTCACCAAATACAATTTTCAATTATTTACAATAAGGGATTCACCATACAGATATTTGGGACTCAGAGCAAATCCCAAATCTTCATTTCAGTCAATAATTTAAACTTACCTTTTCACTAAGTCACACAGAATTACCAAAGGTAAGTAAGTTACAGATACGATTTCCACCTCACCTTCTCTTTTCTTGCTCACCGACTCACTGATTCAAGAGTCAAAGAGAGAGAACACTCCGCAATACTTACGAGCATATAGTACTTACTGACCAGCGGCCTAGTCTCTTTACCGTGTGATCTCATTCAATAGAACAACCCCACCAAGCATTATTTCTTGTCCCCATTTAGAGATAACATGTTTATCAAGTGGTAGAGACAGGATCGGAACCCAGGCCTGTCTGATTTTTCAAACAACACACTTCCAACTCACAATATAATAAAATCTAAGGGACAGTATATTAGATAAATTGTTTAGTTTTGGGTTTGCCCACCAGTCTAAACTATTTTCACTACAAAATTGAGAGGAAAACTATTTATTCAGGGGGATAAAAACCTCCCTCATGATTTAACACAGCAGATGACAGAAAACCCGCAAGAACCAGGCCCCACCGTACCGTGCGCTTTGGCCCACTGCAGATTCCGTACCAGAGACTCCGCAGAGTACGCGGTTCCCTGAATTGGGTCAGTAAGTGCTCTCTTTTCAGACAAGCTACTCCGAATCTCCAGAGCCTGTTTGCCTTTGGTAAGGTGACATTTACCCATATCTAAAAGATAAGAAATAAATATTAAGACCACAATCTTTTCATGTTTTAAATATTTAGGTCAAGAACTCTCCTGCAAATCCATTTATGTTCTCAGTATCACTCACTCACTTATAACTATTTTACTGAACAACTACTATGTGCCAGGCATGGTTCAAAGTAATGAGTAAACAGAGAAAAATATTGGGCCAGCCACTTCTAAAGACCCCCTTTTAGATTTTATCTTCTATAATTCTATTGTCATATCCATAATATTCTAAGCCTTAAAATTCATGAAGAACTGAAAGTATACTTCTTTCTTTCTTTTTTAAAGATTTTTATTTATTTGAGAGAGAGAGAACAAGCGGAGGGGAGGGAAGGGCTGAGGGAGAGAGAGAGGCAGACTCCCCACTTAGCAGGAAGCCCGATGCGGGGTTGACTCCCAGGACTCTGAGACCATGACCTGAGCCGAAGGCGCTTAATCGACTGAGCCTCCCAGGCGCCCCTGAAAGTATATTTCTTTACTGAAAGGGTAGCCATGATAATCTTATGTCAATACTCTGTTGAGAAATACACGTATTTAGTAAACAAATGACTACTTCTCTATGAGAAAGGTAAGATACCACACCATCTTTACCTCAGATAGCTTTGTTTTTAAGAAAGGAAATAATGTGTTACAACCACTGATACGGCTAAAGCACCACCACTCCTCTCCCCCTACTCAAAATAACAACTATCCAATGTAGTATATATACTCCCATGCATATTTTATTTTTCACTCACACACAGGCATTGGTAAGTAGTTTATGCTTATGTCTTAGGCGCTTTTTTTTTTTAAAGATGTTATTTATTTATTTGAGAGAGAGACAGAGATAGTGATAGAAAGCATGAGCTGGGGAGAAAGCTGGGAGCCTGATGTGGGGTTTGATTCCAGGACCCTGGAATTATGACCTGAGCTGAAGGCAGACGCTTAATTGACTGAGTCACCCAGGCACCCCTAATGTTTTAGGTTTTGAGCTTAACAAAAATGTTATGCTATATGCATGCTCCATGATGTGTTTTGTTCAACATGTTTTAGGCAAAAACTTGTGACTATTGATAAATACCAATTTAAATTTACAAAGCCATATATGTCATGTTCTTTAATACGAACAAATTATAGTTTCTCTCACTTCTGTATATATTATTAATTATTAATAAATAAAATTATAAAGTAATAATATCTGGTCTTTGGTATGTAGTTACTTATCTGGAAAAAAAGAGGTAAAACTAAGATTCTTAAATAGAATAATCTCTTCTTAAATAGAAGCCAAATACAAAAACCAGATAAAAGCAGAACTTTTCCGGTTGAAGCAGGATGGCGGGAGGATGGCGGGAGGAGGTCAAAGCTCTGGCTGGCTGTGTTAAATGGGAAAGTGGTTAAGTCAGGTGATCCAGCTAAAAGATCTACACTGATAAAAACATGACCAGAAACAGAGGTGACTCATAGCTCTTAGTGAAACACTCGCATACCTTATGCTCCACCTGCCATCTTCGGAACACCCATGAAACTCCATTTCTCATGGGCTGGTCTGCAAAAGGATTGCCTTTTGGCATGGCTTCGAAAATGGGATTTCAAAAAATACCTGGCAATCTACTGGTGTAGTAGGATACGTACTTGTTTGGCACCTGTCAGGAGCATAACATTATCCCGAGAAGGAAAGGGAACAGAAGGAAATGGAAGAAATGATGTTAGCCCTTTAGGGTCATGTCCTGAAAGCAGAATTTAAAAACCATTAGGTCCATCAAGAAAAAAATGAACCCAGCCTTTTCCACTAGAGTCTCAAAATTTCTGCAAAGTGGGATCTGTCTGATCCTGGGAGAGGATGCTCTCTGGACAAGTTTTTCTGCCAACAAGCCGACAGGGCCGCACCAGGCACGAGGCACAGAGACAAAGTACAGAGCTCTGAAGACGAAACTTCACTGACTTCAATCTTGCCCAGGACCAGCCTTGCAGCTCGAGTCATGCTGCACAGAGGGCGCAAAGCTCAGTCACCAGGGAGAGGAGGAGGAAAGAAGGAATGAGACAGGAGTGTTGCTGAATGTTGTAGAAACAACTGTGTTATAAAAACAAATACTAACTCCAAACCTGCACAGTAACAGTAGGAATACAATAATTACCAGAGAACCGAGTAGCTTTCTCTCTATTTTTTATTTTACCTTCTGCAACTTCATCCAGTAACACAGTAATTTTCTTGTCTTCTAATAATCTATCTTTTAAAAACTTCATGAAAATTCCATTTGCCAACCCAGAATGCTGGATTTCAAAGGCTTCTGCTCCTTGACACCTTAAACACAGCAAAAAGACAGAAATTTTAAAAAAAGTAAACACTTGCCACATGGGGCTTGTGTAAATACCGATGAGCCTCATTCGCGTCTCTGCCTCTTGCAGGACACCCTCACTACAGAGTTAATCTTTAAGCAGGCACTAGATGCTCTGGTGCTTCGTAAAAAGAAGATGCCAACACATGAGGAGCTGAGGTCGATCATTTAACTCGCTTATCCTTTCAAGAGTATCAAGGATGAAAAGGCATGCCTACATCTCTACGGATATATCTAGGCTTCTAACCTATAATCAAAAAGAAGTCACTGGAAAATGAAGGCATCTTGAACATGAATGTAAAATTTCCTTACGTGGCGTATCCAAACACAATATTGGCCGTGACCTTCAGCGCGTCCAAGATGGGGATGGTGTCATCATAGTCGTTTCTATTTAAAAGGGAGGAGGAAGGACAGATACAAATGTGAAAAAAGTTACACAGCATTTTAAAGAGAGCAGAAATAATAATATAATGGAAAATCTGGTTAACACTATTGTATTATACATAATTTAAGATTATAGATTCAAAATTCCTTGATCAAATCAGGTACATATTTACCCCAAATAATCTAGGGCTCCTAGCAGACAGTCACATGCCCTTTTCTCTGGTTAGCTTTAAAACTGGAGTTATGTCTGAACTCTGGCACTGGTGTTTGACTGGTAAGTGCTGAACAAGCACAAAACTCTCTCTCTGAGAGGAATAATCACTGGTTCTATTCCTTAGTAACCCAGTGGCCAACGGCTGGGATCCAAACCTTCAAACACCTGGTCGGGCTACACCTTCTGTATCTGCGAGACCAGGACTGACAGAGGCCCCACCTCTACGGGTGCTGTTTCTGTCCATTCCTGGAGAAATAAGTGCAGTGAGGACTAGAGACATCTACAGGCATTCTGAAGAGTTGACCCTTCTGGAGTATGAATAAATACCCATACCCTTTAGAGTTCCTCACTTTTGTTCTACAACAAACAGGAAAAAAGTTAAAGAGAAAATGTATTTCCCTTTAGTTTCCTTCTTGGTCAATCTGTAATTACGAACTTACAAACTTAAGTAATTCTTAGCATTCCCACGTTTGCCTTAGATTTCACTGTCGAGGCTCATATTTACTTAACTCTGATGCGCTTTGTTTAACAAAGATGAGGCAGTTTACCTTTTCCTACACATGTCCAACAAGAATACATTAAGTCCGGTTTCTTTTTCTTGCATCAATTTCAGTATATTTTGTACACACAGACAGTTTTCAGACCTATATGGATTTGGAGCATCAACAGGGACCATAAAGCTGTTGCCAAAGTTTTCATAACCATGTCCTGCATAATATAATAATCCTGGAAAGGAAAAAAAAAAAGAGGTAAAAATTATTTCTAAACTGCGCTCTGAACATGCGTGTAGCACTCTTTAGAAAAAAAGCCTAGACTCTGTTTTCTTCAAGTTAATGCAAGCTTATTTAAGAGATACCCAATTATAAACACAATGTTAACTAAATTTGCACAGAAAATTATTTTGACAACAGTCTTCAAGTACTGTATTTTAAACCAACATCGAGATGCTGTCCTAAAGTATATATATATTTTTTAAAGATTTTATTTATTTATTTGACAGAGACAGAGACAGCCAGCGAGAGAGGGAACACAAGCAGGGGGAGTGGGAGAGGAAGAAGCAGGCTCATGGCGGAAGAGCCTGATGTGGGGCTCGATCCCAAAACGCCGGGATCACGCCCTGAGCTGAAGGCAGACGCTTAACCGCTGTGCCACCCAGGCGCCCCTGTCCTAAAGTATATTTTAATTCATAAAAATAATAATTTGTAACCAATGGTATAACATGGAATTCAATTTTATCTCATGATGCATAAAAAAGAAAAAGGCTAAAGACTTCTTTGTTGACTCATGTGTCCCCTCCATGAGACCAGGAGCTCCCCCAGGGCAGGGATGGCATTATTTTTATCTGTGTATTCCTGACACACAGCAGGAGCTTAGTAAGTTTTTAACGGATGAACAAATAAACACAGTTCAGATGAGTAGCAACGGCAATATCCAGTATAAGAAATTCCAAAGGCATTTCCATACAATATTAGTAAGGGTTATAAAAATATAAATGTAGCTGTTTCTAAGCAGAGAAGGGAAATCTGATTTCATATTTCATAGATTATTTTTTTGTTATGAGATATAAATATCATTAACTTTCCATCTACAGTCCCTTAATAATCTAAGATTTGGGTTCCTTTTAGTATTCTATAGATGAGTCATTATTTCTTTACTGCAAAATTATACTATAAAAACTGTACCAAACAGCTCTGAAGATTTTCTTGAAAAGAAGTTTGTTTTGGCTGTACAAAAACTCCCCCAAAATATCAGTATGGGCTTCCTTATAAAAATAGTTGACAGAAATGCTTGTGAAGGCATATTCCCCCGAGCATGCAATCACCGATGTTGCTCTCTCAGTCTTCTGGATATGACTTCTTTCTACCGTATTCTAATGTTAACAGTAAAAAGGCATTTAGACAGGGAACAACAGAAAAGCTAATCCTTTGTATCTATAGCCCCAATTCCTAGCAAAGAATGGGGCTTTGAACACTAAAACAACGTGCTTCATTCGGTCCTAGAGGGCAGGACCCCGGTCTACTTTTCTTGAACTCCTACTAAAATGAGGAACATGGTTCTTGCATATGTAACATTTCAGGTAAAAAATGACAAAATGGGCACATTCATTTATTCAGTGTGGGTTAATTCTATCTCATCTGTGTGCTGAATGAAATCATGTAGGCACTGAAAGAAATGAAAAAGAAAAGGAAGACAAAGTTCCTGCCCCAGGGAGCCTGCGACTCGTTCAGGCCTGCTGCTGTTGTTAAAGAACAAAGAAAGTCAGCAAGTAATGCAATACTGTAAATTAAGGGATTAAGGAAACCTGTACATAGGAGTAGGGTGCAGAGAGGAATCGGTGTGAGGTGAAGCAGCAGTGGGTGGCCTTGAGAGCCTGGGGGCAATCTGGAAAGGCAGAGGAAGAGCGAGCTTTCATTAGAGGCAGGGAGAGCAGAAACAAGGCGTGGACCCAGAATGGCAGCTCACAGAAAGGAGACCAGCCTGGCAAGGAATCCAATTATTGCTGTAAATAGAAGGGAGAGTGCACCGATAGGGAGCATTTTGAAAATCATGACGCAGGGAGTGGATTTCATTCACTAAGCAATGAAGAGCAAGTAACTGAAAAGACAATCTGAAGAATGAGGGAAAATATTTGCAAATCATGTATCTAAAAGGACTTCTGTCTAGAATATGTAAAGAACTCTTCGATTGACCATAAAAAGACTAATACCCACACTAAAAATGGGCGAAGGACCTGAATAAACATTTCTCCAAAGAGGATATACAAAAGCAGGTAAGTACGTGAAAAGCAAAGCAAAACGACGAGACGCACTTTGCACCTACTAGGGAGGCTATAATAAAAACACAGGCAGTAACAAGTGTTGGCAAGGACGCAGAGAAAGCAGAAACCTCATTTATTTCCGGTGGGAACATACAGCAGTGCAGACACTTTGGAAAGAGGCTAGGCAGTTCCTCAAAAACTTAAACTCAGAATTATCATACGACCCAACAAATGCCATCCAAGGTACATACACCCAAGAGAACTGAAAACGTGTGTCCACACAGAAATGCTTACCCAAAATGTTCACAGCAGTGTTATTTACAATATTCACACAGTTCAAGCAACCTATATGTCCATCTGCTGATGAGCGGAAATGTGGTAGGCCCATACAGCGGGTGATTATCCAGCCATAAAATAATGCAACAACATGGATGGACGTTGAAAACACTATGCTAAGTGAAAAAAGCCAGACACAAAAGGACACGTATGGAACGACTCCATTCTACGAAATGCCTCAAAAAGGTGAATCCATAAAGATAGAAAGTGGATGTGTTGTTGCCAGGGGGTTTGGGATAAGGAGGAATGAACAGTGACTGCTAATTGACACGGGGATTCTTTTTGGGGTGATGAAAATGTTCTCGAATTCGGTGAGTGATGCCCAACTGTGAATATACTAAAAGCTGCTCAATTGTACACGTCAAAAGAGTGACATTTATCCTTCTTTATCAAGTACGGGTACCCCTCACTTTTTAAGTTTGCGTCACACCACTCTGCTTTTATGAAAGACCTACATTAGTACCTGCTTTTGCTAACCAAAAGAAACCCAAAGAGGACTTTTGCTTTGATGAAAAAAGGTGAAAAGCAAAACCAGCACTGAGAGTGTGTTTGCAGCCCGCAGAGGCCCTGGAGTGGAGGTGCAGCCCAAGCAGCGGCGAGAGTGGCCCTGTGGGCTCCTTCCCCGGAACCACACTGGGCATCTCGGCAGCAGCCGTAGCACTGTCACCTGTGTCTGTGAGTGTCTGGGCTTTGTCTCCACTTGTTTCATGCATCTGTTAGCGAGATGTATCCTTATTATTAGAGAAGCCTGTTTGGGTCTGGGAATGCTCAAAGGTTTCCATACAAATGCGGGGTAAGTGCTTCTTCGACTTAGGCCACTTGGGCTTATGAAAGGTGTCACAGGAAAGCTCTACGTTCATGTAGTGGGAGACCTGCATCCAAGATGGGACGCTTTCCCCCATCAGTCTGTTCACGGCTTCTGAAAGTAAGCTCTGCTAATTTCTAACCTTCCTGACGCTGCCCTGATGACTCTTTCTCCTTCCCATCTACCCACATGGTGACAAGTCCTCAAGGTCTTCTCAGGCTCAGAACGCTTGGCAGGTTATCACCCAGTTTCTAGCTTTCTGACACACTTCAGGCTCGCCCTGCTTTGAAGCCCTCCAGCACTCCGGGACATGTATTCGCATACTGGCTTTTATGGACATCCTACAGATCTTTGTAGGTTTAATTTCTTGGATAAAAATCATAGATATTAATCTTACACATGGTCTTTCATGGTTTTGAAAGCACCTTCATATACATGAACGGATTTTAATCCATACAGCAACCTTTAAATGATTTCTATCCTTATTTTATTCTTGAAAAATTAAAAAGATAAATGATTTGCTTAAAATCATATAGGTGATACGTATTTGGACTCCAAAAAAGCATTTTTCCCCTCATTATATTAAGGGACTTAGAATTTTGAGGACATAAATCATGTTCTGTATTTTCTGTATCTCCTGCCACACCTAGCATACTCCTTTATGTGGGCTATCGATTCAATGAGAAACTCAGCACATGCTTTTTGAAGGCATTAAATTAACAGTTCAAACCAAACAAGACAGAGGGAGATGTGGAGAACTCTCCATAAAGGGTCTGATTTGCAGTAGAAATGGTACCATTTCTACAGCTGGTATTACTGAAGCCAGCCAGCCAGCGGCTTGGGGATTGCCCCCACTGTATCACGTAACCCATCTGTCTCTAGCAAGACTTGGGAGAAGCACCAGCTTCCAGGGAAGGTTTGGCCTCCATCAGGGAAACCTAAGTGTGGTCTGTTATTTCATGCCATACATCCTGCTCTGCAATCACTGAAACTAAGGCACTTAGAACAAAATACCTTTTGTCCGCCCCAAAATGATTGATGAGAAGTGCAAGCATTTTGTATCAAAGTCTACATCCAAATTACATCGTGGGAGATTAAATATTTTTATGTAAAATAAACTATACCAAAGCATGGCATTTTAAGAACTGCATCTCTAGTACTGCTTATTATTGACTCAAGGACAGAGGCACAAAATAGGTATCTTTATAAATGACAAAAAATTTAATGTGGTTAGAAATATAATCCTATCAAATAGACTCTTAGGGAATTTAATATCTTGGGAACATGATTTCTAAGAATATAGTTTATTACAGGTATATCTGTCTATAGAGAAAAGAATCACTTCAACGGAAGACTGTCCTCCACTGTGCACCTAGCACAGGGGTCTGACGAGGACCTCCGCCACTGCCACCACCACCCCCTCAACCTATATATCTCCTTCTCTGTGCCAGGCCCTGTTCGAATACAATGCTTTATATGGTTATCACCTCCTATAATCCTCATGACATGTTTCTCCTAACTAGGGAAGTAATATTGTCATCCCCCTTTTACAGATGGAAATACCGAGACACTAATGAACAGGTGACAGAGCCAGAATTTGGATGCTGGCTGGACTGTGTTCCCGCTGCATTCTCTCTTATAATCTACTGCTGCCTTTCTAGGTATCCCTACTCTAGAAAATACACAACATCCGTGCACTGGTTTTTCATGGCTTCACTACACTATCATTTTAAAAACTCCTTTTTGTTTTTTTTAATTCCAAATGAAATCTTAGGTTGAACCTTAATATACAACAACATATGAAAGCCAGGTTTCTCTAATTGAGGCCTGAAGTGGAATGCTACTACCTGGTTCAAACCCCCATCTAAAGATGAAGGAAAACCGCAATTCAGGAAATTACAACAATAGCCCCAATACTTTAAGTGGGCCAGGCACGGGGATAATTTTATCTTATTTATTCTGCAATCACCTCATTATGTTAGTCTATCCACTTCATAAATCCTTTTTGGCTTATGAAAATTAACTAACTTCGTTCTAGTTACATACTGGTCAGCAGAAAGGCCAGAGCCCTGGACATGAGCAAGCTTATTCTTAAGGCCCCCTGCTTCACCATTCAGCTCTCCTGAGCTGAACCACGCCTCTAGAGTAAATAAGGCTTTTGCTATATTCTGACCAGACTCCTTCAATATCCTTCTCCACAAAAGCACAGCGAAGCTGCCGCAAGCGATGAGTATAGAGGGGCACAGGGTGGGGGAGGTATCGAGCCAGTCACTCCCTATCATATCCATCTACATACGATAACTGGAAATATTTTTTTAAAGATTTTATTTATTTATTTGACAGAGAGAGACAGCCAGAGAGAGAGAGAACACAAGCAGGGGGAGTGGGAGAGGAAGAAGCAGGCCTCCAGCGGAGGAGCCTGATGTGGGGCTCGATCCCAGAACGCTGGGATCACGCCCTGAGCCAAAGGCAAACGCTTAACCGCTGTGCCACCCAGGCGCCCCCGATAACTGGAAATCTTATCTTCATTTGTCTGCAAGGACATGTAGTAGAAATCAGTTATTCCTGCTCTTGGAGTGTTCTTTATGTTTATATGTTTTAAAAGTCAATTACTTATTTTCTGTTCTGTTGCAATTTTTGCTTCTTTTACAAAACCACGGGCAACAGGATATAAAAGGGCATCAACTTGAGTGCATATGCTTTCCATATCTGAAGCTGGTCATGCCGGAATTCCTACGGCTCTGCCTCAGCCTCCCCTACCCTGCAGGATACTACCCGTGACCTGGGGCTTCCAACTAGAGGAAAAGGCACGGTGCAGGAGGAAGGCCCTCACCCTCAAGCCTCTACCACACTTACACCTCACGCAGATGTGCCTGAAGCTGCGGTATTTACAGTACTCCAAAATATAATGCAGTCACCCTGTTAAGACACGAATCAGTAGGATTCGAAAGCCGCCTAGCTTTCTACAGCTGCCATTGTGCTTTAATAAACCTTTGTATTCCCTATGCCAAGATGACGTTTTTATACTGGGGCAAAGTTTCAGCATCAGCTGAGCTGTTCTTGCCACAGCTTTTTTTTTTTTTAAAGATTTTATTTATTTATTTGACAGAAAGACAGCCAGCCAGAGAGGGAACACAAGCAGGGGGAGTGGGAGAGGAAGAAGCAGGCTCCCAGTGGAGGAGCCTGACGTGGGGCTCGATCCCAGAACACCGGGATCACGCCCCGAGCCAAAGGCAGACGCTCAACGACTGCGCCACCCAGGCGCCCCTTGCCACAACTTTTTAATATTTTTGATTTTCTACTTTGCAGAGGCAATTAAAAATTTTTTTATTTAAAAAACTAGATAAGGGACACCTAGATGGCTCAGTAAGTTAAGTATCTGCTTTCTGCTCAGGTCATGACCCCAGGGTTCTGGGATCCAGCTCTGCATTGGGCTCCTCGCTCAGCGGGGAGACTGCTTCTCCCTCTGTCTGCCGCTCCCCCAGCTTGTGCTCTCGCTCTCTCTCTCAAATAAATAAATAAAACCTTAAAAAAAATAAACAATAAATAAAAAGCTAGACAAAGGGCTTAAAGCTAAGGTGATAATGTCAGTAAGAAATGAGAATAATCAAAGTACACAATTCTTCATAGAATTCCCTCACTCTCTTTTTTTTTTTTTTTAAAGATTATATTTATTTATTTGACAGAGAGACAGCCAGAGAGAGGGAACACAAGCAGGGGGAGTGGGAGAGGAAGAAGCAGGCTCCCAGCAGAGCAGGGAGCCCGATGTGGGGCTCGATCCCATAACGCCAGGATCACGCCCTGAGCCGAAGGCAGATGCTTAACGACTGCACCACCCAGGCGCCCCAGAATTCCCTCACTCTTAAAATACTTCACCAACCCGGGGCGCCTGGGTGGCTCACTTGGTTAACCGTTCAACTCTTGGTTTCGGCTCAGGTCCTGATCTCAGGATCTTGAGATCAAGTCTTGCACCAGGTTCTGTGCTCAGAACAGAGTCTGCTTAAGACTCTCTCTTCCCTCTCCATTTGCCCCTTCCCCCTCCCCACTCTCTCTCAAATAAATAAATCTTTATAAAATACTTCACCAACCTAAACCCTAAGTTGGTCAATACTTTTCCCTTTTACCTCATTCCTTTCAGTGATGTTTTAGAAAGCCTTTTCCTGGTACCTCATAAAAAGAGATAAATTAAATGCAATAAAAAGAATCAAAACACCATCTTAATCTAGACTAAGAATATATAAAGCAATTGCCAAGAAGGCATATTTGTACTGTATATCCTACCATATTTTTGTAAGAAAAATGAATGCACTCACCCAGAGCCACCACTCTACATACTCATAAACAAGGTTATGTTATTACAACATCAACGTAATAGTTGAAATCCCATATTTGAGAGATTTACTCTGTTGATTTATTTGTATTACAACTGTTACCCTTATTATTTAAGAGGAAACCCATTTAAATAAGATTTTAAGACTTTCCCCATCCCATATAGAGTGACATGTTAAATCTTGAAAAAAAAAAAAAGCTTTTTCTTCCATTAAAAATCTTCTTTGAGACCCATTAGCAATTCCACCAAGCTCACCTCATCATATCAGTCTAATTATAAATAAAAGGCTAAGCTTAGAAATTATTGAAGTAAAACAATTTGAAAGCTACAGAAGCTAAACTGATACTTTATCACCTGCCTGCCTAGTAACAGGCCTAAAGATGCCACTCTGCTGGCAGTCAGATGTGACCGCACGGTCTCACGGTGCACACAGCCTGGGAGATCAGCTCAGACAATCCCGCTGGCTGGCCTTCCGTGTGTGCTTCCACCCATTACAAATAACTTACCAAAGAACTTACTTCCTACTGACAGCATATTCTGTCTCTTTAAAAAACCTTTACCATACATGTGGTGTTCTTAACATTTAAATGAGAGAATGAGTAAAACGATTACAAATTTACCGTTAGCATTTTTGTGGAGGTCCACCTCTATGTTGGTATAGAATTTTTGTTTACAAATATGTTGCTTCATTCACCAACACATCCTTGCTAAATTCTAGTTCCCATTAAAGGACTAGAAAATACCAGGCAATAGTTAGAAAAAGGAATGAAACATACAGAATGTACACTTGGTTCCCTTTGTACTACACACACACACACACACACACACACACACAGACACACAGACACAGAGCAGGACTGTACGTATATGAGTATACAATTTGCCATTTAGTCATTGAGCTTTACTGTACTTCAGCTCTTATCAATAAAATACAAAATCACCTAAGATAGGAAAGAATTCTAATAAGAACAATATTGTTTTGATAAAACAAAAGACGTGAAAGTAAAAACGTTGAGCTAATTAGTTATGCACATGGAACTACAGAACGAAGATCAAAGCTATCACTTTTACAAGAATAAAACTCTTCAATTGGACGTGTTTACCACACCTTTCTCTGATTTTTATCTCTTAACCTAACTTGTACAATGAAGAGTGGATAATTATAAAAACAAAGATCATAAATATCTTACCATATACTCCTTTGTCTAAAAGTAGTAAAAATTCATCCACAGCATTTCGCATTTCATATTCAGTAAGATCCAACAGTGAAACAACTTTGAAATCCAGTTGTCTTAACAAGTTGGTCAATTCATACACATCTACCAAAGGAGCTTTAAGCTTGGGGTGCTCCCAGTAATTCATATTTCCTATCAAAAGAGCAACCTTGTCCTTTGCTGTAAAAAAAAGAGAAGGAGGAATTTAGAGGAGGATATAAAGATTAAAATCAAACCTATGGAAATGGTATAATTATAATAAAACATAAGCTTTACAAATAAGATCTCATTATTATTTAATCTCATTTTAGGACTATCACTTTACATAGACCACCTCACACAGCATACTCTACTGAGGAACACAGGATGATAAATCAAACAACTGAAACTAAACTTATCGATGCTTTTGAGAACCAGGCAAAGGATATTTATGAGCTACATATGAAACATAATGGTAACTAATATTCAATTAATACTTTTATTGAGTTACAACAAAAGTAAAGAATATAATGTTCAACTAGACTTTTAGAGCAAATTTAAACAAGCAATGTTAGTAATTGGGTTCCCATCAAATTAGGTTCTGTTTTAGTGACAGTGGAAGAGGCTAAAAACAAAAGAATTACCAAAAAGAGGAACAGGACAAGTTCTCGTCAGAGCAAGTAAGGGGAAAACCAAAGAGAGAAAAGCAGGGACTTAACAAGAACTCTATCTGTATTTTTTCAGTTGATGTGCTGTCTCCTTTCGGCTTCTTTTAAAAAAATATCCCGTTTGGGCGACCTTAGGGATATGTGAAGACCTTTCGTATGACTATCTTAACAGTTTATTTTCTGACCTTGTGCAGAGATGTACTCTCATACAAAGAATTTTTCTGTTTTTAAGGGGCAAACAGACCCACACCTAGGCCTTCGAAAGTACCAGCTAGCTTTACCATGTGTAGAGCTTGTCCTGAAATGGCTGTGGAATCCTGGTCTCTAAAACTACATCTTTGCTAGTCTGGGGTGGGGTTAGTGGCAGGAGACTGGAGACCGTGCCCCGAGGCGAGGAACCTGCGAGGACCGGCAGTGGGGACGTGCAGCACAGGCTCTGGCCCAAACTGACACGGAGGCGCCAGGGAGCAGCGGAGAGGTGTAACCAGGGCACCTGGCGGAGCCCGGCCAACTGGCTGGGGAACCACACGGGGCAGGATTGGGGGCCACTGACTGACAAAGGCCAGGAGCAGGCAACCAACCTCCGTCACTAAATGCTGCTCAGTAGTTTTCTTATACATTATTATGAATACTACTCTTGTGAAATTGAAACAGGCATAAATAATCACATTGCTGACTTGATGTTTGCAGTATGGGATAGAATTTCAGATGTTTCAAATCATAGAATTGATGACAACTCTGGTGAAATTTCCTTCCACAGAACATTTAAGCCTAGTGTTAAGCCAGGTCTGGAGAAAAACTCATGCCAACTCTAGAATGGGGCTCTCAGACTGAAAGAAAACCCTGCTTTGTGAAAAGCCTCAATCCTTTCGTGTCCTGATATCTTTATTCTACATTTACGGTCTTAGAGGCTTCTCGCAAGTTGCCTATTCTTGCAAGTGTACATATTTTAGAAAAAAATGAAATGATACTTGAAAATTTCTAATTCACTAAAAGTCACTTCAAGGCCTACATCTTTTATTCAAAAGAAAAGGTCAATTATCAAGACTATTTAAAACACAAAGATTCAGACAAAAAGTTTCTATTAAACTGCCTTTAGTTCTAAAAATCGTTGAAAAAGTTGAGGACATTCAGGATAGATTTCAATAGGAGTCAGTATAAAACTTAACACTGCTTGTTTTTTTTTTTTTTTTTGTAATTTCTTCTTAAACTAGATCTGTACTCTTACACCAAAGTACCCACTGTATAGCAAGACTGTTAGCTAACTAATCCACAGAAAGAAAATTCTCAGTGCATTTTTTTGTGAGCCCATCAACCCCATCAGAATTTAGACCCATTGATACAGTGACAGACTCAGTGCAATCTACCTCTAAGGGGGGGGTAAGAGAATGTGTGTCTCTGGCTTACACTCTATAGCTCAAATCATGGGGTCCCCAAAGTTATTCAGGTAGTAAAGTGTTCGTAAATCACAAAGCGTTTTTTGATGGAATAGTATGATAATTTAATTCTAATATATGTCCTAGACTAAGTTTTATTGGCAAAAAACAATTATAAGGAATATAACAGACAAAAAAATATCACTGGAGTCTAGGGGAAAAAAGACCAATTGTCAAACTAAGCATGTTTTTGCTAATGTCAATTCTTTATTCATGTAAATCTATTTTGAAAGAACACTCAGTACAGTTTACAGAAGGCCAGGGTTCAACAATTCGGGAACTATGTGGCTCAAAATATATGTATCAATAGTTGACCACAGCTCTTTAAAAAAATTTTCCCCAATGACAGTTTTTAACAGCAATTCCTAAAATGTCTTCGAGCATTTTCTCGAGTGTAATGGTAATAAAGATGATGGGTAAGTAAATCTTACCTTGCCCAATCTACTGTGAAACAGTTCCTGAATGACAGGTGAACTGGGGTGCGTTTGGAATAGAGAAGCAGACCACAGTCAATGTAAGAGATGACAAAGACCCGTTCCAGGAATTGGTTGTAGGAAGGAAAAGGAAAAGTCAGACTTTAGAGATACAACAGAGAAAGCAGCAGTAAGATGTGAAGTTGGGGAGATAAAGGTAAGGAATCAAAGACAATTTCAAATTGCAACTTCATAAGCAATTCATGATGGCTCGCAAGTGATAAATAGATGGAAGAAATCTTCTGAAGAAAAACATTTACTGTAAGAGCCACCCACAACTTCTTGAACACAAACCATTTATTGGAAAAAGGAAACAAAAATGCCAGTTGATTAAGCAACAGAATAATAAAACCACTTCAGAAAGATATTTTAACTAAGCATCTTCCAATGCTTAATGCAATGTATTCTTCAAAAAGTGGTACAATGTTACAGTATTAATTCCATGTGCAATTATTTGAATAGTGTGTTACTCATCTTATCTCATCCAAAATAAATAATATGCATAAGCACCTGGAAAAGAGCCTGACACAGATTAAGTGCTATTGTATTTGTTAAGTAAAAAAACCTTTGCTATCAAAAATTGAGTATTAGTATCAAATCTGACTGAATATACAGTCCCTGTTGGTCTGCACAAAATCTTTTATTCTTTATTAAAGATTTTTATTTATTTATTTGAGAGAGTGAGAGAGCGCAGAGAACACAAGCAGGGAAGTGGGGGGGGGGGGCAGGAAGGGAGGGGCAGAGGGAGAAGCAGACTCCCCAAAGAGCAGGGAGCCCAATGCGGGACTCAATCCCAGGACCCTGAGATCATGACCTGAGCTGAAGGCAGACACTTAAACAACTGAGCCATCCAGGTGCCCCTGCACAAAATCTTTTAATCTCTATATCCTACAAAGTAAAGTCCAAGCCTTCCTCTCCAGAAGTGGTGGAAGGCGGTGACCTCCAAGGAGCCACAGCATCCTTGTCCTCAGGGTACAGACCTGCGCCCCAGCTCCCACCCCGAATCTGGGCTGCCCTGTGATTCTCTCTGAACAACATAATTTGGTATGACACCTGCCAGTTCTAGGTCTAAACCTTAGGAAGTCCGGACAACTTCCACTTTTGAGACCCAGCCACCATGTAAAGAAATTTAGCTACATGGCAAGACCACGTGGGGAAGGAGAGGGAGGGGGAGAGAGTGAAGCAGGCCCAAAGTTGTACAACAGGAAAACAGAGGAGCACAAGCCCCTTTTAAAGGGGCAGCCACTATGTAGCAGAGCTACCTCTCAAAAGCTACCACTTTACAAAAGAAGCTAGAAATCTAAATTTTGATATAATACCTGATTAGTGACAACTGATTCTGTTAAAAAATACTGTATGAACTGCTTCCCTCCCACCTCCCCCCAAGTTACCCAGTTTGTGCCCTTTTTTTCTGTGGCCTGTGGTAATCTCATGTATGCTACCGCTTGGTTTGAATTTCCATCTCTGTGCTGATGATGCTTGTAACTCTCCTCTAATCCTGGCCCCCCACTTAGAGCTCCAGATCCATATACACAATTGCTGCTGCATATCTTCACCTAGATGAGATCAAATACCTCATACAGCTTAGGTCCCAAACGGATGGTCATCTGTCCTCTGAATCTTGCCTCCCATTCTGCATTCTCTAACTCAGTGGGCTGTTATGGCTGCCCCCCTAGTGGGCCACGCAGGGATCTGAGCAGGCATGGTGATTCCGCTCTACTTTCTATGCCCTATAGCAAGGTAATGAGAATAGCTTACTGATTCCATTGCCTAAAGATCTTCGGAGTCTGCTCTCTGTCTTCTGCATTTGAATTGCTTGTATCCTAGTTTATATTCCTATGATTTCTTATTTAGACTACTGCAACAGTCTCTTAATTTTTCTCCTAACCAAAACATCTCCCTCCAGTTTACTTTCTCCATCCATGTCAGCCTGGCCTTTCAGAGAGACAAACCACAGCCCTCCATCAACCCAAGTTTTCTTCCAATGGATTGCATGAGAAAGCAGGCTCCTCAAGGGCTGGTGTCTTCCGGCTTCTCTCCCGCTTTCTCTTTGTGCTCTAGAGGACTGTGTGTTACTCACAGTTTCCAAAATACAGCACACCAGCTCATTCTCTACAACAGCATGCTTGCGATTTCATGCTTCCTCTGTCTGGAAGGCCCTTCTATTTATCTTTTTTTTTTTTTTAGATTTTTTAAAAAAAATTTTTAAGTAATCTCTATACCCAAGGTGGAGCTTGAACTCACAACCCTGAGATCGAGTCACATGCTCCACTGACCAAGCCAGCCAAGCCCTATGTCATTCATCTTTTAAAATATAAAACTGCTATTGCAACCTCTCTGCTGCTTCTCCAATCTCTAACCCCACTAAGAGATAGCATTAATCACTTCTATGTAACATGTGCAAGTTTCTTGTTTACCCAGTTGTTTGTCTGCATGCTGCCAAAACAAAGACATCACTCCACAGAAGCTGACTAGGTCCCGGAAGCTGAATTCATAATCTTAAGCTCCCTGTTCTATAATTTCTTTTACAAATATGCAAAATAAAACATTGGTCTCAGTGTCATTTAAACATTTATAATGTCAAATTAAATTGTCTTGAATCCCTTCATGACAACCATAAAAGCATTATAAAGTTGCATTTTGACCAAGCATTTTATTTATTTTAAAAAAATATTTATTCATTTGAGAGAGAGAAAGTTTGCGAGCAGGGTGGGGAGGGGCAGAAGGAGAGGGAGAGAGACTCAAGCATACTCTGTGAGATCACAACCTGAGCTGAAACCAAGAATTGGATGCCCAACTGACTGAGCCACCCAGGCACCCCTATTTTGACCAAGCATTTTATTTATTTATTTTTTTATTAAGTAGACTCCATGCCCGGCATGGAGCCCAGTGCGGGGCTTGAACTCACAACCCTGAGATTGAGATCTGAGCTAAAATCAAGAGTCAGACACTTAATCGACTAAGCCACTCACACATCCTTTAACCAAGCATTTTAAAGCTCTACTCACCCAAAGGCTGATCAGCTGTTTGCTCTTTATTGTCTACAAAAAGATAAAAATATAAAAAAGATAAGGTGTTACTGTCCATGATACAAATATCTGCAGGGTTAAAGATATATGGAAACAATGAACAATAACATTAGCAGCAACAAAAGACAGAATGTGATTTCTAATGGCTAACTAATTAAATTTCAATATTTTCAGATTTTTTTTTTAAAGATTTTATTTATCCATTTGTCAGAGAGCAAGCGCATAAGCTGGGGGAGTGGCAGGCAGAGGAAGAAGCAGGCTCCCCACTGAGCAAGGAGCCCAATGTGGGACTCGATCCCAGGATTCTGGGATCATGACCTGAGCTGAAGGTATACGCTTAACCAACTGAGCCACCCAAGCATCCCTTAATATTTTCAGAATCTTGATAAACATACCTGGATGGACAGAGTAGAATTAGGACAGGGGAATGTTTTCAGTAATTAACGACCACAGCTGGGGGTAGTAATCTTTAATATGCTAGGGAGAAATTAGTCTGAAAATGGTGGGTGGTAAGCAGTAGCAGGAATGGTTAACAGTTACTGAAGGCTTGCCTGGTACTGTTCTATGCACTTTAAATATAATGGATTTAAATAAGCCTCACCTTGTCTATGAGGTATATACTTCCTCTATTATATAGATAATGAATCTGAGGCACAGAGAGATTGAGTCACTTGCTCAAAGTAATTGAGCTAGTAAGTCTCACTCCATAGTCCATGCTGTTTGGCATCTATATACATAAAACGAAAAACCTCCCATCCTAAGGACCATGCAGGAAAAGATGCAGGGAAAGATGGGAGTTGAGTCAGTAATGTGTCTACTATTAAAGACAGGGTAACACTGTTTGCATTCTTAATAATATATATAACAATTGGAGTCTATTAAAAGTTCATTAAAAATTTTCTTTTTCAAAAACTTAAGTGTTGGGGGCATCTCTTGATTCTTGACAAATAAGGATATAATGGAAGAGGGGGCCAGGAAAATCTTAGAAGCTTAGTGGTGGTTTCTTGCAAGTTTTCCTGAAATAACTTTTCACAGTGTTCACTGAATAGCAAGAAATAAGAGACCAACTTAGGAAAAGAGGATTCTAACGAGACCGAGAGACACGACTAGCTCCGTCACTGCATGCATTTGGACGTCTGAAGCACACGTCCCCGTGAGGCTCCTCAGCAGGACAGCACATGGGTAACAGGGGCCTTCCGGTTTGTCTCATTTGCATCTATGTAATGGGCACAGCCCGATCATCGCTCACAATAATAGATGTTTATTAGTAAAATTTGGGCATGAAACTAAGCAGACTAGTTACAGTGCTAAAATAATGAGACATAACATGTTGAGAGTACGAGGGATCGCTGTAAACATTAAATGACGTAACTGCCTTTTTTTTTTTAATGTTTTTTAATTATATTATGTTAGTCACCATACAGTACATCCCCGGTTTCCGATGTAAAGTTCGATGATTCATTAGTTGCGTATAACACCCAGTGCACCATGCAATACGTGCCCTCCTTACTACCCATCACCGGTCTATCCCATTCCCCCACCCCCCTCCCCTCTGAGGCCCTCAGTTTGTTTCTCAGAGTCCATAGTCTCTCATGCTTCACTCCCCCCTCTGATCACCCCCCCTTTCTTTATCCCTTTCTTCCCCTACCGATCTTTCTAGTTCTTATGGATGTAACTGCCTTCTTAAATGACTTGTGTAAGGTTTAAGTTTCAGATATTTTCGCAGGCTCCATCACTACCTTTCAGGATCTTAGGCCCACCCTGATGACCCCTGTCTTTACACGGTCCTCAGTATTACTATGCCTTTCACCACAGCTGAGGCTTTCCCTTTAGCTTCACGTGTTCAGAAATCTGATTAAATTGGCCACCATGACAAATTCTTCCTGCCGTCAGTCTCTCTCTCTTTTTAAAGATTTTATTTATTTATTTGAGAGAGAGAGGGAGATACTGATAGCATGAGTGGGGTGGTCAGGGAGAGAGAGAAGCAGGCTCCCCACTGAGCAAGAAGCCAGAAAGTGGGGTTCGATCCCAGGACCCCAGGATCATGCCCTGAGACGAAAGCAGATGCTTAACCGACTGAGCCACCCAGGTGCCCCCACTGTCTGTCTCTTAATGGTCCATGACCACCTATTTCTCTGTATAGCACCAACGATCCTCACTCACACACCTTTTACTTCAGATACAGACACTCCGTTAACTGCCTTTTTATGACACAGATGACACAATGATAAAAATATACACTGATATTTCTGTAGTTGCAGTATACTTACTTTTCTGTAGTCTTATAATCTAGAATATTTTTAATATTTTCACTTGCATGAAATTATCCTTCATGTAAGTACTAATTTCAACCCTAAATTGTACTACTTTAACAAAGAAAAAAATTACTAGTACTACTATAGCAAAAGAATATCTAGTTATTATATTCAAGCTAATGTTTTATGTTTATATTACTCACCAGGATGTCCAAGATTATTTAATTCATCTAAAATGAAATAAGAGAAAACAGATTAGTTTTAAATAATCGAACTGTCAATTTAGCACAAATAGTAAGACTAATCAGAGAAGTAGGTTTCAAGCTATTAAATCATGTTATAATATTTCATTAGTTTAGAACTTTTCAAATGCCTTCATGGAGAAGCCATGCAACTACTAAGCATGAAAGAACCCTACTGCTGATATTGTGTAGGACTTTTGAGCTATTGCTACTTTCATTAAGTGACAAAAAGCTGAATGGACTCATTTATCATTTGTGCAAAGTTTTAGATATTCTGACCTTTTGGGACAAACAGTTAAGGGATAGGTCTGTGGCCTCAATGATAAACTTTGTGAAACTAAGAAACAATCTCAAATGATTTCTTCTTCTTTAATAACTTTTAATTTTAGAATAGTTTGAAATATACAGAACTAATGTGAAGACAGTAAAGAAGAATTCCTGTATACACCCACACCTAGCCTCCCTACTTTCACATCTTACGTTTAATAAGGCATAAGGTGTATTTGTCATAACTAATGAACCATTAATATCCTTTTTTCCCCAGCATGCAGGACACCATGTTATATTTTCTTATGTCTCCTCGGGCTCTTTATTGTGACCGTTTCTGAGGCTTTCCCTGTTTCTGATGGCCTTCACAGTTGTGAAGTTTACCGGTGAGGGACTTTGTGGAATGTCTCTCACTTTGGATCAGTTGATGTTCTTCTCATGCTTAGACGGGTATAATGTGTTTCTGGAGGTACAGTAGTTTCAGAATTATTAACCTGTACTCTCTGGCTGAAGGACAGATAAAATCATCTGAGCAAATACCGATGACATTATAGCAATCTATTTTTCCTTTACGAATCTTATGAAGATGCAAATTAACATTAACAATAAATTACAAATGTTATGCTCTTAATAAGATGTCACAGAGGAACTTATTCTTATCTGTGACATAAGTCAACGGAAGAGCATCATCAACTAGAGTCCAGGGCTCCGTACAATTTCTTCTGCTTCTTGTCTTACAGACTTCATTTCTAGTTACTTAGGTCAGCACCTTGTTTTTCCTTCCCCTCTTCACTAAGGTTGCTGCATACATTTGTAACGCATTTAGATTCTTTGGTCACATTCTGCATTCTATCCTGGGATTCCCCCTCCTCTGACCTCCTACTAAATGATTTTAAAAACTTGCAGACATGTATTCACCATTACAATGATCATACAGAATAGTTTCACTGCCCTAAAAAAATCCCCTGAGCTGCCCTTATTCAATCCCCAACCTTTTGTCCAAATATCTTTAATAAAATACATAAAGTGAAATAAGTAACATCATGTTCTGCAGGTTAAAAAAAAAAAGATATGATGTGGGACACTGTTAATGGAATGTGTCAATCCACAAATTACAAAACATCTCAACTTTTACAGTTTTTTAGAAAGAAAAGTTGGATCTAATTCTCCCATTTGAAATTTCTGAAGTAGTTTCACAGTTGGATCTTTAGCTCTAAGTGTGCTGAAAGGTTTATGTGAAAATTGGAATTTGACAGTGTGTTTGCTACTGTGAAAACTATAGAGATAATCATACAGGTAAAGAAACAGCACAGCAAGGCAGGAATTTCCATGCATCACACAAACAGCAGTGCTGGTTTATATTTGTTCTTAGAGATATTCAACTTTGGAAAGTTGAAAAATCATGCAATTAAGCAAAAAAGAAGTAAGAGAAGGAAGAGGAGTTTGTAAGGATTTCTTCACATAGCTTTAAGACCTCTATACGCAACAGGATTGGAATCCCCCTTACGCTAGAATTCGGGTTCAAAAGTATGCATTAGGACAAAAACAGTAAGTACAGCATTTCAACGTGACACCATAGAGATAAGAAAGACATGAAAACCCAGGAAACAAAAAACTTTTTTTTTTTTTTTTTACCCAAATAGAGCCCAAGATTGTATAATAGTTTAAAGAAGCAGAAATTGAAAAAATACTTTGCTATCTACAAACCGAATTCTATAAGACAATGTGATGTACTAAGGGAAGGTAACTTAAGTATTAAAATTTACTCATTGGAACTTATGTACAATGCTTTGCATAATTAAAACAAATTTAAAAGCTTATGTTGAAAGAGATTTTCCAGTTCTCTTTATATATTATGGTAAAGATGACATGGTTGATTAATCTACAGACTTGTAGCTTCAAAAAATGGATCTTACCAATTTTATACTGAAATAAATATTAGATACTTGATAAAACATGTATTCAAGAAGAAATCGCCTCTTCTGAAACTCACAGAAGCCACATTTGCATTTGAACAGCATATAATCATGGCTAAAATCATTCAAACAATTATCCATAATAGTATAGCCATCTACCTTTTTAACAAATTTTATAAAGATAAAAATTAACATTAAGAATTAATTGTAAATGTTTCCTATTCATAAGATGTTCAGAAATGCTATTCTTATATGCAATAGAAAATCAATGGAAAATTAGTTACTTTAATAGTTTGTTAGTTTAACAGTGTCCCTGGCAATTTACAAATCCTGAGACTCAGTGAAATTTCTTTCTTATAGCTAGTATTTTTTCCATCACTGCATTCAGCAGGCTCGAGCACACCACCAATCCCCAGAGGAACCAGCATGCAGGATATGTGGTTTCAAACCAAAGGATTACACTACCTTCAGTGCACTCCACTGCCTCATCTGTTCTTCCTTGTTCCAGAGAAAACAAATGTGAATATACTGTAATTCATGATCTTAGGAAGGGCAGCCATCAGGTAAGCAGAGAAATAAATATCACAGAAATATGTTGGCAAACCAACATATGCATCAACTCTCCTACTGTTGACAACCTAACTATAAATGCATTAAGCTTAAACAGAGCAAACTCCCAGATTACGAACTTTATAATGGGGACTGTTGGTTAATGATCATTCTTTCCTTTCTATGTCTGCAATGCTTGGTTTTTAAAAGTGTTTTATTAAAAATCTTTTCCCACTTAAATCAAGGTTTTTATAACTAAAGTTTTAAAGAATACTTCTTTTTTTTGCCACAAATGTTTATGATAGTGAATTTAGTATGTATTCTCTTGAATTTCTATATAAACAATATAACTCTGGATACTTAACACGACATTAAATCAAATGGGGTAAAAAGCAAAATTTCCATTGCTTTTGTGTTTTATTTTCTATAACCTCTACTCCACTTGTCAGACCACTGAGTAAGATTGCTTACCTATGATGATTTCTACCTTCTTGCTATCTTGACTCTCTCGATCATTATATACATGACACCAGTACGTTCCCTGATGTTCCAGATCCACATAAGGTACCTATTATCAATATGAGAACACACACACACACATTTCCTTTCAGTTTAATTTTAATTGGCTTGGAGAGAAACTTATTTTGAATTAGGAAAAAAACTTGTAACACTTCAGAGGACTTGACATTCTTAGATGATTTCCATTTATTAGGTTAAATACTAGCAGGCAAATGATACAATGATTCCAATAACGGTGAGTTAGGTGTAGTACTATTTGACATTTTAAGATTTCATTTTTAAGTACTCTCTACACTCAACTTGGGGTTTGAACTCATAACCCCATGATGAAGAGCTGCACACTCCATTGACTGAGCCAGCCAGGTGCCCTATCTGACATTTTAGTATAAGCCCTTAGATGTGGGCTAGGGTTATGTTCCAGCACTTTTGTAAATATAAGAATGAGTTAATACTGAATAACAAGGGAACTGAAATGAAAATAAGGAAGACATTAAAACACCCCAATGAATATGAATTTTAAAGTTTGTCTTAATTTTCAATCATACTACTTATTTTATAATCAACATGAAAAATACCCAAATAACCAACTTCTTACCATGTATAGCTTTTTTGTTTCATGTATTAATGGTGATTCATTTTTGAACCACTGGTAGTGAGGAATAGGGCTTCCAACAGCAACACACTGTAAGACCAATGTGCTGCCAGGCATCAGCTTTTGGGACCTTGGTTCAACGCAGATTTGCAACTTGGGTTCAGAGATGCCATCCACACTTCCTTAAATTAAAAGAAAAACATCACTGAACATAAATAAAATCTCTAAGTTAGTAAGAAAAATTTTTCCCCGTTTAACTAAAAAAACAACAAAAAAGGTGTTTTCAAGTTAATTTTTTAAATAATCCTTAACAGTACCTCCTAAAACTATGTTTCATAAAACTGTGACATTTCTAGAAATACTAAGAGATGGTCTCTGGATAAAAGAATGCTGTAGACAAGTACATTTAGAAAATTCTGGGTTAAACAAAGGTAAACAGATTTTTTTATTACAGGACTTCTCAGAGGTTTTTTCTTTGTTTCTTTTTTAAGACTTCTCAGAGCTTTAAGTGTTAGTATGCTTTGTGTATTTAGAAGGGCAAAATAGTTCAAGTGGTTTCCACACGTTTGGCCACAGGTTCTTTCTGGTGGGGGCAAACAGCTTATTAACATCTTGAGTGATATTCACATTCAACACAGAAAGTTACAGATTCTGCTGTTTGATTTAACTTATTAAAAGGAGTTTTGTTATTAGCATGGAATAAATATGGATGGATGATCACTAGCATTTCTTTCTGAGGCAGACACCGGAAAGCATTATTACTATTATTTTTTTAAAGATTTATTTTAAAGACAGAGAGAGAGAGAGCGTGAGCACACGTGTGCACCCATGGGGGGTGGGAGAGGAGGAGGACAGAGAGAGAGAATCTTACGCAGACTCCACACTCAGTACGGAACCCAACACAGGGCTGGATCTCATGACCCTGAGATCATGACCTGAGCCGAAATCAAGAGTCCAATGCTTAACTGACTGAACCACCCAGACGCCCCCAGAAAGCGTTCTTTATTGAACACTCATGTGTTGCTCTAAGGTCCTCGAGGAAGGAGGACTTGTCAGTGTTAACCCAACACCAAGTCTCCATCATGAAACTTAGTGTCTCACACACTGCAGGTGATCAATCTTTGCTGAATGAACAGGATTTAATTCACAAACATATTTAAGTTCATTACAACACACAGAAATATTCTAGAAAGATAAATAATTCCCTTGTTTAATAATGACTACTTTTAGAGATTATTTATTTAGGTGTAGGAAAAGCTAAACTGAGAAAGAAGAATGGAGACAAGACAGGTAAGTTTCCCACCTATTCTTTCTGTCTGACCATGACAAAGAATATAGTCCCTGACTGTGAGTGTGAATACAGAAAATAACATCTGATGACTACTCTTCAGAATAGGGAGATTTTTAAAGTCAGTACGAGTTACTGGCCTAAGAAGCTGGATGACAGAGAGTAGAAAAACAGTCCAATGAAATGCTTTATTGTGGGGAATGATACGCTGCATGCCCTTTCACGCCAAAGGCAACTCTCGAGGTTTTATTCCACAATATGATTTTGTCAGAGTAATACAACAGTTTGGGAGAAAGGCATACAGTGTAGAAAGAAACAGAAGGGACGCTCGCAGAGACCAGCGGCAGGGCCAGTCTAAGGCATCTGCATGTGTACGTGTCGGCAGAGAAGGGATCAAAGCACATGGGATAAAGTCTGAGCAACTGGTTATCTTCTGCTGGTGGTAAGTACGTACGGGAGCTTCCGGTCCTGTTTGTGACACTGTGAAATTCAAGTAAACATTCAAAATAAAATAAGGCAATTTCCATCCTAATATTCAACTTAATTTATCACTTACCCTGGAAGCTTCCTGTTACTTCAGTGACATCACAAACATCCAGCTGTGACCACTGGCTGAATTCAAAGGTGAAATTATTATTAACTCGACAGACATAAAAGCCTGCATCTTTTACATGCACTGCATTAAAAATAAGTTCCGATGCATTTCCGTTTGGAATCTGCGAAAGAATCAGTAAGAGAATGTAAATGAATGACTCATCAAAACACACCTTATAAAAATGCGCCATGCAAAAATGTGTCGATTTCTCTGGAGCTTTGAAAAGCATATTTTTCCCCCCAAGTTCTAAAATATTTTTTACTTAAAAAAACAAACAACATGTTGAATAATTTAAGACTAAAGTCTTAGAAATCCACACTGTTTTACAAATCCATTAATTACAGAGTTAAGCTCTCTCCCACAGATCTTCCAAAAACCAACAGAAAAGTATCTCTTCTGTCATTTAAAACTGTTCAACTCATTAGTATTTAAAGAATCTACAATGGCAGATTTATAAGTAACACAGAAAGTTAAGCTCGGCTATTCATTTCAGTTCTGGCCAAATCGGCTGTGAGTATATAAGCAAGTTAGTTCACCTTGAGACCCCATTTTCTCATCTGCAAAATTCTACAAGAGGATACACTCCGGAACCACTACTCTTCTTTCAGGGTCTGCGTGGAGAAGGGCTATGGAAAGCACGTCAGTGATGGGAAGAAATGGCCACCCAAGGGTTTCCCAAGCTCCCCTCCAGGGCTCTGGTTACCACATTAAGGTTTCTTTCACCTCTGCTGCTCTCATCAATTTGTAAGTGCCACCCACTTCTGCCACATTGCCAAGGGGCTTGGCCGCGTGCCCCTCTCTCTCCAAACCCCAACCAACTGAATTCCACTCTCCCCCCTCAGAACCTGCAGCACAGAAAGAGCATTCTGCTGAAGATCTGACAACTAGCATGGCCGGCTGCACTTGGCACCGTGTTAATGTACTGTCGGCTTTCCTACCAGACCATCAATGCATACTTTGTCTCTCTTCAAACCTCCTCCAATCCTGCTTCTCTCAGCCACCGACTTCAGATAGAAACTCTCCTCTTCCTGCCACCAAGTCACAGAGCTATCTGTATAACTGCTCTCTTTTCTCCTGTTAAAACAGAAAATGTGTCTTCCTGGCAAAGGCTACTTGGGCTTAGGATCTGTGGGGATCTGCTCAGAACCTCAGAGTTGGTACGCAGACTAGTTCAAGCTGCAGACATTTGGGATCAACAGGTATAGAAAGCAGCTTTCTGGGGCGCCTGGGTAGCGCAGTCGTTAAAGCGTCTGCCTTCGGCTCAGGGCGTGATCCCGGCATCCCGGGATCGAGTCCCACATCGGGCTCCTCCGCTGTGAGCCTGCTTCTTCCTCTCCCACTCCCCCTGCTGTGTTCCCTCTCTCGCTGCCTGTCTCTCTGTCACATAAATAAATAAAAAATCTTTAAAAAAAAAAAAAAAAAGAAAGAAAGAAAGCAGCTTTCTCAGAGACTCCCCTATCTAAGAGTAGACACTTCTCGGAAATGAGGCTACCATAAATTCCTTCTTCAGGGTGGCTTTATCCAGGAAGGAGACCAAGAATAAACCTACCACAAATCCCCTCTCCAGGAGAGTTTTATGGCCATGATGAAGATGGGAAGACCACTTGCACCTGCATGAATAAACATGGTCAAACTTCCTTATCTCCTATTTATTCTTCTAGAAATCCCTTTGTATTTCTTAAAGAAACCCATTTGTTCCTCTCATAGAGGCCCTTCTCCCTCTTCCCTTTTCCTTACTATATTAGGTGTGCAGGGCTCTAACTTTATTCATGGAGCCACTTCCTTTGTAAGTTCCATATGAATACACTTCTCTTGTCCATCTGTATTATGTCAGTTAATTCACAGGCACCCAGAGAATGAACATAAGAGGGAAGAGGAAAACTTTTTCCTCTCCTGCCAATCCCATCCTCTCTGACCTTGCTCCTGCAATTTTCTCTCTGCTTTATCATCTATTTCTCTTTTATTGTATCACTCTCAAAAACATACTCTAGTCCTTTGTACCTTAAATAAGTAAAAAACCCCAAACAAACCTCCCTTGACTTGCACCCCCTCCTCTCAGCAGCACCGAAAATGCTAATTACCCCTTTTTTCTTGAAATACTTTCCCTTTTAGGCTTCATACCATCCTCTGCTGGATTTCCTCCCATCTCTCTGGCAGATTCTTCTTAGTCTCTTTACTAGTTTGTCTTCTGTAACATAAACTTTCAAAGACTCTCCTGATATCCAAACTGTCTAGCTGATTCATGTAGATGTCTAATAGGCATTTTGAACTTAGTGCCTCTAAAACCAAATCCTTGATTTTTCTCCTTAAATCCATTTCTTTCCCAATCTTCAATACCTCAGTATATAACATGTCTCCAGATGCTTCCATAAAAAATCCGGGGGTCATCCCTTGATCTCTCTTCCTTTTTCTTCATGCTCCACCTCTAACCTATCAGGTGTGGTCAACTCTCCCTCTAAAATAACCTGACCTGAGCACTCTGCTCCCTCTCCACTGCCCTGCCCTGGTCCACACTGCCACTATTTCCAGTCTAGCACAGGCATTAGCTCACTGGTCTTCCTGCTTTTCTCTTGCTTCTCTTCAAATGGCAGCTTTGTGTTTTAAAACATAAATCCGATCATGTTACTTCTCCTGCTTAAGATGGTTAGTGGCTTCTCACTTTAGATCATCCTGATGATTTTCCTCATAGTTCTTAACTCAAACAATTCTCCTATTTGTTTGCTGTCTCTCCCCACTGGGGAGGGTGGGGGGGGGCAGGACCCTGTGTGTCAATGCTTCATCACCACGGCCTTAGATCACAGCCTGGCCAAGACAGGTGCTCATCAAGCACTTGTTAAACGAATAGCTCTTAAAATAACCCCATGACCATGACCATAGAGGTAGTCTGACAAAACTCGACCTTGTGAGGGCTTTAAAATCTATTACAACTCTTCCAGTTTAAGAAGTATTCCCCACCCTCTACATTTTTACCTTCTTCAAATCAGGGCATATTTTACAAATGGTATGCTTAATGTAGCAATTTTGTCTGTTATTTCTCCCTCAAAAGGCATTTATTAAGATAAAGGCAACTTTGCAATTGAGAAAATGTTACAAGTAACTTTAGTTACCATCTCCTGAAAGCCTAGGTACATGAAACATCCTGTCTATTAAGTTCTCACAACCCCAGATGACAGGAATTCATATCATTAAAGATGACACTCAGGATTCCAACACAGGCCTATCTAGCACCAAAGCCTACATGCAACTTTTTACTAGAGTTCAGCTGCTCTACCTTACCTGTAAGGGATGGAAATAAAAAACTGTATAAAACCACACATTTCTTCTAAGGCACAGGATGATCCATTAAAGGAAAGATCATAATCTTAGAATGGCTCTTTAACTTAGTTTCAGGTTTGCAAATGTAGACTTAGGACTGATTTGGAAGAAAGCTTAGTTATTTGACAAGCAGGTTGAAAAGAGTATGGAGTTTCAAGGTACAATCTAGGAGGGAAGGGGGTTAGGGGAGGTGGAGTGGGAGAAGAGAGGAGCCGAGCAAAGTGAGAAACAACATGGGCTAGCCAGAACAGCGAGAAACACCCACTGGCAGAGTAGTTCAAAGAACTTCTAAGAAAAAATAATTCCAATATGTGATTTTAAATTGTTTGTTGGGTGGTGCAGGGATACAGTATTTCCACAAAAAGAATAATGCTCCCCTCCGCTAGCCTGAATTTTGCTTCAGAATTTACCACAATAGCCTAAATCTTTTGATACAATAGTTATGTGCAACATTTAAAATAATCTTCAATTTGCCTTCTATGGCACCTTAAAAATCTTTTAATTAAAGATTTTGGTTTCCTTTTTTCAGGTGGTCGGGAAGATGGTAGACATTCAGATTCAGTGCGTGTACCCAAAGCAGCCAACCATCTTTCAAAATAAGAAGAGGGACTCCCTTGGAGAAATTGGCAGAGAAGCTCCTACAATACCATAAAAACTTTGGTCTGAAGGGCGCCTGCGTGGCTCAGTTGTTAAGCGTCTGCCTTTGGCTCAGGGTGTGATCCCGGGGTCCTGGGATCGAGCCCCGCCATCAGGCTCCCTACTCCTCTGGGAGCCTGCTTCTTCCTCTCCCATTCCCCCTGCTTGTGTTCCCTCTCTCGCTGGCTGTCTCTCTCTCTGTCAAATAAATAAATAAATAAAATCTTAAAAAAACAACAACAGCAACAACAAAAAACCCCCCAAAAAACCACTTTGGTCTGGGTTTCAAGATACCCAAGGAGGTCACTGAGGGTCCTATACTGATAAGAAATGCCCCTTCCCGGGTAACGTCTCTATCCGAGGGCAGATTCTGTTTAGTGTGGTGATCAAGATACGGAAGACCACTGTCATGCACCGAGACTTCCTCCACCACATCTGAAAGAACAACCGCCTTGAGAAGCACCACAAGAATATGTCCGTACACCTGCCCCCTGCTTCAGGGTGTCCAGATGGGCAACACTGTCACAGTGTGTGAGTGCCGGCTCTTGAGCAAGACGGTGTGCTTCAATGTGCTCAAAGTCACCCAGGCTGCTGGCACCAAGAAGCAACTCTAGAAGTTCTGAGACTAGAGGGCACATACTGCCAAAGAAAATAAAGTTATTAAAAAAAAAAGAGAGAGAGACATTTTGGTTGGAACATAATTTGTTGTTAAGGAATTTTGAATGGCTATGTTAGAATGCACTGGTGATATTTACTATTTGTTAACACTGTTGTTCTAATACTGATTTTCCACAATTTTTAGAGTCTAGAGAATTGATTTTATTATTGCTTAGCATTTTTCAAAAAAGATTTTATTTATTTGAGAGAGTGAGTGAGAGAGAGAAAGAGAGAGAGTACATGAGTAGAGGGAGGGACAGAGGCAGAGGGAGAGGGAGAAGCAGACTCCCTGCCGAGCGTGGAGCCCGATGCCAGGATTCTGAGACCATGACCCGAGCCAAAGGCAGATGCTTAACCAACTGAGCCACCCTGGTGACCCCCTCACCATTTTTGTTATAAGACAACTTTTGCAATTGTTTTACCAAAATAATGATTATTGACTACTTCGGTAATAACACAGCCACGTCTACCAGATCAAAATTCCAAAAAACACACTGAGGAAAATGATGCTAAATAATTTGCTATCATTCTCTCTTCTTATGACAAGGGAAGTAAAATACATTTAAAAAGTTACCTCTTTATTCATTTTAAACCACTGATATTGTACAAAGGGATGTCCGGTTGCCCGGCAACACAGTTTCACAAACTGTCCAGCCAAGACTGCCTTTGACTCTGGGTTGACGGTGATCTTTATTCCTTAAAAAAAAGAAAAAGTTAAATAAAGTCACGGAAGAGAGGTTTTCCTTGTTTATACTTCTGAAACAAAAACCCCCACAAAGGTATTTTGGAAATAACCTGTATATTCATCCTAGTTGTAAACTGCCCATTCATATCTCCTTCCCCATCAGATTATGCATCTGTGAGTTCCAGGCTTTGTAAAACCAAGAGGAAAGAAACTCATCCACAGAAGACTTTGATCTACTGTACTTCCCATGGCTGGGGGAGAAAACTGTTTGCCATATTTCTTCAATTCTTAGAAATATTTTTTTCATGCTAACCCCTCTGAAATCAGGATGCACCTTATAGTAGATGTCTGCTAGACAGCAGTCATGATGCAGTTCTCAGTGCCAGCTCTTCAAGTACTTGGTCATAAATGCTCATATGGCTGGCACTTCAACTGAATTAGGTGCACTGCTACAAGTGTTGGCCACTGAAAATGTCTTCAAGATACATTTATTTCAATGCTATGATTTAGCATTAAAATGAAAATGACTCCGTATGCAGAAAGGCACGGAAACAGAACAGCAGGATATAAATCCAATGCATGTGATACAAACATTTCTCATCTGGGAAATGACTATCAGCATCAAAACTTGGGACAGCTTTAAAGAAAATCCTAAGTCAATTATGGAATCACCGCCCCCCCCCCCGCCCGCCATCCCGCTCTCAATTACTCCCTCTGGGGAAGCCTGCTGCCATGTCATGGGGACACTCAGGCAGCCCTGTGGGAGGCCCAAGTGGTAAGGAAAGAAACTTGGGCCTCCTGCCAGTGGCCAGGTAAGCGAACCACCTGAGAAGAAGATGGTCCAACCCCAGTAGGACCAGACGGCTGCAGCCCGGCCCCACCAGCCTGACCCCCACCTCATCAGAGACCAAAACTGGAGCCAAAACCACCCAGTTAAGCCATTTCCAGGTTCCCATCCCCAGAAACCATGTAAAGTAATAAATGGTTCTTGTGTTAAGCTTTGGGTTTTGGGGTAATTTGTTATGCCACAATAGATAACTGACACAAAAGAAATCACAGTTAGGAAATTCTACATTTGCCAAGGTTATAATACATACAATTGGGTTAGCTGGCTTCCAGGAAGGAAGAAGAAAAGATCATTAAAACTTGTAAAATATAATTCCCTGCACCTAGTTTTATTTTCTTTCCTCATCTATCCTGAATAGGAGCTCATAATAGTGTCTTTTTCCTCTATAAGCTACCAACCCAAAGGAAAAAATTGAAGAGGAGTTAGTCCAAATAACAGCAATCTTAGTACATCAAAGATACTAACCTTTCCAGGACAAAAACAGTATATACGGTAAAAAAGGTATGTGAAAACCATTCCAGAAAGATACCAGATAAAACCAAAATCCAAAATATATAAATATTTACTGCATACCTATTACATTTGAGGTTATGGAGAAACCCTAGAAAATCTTTAGTAAAGAGAATAGAGCCTTTCGAAAAAGAATTTAAAACATTTGCCAAGGGAGAACTTTCTTATTCATTACTTCTTTATGTTGATGCCACGTTAGCACAGTATGGAAGAAGGGACAGTTCTTCTGGAAGCTGTACTATGTGTTGGTTGCAAAGGACATGGTGAAGACAGAAAATGGGATGAGCCCTCTCACCTTGGCCGGCAAATTCACACCATTGCATTTAACGCTCTCAATGCCATTCTTTAGCCACGAGAGACGTATATGTTCCAACTTCAAGATACAAAGATTCTGATTTTCAAAGCTTATGTGTGATAAGAAAGAAAAAGTTGTAACAACAAAAGAAGGGAATAAATATAAATCTGAAAAATAGAGGATGTGTGGCTCAATGGGCTTTAAAATGTGAATGTCTTCTAGCCATCTCCAACTCAACACGTCCCAAATTCCTCTGGAACAAAATCTACTCCTGCACGAGAGCCCACTGTCTTCCCATCTCAGCCTGTCTCCATGCATCCAGTTACTCAGGACAAAAACTTAGCAGTGCTCCCCAAATCCCTCTTTCCTTCCTCATTCTCCACATGTAACTTCTTTGCAAGTCCTGCCAGTTCCACTTTTCCCCGTCTCCACATCTTCAATGCCATGATCTTAACCCAAGCCACCATCAGCTGTGATGAAACCATGGTACAGCCTGCAAGCTGGTTTCCTTGCTTCCAACCAGCAGCCCAAATGTCTTTGTAAAAACAGAAATTAATCCAGGGGCGCCTTGAGTAGCTCGTTGGTTGAGCGTCTGGCTCCTGATTTTGGCTCAGGTCATGATCTCAGGGTTGTGGGACTGAGCCCTGCCAAGGGCTCCACGCTCAGTGGGGAGTCTGCCTGACTCTCTCTCTCCCTCTGCTCTCCCCCCTTCCTCCGCTCACACACGCTCTCTTTCTCTCTATATAAATAAATAAAATCAAATAAAACATAAATTAATCCATACCACTCCTCTGACCAATTGTACTTCAAATAAAAGCCGCACTCCTCATCACGGTCACACAGTTTTACATAAACTGACCTCTCTAACCTCGTCCCCTCCTCTCCTCCTTGCTGTAGCCACACTGGTCCTCTTTTTGGAAACCAAGCTATTTTCTACTTTTCTACTTACTGGTCCTCTGCTGGATTTCCCCTCCAACCCCCCGCTGTTTCATGGCAGGCTCTTTCTTTCTCATAATCTAGGTCTCTAGCTTCTCTGGGAAACATCTCTAAACCAGCTATCCCCCACCCCCACTTTTCGATTACATTCACCCCACTTTGCGGTCTTCACTGCACTAATCATCTGAAATCCCTAGGTTTTCTTGTCTGTCTCGCCTACTAGAACAGAAGCTTCATGAGAGCAAGGACCTTGTTTGTCTTAGTCACCAGTTTATCCGACACCCAGAACAGGGCCTGGCAGACGGTGACACAGTGAATGTTCTGCACGTACTTGCTGAACGACTGTGTATGATCACAATAAAAACTACTATGGCAGCCATTTACTGACTGCTTTATGTGGGCCTGGTGTTTTGATCTCTAGCCTTCAAAATAGCCAGATGAGTTAGACATTAGTTGGACCTATGTTACAGTGAAGAAAATGAAGTAATTTGCAAAAGGTCACCCAAATTACCTTCAGTAAACTATTTAACCTGTCCGAGACCAATTTTTTCCCCATTGTAAAATGGCAGAACCAGAATACAAACCTAGGTTTTCTTGGGCTTTAAAATCCCCATGCTTTTGTTAATCCAGTGATTTTTCTTCTCCACCTTTATGGAAGTATGCTTGACAAACGAAAGTTCTATACATTTCTAGCACTACCATGTGATAATTTAATACACATACACATTGTGAAGTGAGTACCACTGCTGAACTTAATTAACACATCTATCACCTCATAGTTATCATTTTCCAAAGATCTTTTTTAAAAGATTTTATTTTTAAGTAATCTCTATGCCCATCATGGGGCTTGAACTCACAACTCCGAAATCAAGAGTCACACACTCGGCGCGCCTGGGTGGCTCAGTCAGTTAAGTGTCTGCCTTCAGCTCAGGTCATGATCCCAGGATCCTGGGATTGAGCCCTGCATCAGGCTCCCTGCTCAGCGGGGAATCTGTTTCTCCCTCTCCCTCTGACCCCTGCCCCCACTCATGCCCCCACTTTCTCTCTCTCTCAAATAAATAAAACTTTATTAAAAAAAAAAAAGAGTCACACGCTCCACCAACTTAGCCAGCCAGGCACCTCCCAGTGATTCTTAGTGCACCTCCCATGCTGATCTTCTGCCACAGAAAGCCTCTCTGGCTGAAGCGAGAACGTCAGGCAGAGTACCATGTCTTGTACCATGGCGGTGCTTATACATTGACCCTGGCAAACATTCTCTCCTATAATACAAAGAGACAAGAGTGATGGAAAATTAAAAGGCTTTCTCCCTAGAGTGTCTTACAAAGAAAAGAGTAACTTTAATGGACAAAGAGCCCATAAGGCCAGGATGTCCTAAAAGATGTCCTTCCTTTGTATGGGAGACAAGACTATATGACTTCTGATGCATGTTCAAGTTCAGTTTACACATCTGTCCTGGACCACCTATTTCAGTAGTCTAGTCTTCAACAAGCAAGCAAATACATACACGTATTTATTACTTAATGCTTCAAAGACTGAGAATTGAAAGGCACAATGTGATTTGGAAACCGCTCTTGGTGAGTAGTAAAGACAAAAAAGTCGCAATACCTCCCATGCCTTAACCACACAAATTTCCTTCCTCCCACATAGTGTTGTGCGGCAGAGAACCATGGTCAACCTGTAACCACCCTCGCGGGGCGCCCACTAGTCAGAAGGTGCTGAACAAAGGTAAGGAAAGAAGATGGCACAGAGCAATGGAGGGTGTACCAAGGCATACAAATGAAAGTTCTATTTTAAAGGCTGAATGCACAGTTTCCTGGCAAACAAGCCTGTTTTCAGATAACATCTGCAAAGATGTCAAAGAGGTGACTCGATTTCCTGTAAACCGGGGAGAATCTGAACTAGGTACGATGGAACATGAGGATCATTCATTCGACACACACCTGTGTAGATCACAGAGTCACGATACTGAACAATAAAACTAAACACCTGCTGGAATTTCAAAACAGATAAGTTAGGGTGATTCTTGATTTGACAAAAGGATTCACCACAGCTTCCCTTTAAGTTACCCTCTCTCAGGATGTATTTAAAACTTTAAAGATTTTATTTACTTATTTGAGACAGAGCGCACAAGCGAGAGAGCACAGCAGGGGGAGCAGCAGAGGGAGAGGGAGAAGCAGGCTCCCCACTGAGCAAGGAGCCTAATGTGGGGCTCGATCCCAGGATCCTGGGATTATGACCTGAGTCAAAGGCAGCCGCTTAACTGACTGAGCCACCCAGGCATCCCATGGATGCATTTAAATACTGATGTGATTTAAAAACAGCTGTTCCAGGAACAGATCTATTGTATACATGACAGTACATCTGTTTTCAGAGGCTGTGAACCAAAAATTCTTTCTATCAGCTTCCATCTAAAACTCTTCCTCAACGTTATTCTGAAAATTTCTAAGCTATCATTGCAAAGTGCCTCATCCTGTTCCAGAATAAATACCATTTCTCTTCCTCCAACAATCTTCCCCCAACACAACCAAAGCATGTCCATGTATGTCCCTCCTACAAGGCAGTTAACGTTTGCACCTCCTGTGGCTAAACCTAGTCTCCTCATACCCCGTATGCTTCCACGTTGCCCAGTAACTCTGAACACCTCAGTGCAGACGCACATTCTTTCAGACCTCACAACTCCCTTTCTATTTCTCTCCTCCTCCTTTGCCCTTGTTCCCGTCCATACCATCGTTGCCTCTTCGACTTCTTGATATTTACCTTTCAGAAATTTCTGTCACTCATGCAACGAGAAAAGTCCTTTACAAACGAGATCTAGTAGGAGTACTTTTTAATTTGGCAAGGACAAAAAACTGCAGTCCACGGGTCAAAGAGGTAACTGGGGGAATAATTCATCACCAAGTTTCCCGAATAACCCAGAAATTTCCCAGCATGATAGAAATGACACCGGGTTTAGGTTGGGGTTAGCAGACCTGGGTTCTAATCTACTTTCGTTAATAACTGTGACTCTGGCTGAATGATAACCTCTGGAAATCTCATTTTCCACACAAATGTTTGCTCACATTTAAAATTTGAATGTTCATAACAGCACAGCTCTGCTCCTTTACAGAACTATAAAGATAAGATGGTTTTGAACTAAAGGCATTTTGGAAATGAGAGAATAATATTCAACAACCTTGGTTCCTGTCTTTTTTCTTTTTTTAAGATTTTATTTATTCATTTGAGACAGTGAGAAAGAGAGAGAGAGAGAGAGAGAGAAAGAGAGTATGAGAGGGGAGAGGGAGAAGCAGACTCCCCACTGAGCAGGGAGCCTGACACAGGGCTCGATCCCAGAACCCCAGGATCGTGACCTGAGCTGAAGGCAGACGCTTAACTGAGCCACTCAGGCACCCCTTGGCTCCTGTCTTAAGGACAAAAAAGGTGTGGGGCAAGTGGGAAAGACGCCACTGAAGAGACCTCAGCCAGAGCAGTCTGGTATGTACAGAGAGCGAATGAAGTACATTTTATATAAAGAAGGAAATAAAATGATAACATCATAGAACTGGAGGTGGAACCTTGGGATTCACCTAACGAAACCCACACATAAAATGTTAATTCTCTCTAAATATCCCCTATCATCTGGCCTCTGCTTAACCAACTCCCGGCCAGGGCATTACTTCCTTAGCAGCCATTTTGTGATCTGCATAACTACGTAACTGATGGAGCCTATGATCACTCAAAATGTTTTCACTTAAAAAAAGAAAAAGAAACAGAACATCTTGAACTGCACATCTAGGCTCAATGACATTTGCGAAGGACAGAGATACCAATGTCGGTTGCTTCGGAATCAGGATTTTTGATCCTTTAATGAGAAAATAAAGGTCTAAAAAATTATTATGGACTTCCAGTTCAAACAATTTCAGCACACTCATTTAATGTTCCCACTCCCCTCCAATTCCCACTGAGATGACCAAAAGAATAAAATAGGGAAACAGTCGGTGCTGGGAAATGGGCATGGGGAGCAGCTAGCCGTCCATGTGCTATGAAAAAGCCCAATTAGAGAGAAAGCAGAAGAGGGCAAACCTCAATCCCATGGGGCTCCTTCAGAAAATATATTAAGGGTCACCCCATGGAGAGCAAGAATTTAGGGCAGAGTTACCCTCAGCTTAGATCCCATCCTACGTGAGGGACCAGTGAGGCTGGCTCCTAATCAGGGGAATCGTTCTAGTTAGAGGCAGGGGAACGCTGCCCCAGCTACTGCTGGGCAGCCAAAACAAACACATAAAAGAAACTCAGTTTCTCAAAAAACAGAGTAACTACTTATTACAGCCATCTCCTATGGCCATCTATGGCTGTCAGCCCACAAATAACCAGGATGGAATGTGGCAAAATAAAACTAAAATAAATCTAAAGTTTCCTCTTCTTCCTGCATTTAGGTCCGAAAGGTCTGTTCAGAGGCTCACAGCATCTTGGACAGAACTCATCCTACTTACCAAAAGCAGACCTCTCTATAGAGACAACTAGAGAAAAGTCATTGGACTTTCTACGAAATAAGAACTAATGTCCTCCTATGAAGCTGCCTGACTATGAAAAAAGAGAGAAAACATGAGAATATTTCTATATTGTACTTTCACCAAGATACAGGAATACACTGAAAAGGAAAACCCAAAGATCAGATCAGACTCGCCCTAGATATTTGTTTTTACGATCGTGTTGGATGTGATCCTTTACAGGTTTGTCTTTCCTGTTAGACTACGAACTTTTCCTACACGAGAATTTTGGTTCTCGTCGTCTTTGAAGCACAGTACCAAGTGCAACGTCTGGTACTGGAATTTAGGAAGTGTTTACTGAATGAATGAGTAAAGTCCCAAATAAAGTTGATTCTATCAGAGCTTACCTTCTTAATTACAATAGTTTTTATTCTCAATATCCTTATTAACATGTTAAAATTTTCTCTATAATTCTTATATTTACTCTAATATCTGCAAATACAGTGAGTTTTAGATTATTCACATAAAATGCACATAGAAAGCTAACAGTGAATTACCTCTTCCTGAGATTACTGAGCTTTATCCAATCCTAAAATTTGTCCTCAAAACCCAATACTTAATATTCAAGAAACAACTGATTCCCAATGGACACTATACAACTAATATGACATAAAACCTCACAGAAATAGTGAATGAGTGTTACTATAGAAATGTTAGCATAGAAACTGCGTTCCTTTGCCTGGTCTCCCCTCAAATGCAAGGAAGTCCCAGGGGATAACTCTGAAAAAGCTTGTAGGCCAGATACCAGAATGATCTGTACGGGGAACACTGATGGTAAGGTGCTAATCCTACTATTTGGAGAAAAACACAAAGGGCAGAAATGGATCTGTCAAGGGAATAGAATACTGATGTTTATTAGGTTGGCTCTGTATTCATTGCTGGTTTGTCAAAAATCAAAATATTGTCAAAAATTTCAGGCTGATCGTTACACATGAATAAACATGTGACACAGTTATAGGAAAGCCCAGTGTCATGCGTGGGAAACTGAAAACGTGGAAGCCCGAGGTGGAGCCTCTGTGGCCACCTAGAGGCAGCTCCACGTGGCATCATTTCATTAACTCCTCCCACTCTGCCAGGTAGAGAACACTGACACTCATTTTATAGACAGGGCAACCAACAGTCAGAGTAATTATGTAATTACTGAAAAAAGATAATGAGATATAAAAGTTATATTTACTTCCTGGATAGGTTTCTTAAGTTTTCAGAGGCCCTGGTATGGTACTCTAGGAAGTTGGAGAACTTCGTAGCTGAGTGCCCCAACTGGCAGATTTCAATTGTCACAACTCCTGGGTAATATTCAAGGCACTGGGGATATAAAAGTTAACAAATGTCACCTTATGAAGAAGTTCACTGACTGGGGACAAACAACAATTTCATCTAGACAGGGGCTGCTTTGGCAGTAGTTACTCCTACCCCAGACCTCTTGGTATGAAGAGACACTGAGGAACAGATGTCAAGCATCTAATGCAAGGTGTAACTCAAAGAAGGCATTTATAGGAGACCTATTTTATCATCTACATTAGGCCTTGGGAAGCAGAGGATGACCTGAGAGTCCAAGTTTCCTGACTTGTAATCTAGGGTCCTTTCCATTTGTAGTGGACTCTTTAGTTATCTCCCCAGCATCTGTTATGCCCTTTCTCCTTCCAACAGGCCCCCTTTTGTTTGGTAACCTATATAGTTTCTGGAAAGCTGACTCAACCCAACTCTGCTCCTGGCTCTAAGCCAGCAAATGGGCACCTTTCATCTCCCTTGCCACAGTGACAGGTGTAGGGACAGGCATGTCATTGAAATTAGTTAACTGGAGTGAATCTAATGATTTTTGCTGGGACAAAGATGAACGCAAGGAACAGTCAGTAGAGATCTTGCAACTATGCAGAAAGTCACTCTTGGAAGGAAGCCAGGAACAAGAAAGGAGGGGCAAAGATGAAAACAAACCAATTCTTTGAAAACAGGGCTGTCCTCAGCCTCTCTTGAAGCCCAGCCTGCTTCAAGACTCCTGTTAGAAGATTCCTGAACCCCCAACCTGACAAAAATAAGATCTGAATTATAATTCTAAGTTCCTCATGTTAACTTCAAAATATTATCACAAATAGGCTGGTTATGTAATAAAAGCTGCATACATCAAAAACATGTAAAATAGAGAGCTTGAGTCCTTAGACCATGGCCCTCCCAACCTCAACTGGCTTCTAAGCTTCTAGTGGAACCTATAATGGTGAACTGGACCTCTGAGAAAGGAGGTGTGAGGTGCTGCTGTCATCAAGTGACTCAGATCACATGGTCTCTCCTGCCGGACACTGCTGCAGGGGACCAACTCTATCTGTCGTTGTGGAGACAAGGGGCTGCTTCCTATTCCTCACACCTGACATTGGAAGTGAGAAATCTCACTCGATACTGTTATATTCAGAAAAAAAATCATGGTTGAATCAATCAACACTTCAAAAGGATCGTGTTGGTGAAATACTTAAACAACAAATATCTGTAATATTTGCTTTATCTCATTTGTGTGCATACATACATATTAATAAATATGTATTTATTTTTTGGCTGCACTATTCCTTCCTTCCTTCCTCCCTCCCTTTCTCCCTTTCAAAGTAAACTCTACCCCTAATGTGGGGCTCAAACTCACAACCGCAAAATCAAGAATCATAGGCTCTACTGAGCCTCGGCGGCACTACTTCAACACGAGATAGAAATCCTACCCGTAGGGGCGCCTGGGTGGCTCAGTTGCTTAAGTGTCTGCCTTCGACTCAGGTCATGATCCCGTGGTCCTGGGATCAAGCCCCGCACTGGGCTCCCTGCTCAGCAGGGAGTCCGCTTCTCCCTTTCCTTCTGCTCTTCCCACCCCTCCGTTTCATGCTCTCTATCTCGCTCTCTCTCAATAAATAAGTAAATTCTTTAAAAAAAAAAAAAGAAATCTTACCGCTCAATACTTTATTATTATTATTATTATTTTTTAAATAGGCTCCATATCCAACGTGGGGCTCGAACTCACGCTCTGAGATCAGAGTTGCATGCTCTCCCACTGAGCCAGCCAGGTGCTCCATCCCCTAACTATTTTAGCACGCATCTCCTTGGAATAAAGACATTCTTCTACAGACTATCTCACCATTTCCACATAATTCTCTAATATCTAATATACACGTTAAATTCAAACTGCTTTACTTGTCTCCAAAATGTCTTCTATAATTGATGTTTTTGAACCACAATCTAATCAATGTTTATGTGTTGTATTTGCTTTTTGTGTTCTTTAGTCTTAACCTGGAAGGAAAAAAATGAGTCTCCATACATTTACATTTTTCAAAACTATTTAATACAATTCCTTGTCAAATGAGATATTTTCCTCTAAGTTTGTCTCCACGAAGTCCTGGAGAACAGACCCGAGAGAAGAACCTACCTGGGGGGCTAAGAAGCAGCAGAACCTCCGTGTGCTCCATAGCCTGCAGGAAGTCACTCAGTTCCGTGACCGTACAACCCTTCTCACCCAACAGCTTCAGTAAGCATAAGCTTGGACTTCCTTCAGGCTCGAAGACCTTAAGAGAACACTGCTCCAAGTCCAGACAACTGCAAACAACAGATTTAATTCAAGTCAACAGTTTTCTCCAACACAATATGCCTGCTATATGTCTGCCATGACGGCAGGTGTTGTAGGGATAAATTGTGAGTCGTTGAGCGGTGAAAAGTTTTTTCCATTATGAATGCTACTGTCCTTTCCTCCTCCTTCTGCCATCACAGGGAATTCCTCTTTATGCCCTTCTCCAACTCAGCTCCCCTGATTACTAAATCAGAAGATGAGAGAAATCTTAAAACAGGATGTGAGAGAAATTTGGTTTTGATACTGATCAAAATGTCTACTTTTAATTTGGGAATATGGATTAGAAAGATCAGATAAATTTCTCTACTTGTTCTTGCGCTTTTATAAAGCATAATATGACCCCAAAAAAGGCATAGATCTTTGAGACATCTTGAAAAACGAAAAAACTTACCATACATTATTTTGTATTAGCAAAGTAGTGAGCCTACATATGTATTCATATGAATGAACGTACAGAACAGTGTTAGTTCTGCAGGATACCCTTTTTAGTAGCAAGCATATGTGTTTGTTCTTATATGTACAGAGTTAACTTTGAAAAGATAGCCAAGAAACTCATAGTATAGTGATTTTCCTACAGAGGGGAGCCAGAGCAGCAGAGCTCACAACTGGAACGATTCAACTTTTCACTATAAACCCTTTTGTACTGTCAAATGTTTTACTATGTGTGCTCATTTTTTCAACCATTTTTAAAAGACTATCAGTGCTATTGACATTCAAAGTACTTCTAAGTACCTAGAAATACCCTAACACAGGGGCAAGACAAACACCGGTCTGTGGGCCAAACCCAGCCAGTCACCTGATTTAGTGAACAGTTTCGTTGGAACACAGCCATGCTCGTTCACATACACGTTTACGGAGGTGGATGGCTGCTTTCCTGTTATAAAAGCAGAGGTGAGTAGTTGGTCTGCAAAGCTAAACATATGGGCTATTTATATTTAGCTCTTTATAGAAAAAGTTTGCTGACCTCTGCTCCAAAGAATCTCTCTGTCTCACTGTTCTTTTGTTAAAACTATTTTTTTTTCACTATCACCATTTAACATACATATACCATTTCAATGTCATTGTGTTCAGTAGTCATACACAAGGTTAGAAAGACAGGTTAAGATCAGACTACAGAAGGCCATAAATAATGGGACAAGGAGTATTGGGACAACCATTTCACAGAAAGGGAAAGCACAAGTATGAAACATTCAAGTGAAGAAAAACAATCAAATTAAATCAAACAATCAAAACAACCAAAAAAGCCCCCCAAAAGTCTTCCCAAAGAGACATCACCAACAAAGGCCAACCAAAGCCTTTAGATAATTTCCATGATATACTGTAGAATTTGCACCTCACAAACCTTCGCAGCGACCTCTCCCTTTCCTTCCAATTTTTAGTCCTATATAAACTCAAGCTTCTCTGTGAGGTTCGCCCGGACCACATGAGTCCCCCAAACACACGTTAGACATACTCTCCTGATGGTGCTTATCTTATATATTAAAGGTTGACAAATTTCTGTAAAGTGCCATAGGAAAATACTTTAGGCTTTCTGGGCCATACAGTCTATTGCATGTTCTTTCTTGTTTTTTGTTTTGTTTTATAATTTTTTAAATATAAAAACCAATCGTAGCCCATAAACTGCAAAAACAGGGGCAGTGGCCCAAATGCGGCTCAGGGATCCTTGTTTGCAGACCCCTGTTCTTCATGTCTCAGTAGATGCAATTTTGCCTTAAAACCAAGAGCTTTTCTTTCATAGGAATGTCTTCTCTGCCTAACTAGATCACAGTACTCCTTGAAAACAGAAACCCCATGTTTTAAACCGCACAATACCTAAAATCTGTCTTGCCCATATTAAGTATTTATAACTGAATGATTACTGCGTGAATTTCAATCATAACTAAAAAGGCTAGAGGACTGGATAGATGGAAGGGGTCAGATGTAACAGTATCACAGCTGTGCCAGATGCAAGGTGAGCAAGTTTTCATACAACTTGGAACATTCTTTTCTTTTTTTTTAGAGAGAGTGGCAGGGGGAGAGGGATAGAGAGAGAATCATAAGTAGGCTCCATACTCAGTGCAGAGTCCGACACAGGGCCTGATCTCACCACCCTGAGATCATGACCTGAGCCAAAATCAAGAGTCAGATGCTTAACCGAATGAGCCACCCAGGTGCTCCTGGCATATTCTTAATCCACACACATTTTGACCAGTTTTATTAAAAGGCTACCATAGAATTTATATAATGGTCACTCAAGATTTATAGTTCTGTGGTAAAGTTTATAATCGCATAACTTTAGAAAAAAAGGTATCCAACCAAAATAATTAAAAAAAATTTTTTTATTTATTTGAGAGAGTGAGAGCGCAAGCACAAGAGGGGCGAGGGGCAGAGGGAGAAGCAGACTCCCCGCTGAGCAGGGAGCCTGATGCGGGACTTGATCCTAGGACTCTGGGATCATGACCTGAGCAGAAGGCAGTCACTTAACCGACTGAGCCACCCAGGCGCCCCAAAATAATTTCAATACTAATATCATCTATCTCATAGGATTGTTAGAATTAAATTAGATAATCTGTGCTAGAAGTACTTAGCACAGTGCTTGGCAAATAATAAGCACTCAATAAAAGTGAGTTCTTATACAATAAAAATATGGGCTATTAAAAGAACAATAGTTTCCTAATTATGCTGATTTCTGAAACTGTTTTCGCTTTTCCTAAAAAATATTTTTGAGTAATTACTAGTTTGGTAACCTGATCATGTCCTTCAAGGCTTCCTGTCTCTATACTCACTAGGTATTCTTTTCTAAGTGTCTCAGTTAAATGTGTATATTCAATACTCTATTTTTGTTAAATGTGAATCATAATATAGATCAACTGTTCCCAAATTCTGGATGGTAGACTGGTGGCAGCACAGTCTGAAGTCCGTGGCAAAATGATAAAAATAAGGGCACTAAGACTGCCTTTTACTCTGAGATGGTCTTTTCCACTTTTTTTAGTGTTAAAGTGTCCTTTCTCCTACGGAATAATTGTGGCTGTCATGACAGCAACAATGAAAGCTGCAGATGCCTACTGCTCCTCTAGTCTGTAAAATTTTCTTTCATTAGTCCCTGTAACACCCAGGTCAAGAAACCAGTATTAGAGACAATAGAAGGATTACCATTCTTTAAATAATTAGAATATGAGATCTATAAAAACAAGGACTCTGTATGCTAAATATATATATTTTTTTATGATTCAGAAAGGTGGTCGGAATCTGGTACATAAAATTCAGAAGCCATCGCACCAAATGCAACCAAGTGATGCTTTGATGTTTATACTGATACAGAAAAAAGTGAAAAACAATTTGACTTTTTTCTTCCAAATGAAGAAAGAGGTTGAGGTGAAGTAGACAAAAATTTCCAATACAAGAGGCACAGGAGAAAACCAAGATTCTGTATCTCCTTTCCTTTTTTACTGATTTTCCGCCTGGGCACTAGCTTTCAGCTAAGATGATGCTTCTATATACCCAGCCTCTTTCTTTCCTTTTTTAGTTACATTCCCGTAAGACTGTGCTTTGAAGTGGTTTCTACCGGCCCTAATTTGGAATTTCTCATTTAAGTTAAAAGACTATTACCGAAACAAATGGGCTTTGCTTTTAAGAAAATATATTTGTATTTCTCTTCACTTCGAAAAATATACACTCAAAACACAGCATACATCCCTTAGGGTACAAATCGTGACACTGCTTTTAGGTTTTTTTGCTTCTCTTCTTGGAACATTTACTCTTTGAAATCTCTATTCATTAGTTCAGCAACTACTTATTAATCATTTAAAATGGGCAACCATTTTTCCTAGGTATTTAGGGTACTGGAGCAAACAAGACAAAATTCCTTATCATCCTGGGTTTTCCTACAAGATATAAATATATATATGCACGCATAGGCAGACAAACAGAGGGTGTGTGTGTGTGTGTGTGTGTGTGTGTGTGTGTGTGTGTCTCCATCCAGTGGTCGGTCATAAGTTCTCTGGAGAAAAACAAAGCAGAGGGCTAAGTAATGTTGGAGCCGATGTACGGGGTAATTTTAAATAATGTGATCAGCGAAGACCTCACGGAAGGAGATGACTTGTAAGCAAACACTTGAAGAGGTGAAGGAGCAAGTCATACGGTTCACCTGTGGAGACTATCTCAGACCCAGGAAGAAGCAAGTACAAAGACCCTTCTGTGTTCAAGACAAAAGCAAGAAGGCAAGTGTGCAGAGCGTAGAGAAAGGGAGGAAGATAACAGGGTCCAAGAGATAACTGATAGCTAACTGGTGTCCTAATCCTGAAATAGAAAAGCAATTAAGGGGTTTTGAGCAGAGGAAAGGTAAGACCCGATTGGACATTTTAAAAGAGTAATTAATTCTCGCTGCTAGGCTGCAAATAGCCTGGGGGCAGGGGCCAAGCGGAGGAAAAGTTAGGCAGCTACTGGAATGATCCCGGTGAGAGAGGGCAGTGGCTGGCCCAGCACTGGGGCAGTGGAGGTTGGATTCTGGATCCACGCTGAAGGCACAGCAAACGCGGATCGCTGACAAGACGGACGTGGTGTGTAAGGGTGGTGTGCAAAATTTTGAAGTTTGGGCTGAGCAATCGGAGGGGTGCAGTTGCCATTTCCTGAGATACAGAAAACTGCACGAGAAACAGGTCTGTGGGGGAAAACAGGCTAAGTTTTGGACATGCTACGCTTAAGATATCTTAGTCATAAAGGGGATCCCTCCTACATTGTTGGTGGGAATGCAAGTTGGTATAGCCACTCTGGAAAACCGTGTGGAGGTCCCTTAAAAAGTTAAAAATTGAGCTACCCTATGATCCAGCCATTGTACTACTGGGTGTTTACGCCAAAGATACAGACGTAGTGAAGAGAAGGGCCATATGCACCCCAATGTTCATAGCAGCAATGTCCACAATAGCTAAATCGTGGAAGGAGCCGAGATGCCCTGCAACAGATGACTGGATTAAGAAGTTGTGGTCCATATATACAATGGAATATTACTCAGCAATCAGAAAGAATGAGTTCTCAACATTTGCTACAACATGGACGGCACTGGAGGAGATAATGCTTAGTGAAATAAGTCAAGCAGAGAAAGACAACTATCATATGATTTCTCTCATCTATGGAACATAAGAACTAGAATGATCAGTAGGGGAAGAAAGGGATAAAGAAAGGGGGGGTAATCAGAAGGGGGAATGAAACATGAGAGACTATGGACTACGAGAAACAAACTGAGGGCTACAGAGGGGAGGGGGGTGGGGGAATGGGATAGACCGGTGATGGGTAGTAAGGAGGGCACATATTGCATGGTGCACTGGGTGTTATACACAACTAATGAATCATCGAGCCTTACATCGAAAACCGGGGATGTACTGTATGGTGACTAACATAATATAATAAAAAATCATTATTAAAAAAAAAAAAGATATCTTACAGTCATTTATGAAGAGATGGCAAATCGGCATCTACAGATACGAGTCTACGGGGTTCACAGCAAAGATAGGGGTGAAGATACAACTAAGAGGACTCCACCGAAGTGTGTATAGTCCTGAGTCTTAAGGATACTCCGAGAAGGGGACTGGGTGAAGACACATGATAAAGAGACACAAAGCCTGGATCCTATGACACTCCAAATTTCAAGACACTGAAGACACAGCCCGGAGAGACAGAGACTGGAGGAGATCCTTTGTTTCAGCTTGTCACACGTTCTCATCCTTATCATAAACTGCATGAAGGCAGAAGTCTGCAGCTACAGAGCACCTTCGGTACAGCGCGTGCGCAGTGACGGTTTTCCTTGGTCTGAGCCTCAGAGTCCCCTTCCTAAAGCTCCCTCCCGCATGGAGTCCAGGCAGCCTTAGAGCCTCCTGAAAGCTGTCACCTTCAGGGTGTGGCGAAGTTTATGTAGCTTGGGCAAGACACTCAGAACCTGCCTCCATCTGCACTGACAGCAGAGGCTGTTCAGTATCAGGGCGGTTTGGAAAGGAATTAGGGCTGAGTCTGTATTTAGGGCAGTCTTGTATGCACACGGTTGTGAGAGACTGTTAGCCAGGACTGATTCTCAGTCACCCGTAATTGTAGGAAAACATTTACAATTACTCCTAATCCCTGATGGACAGTTCAGGATGGACTCCTGTGGTTTCTTCATTAAATTCTCATCTATTTGAGGAAACATGTATAGAGTCAGAAAAATGTGAAAAGAAACAATAGACAACCTGGGAAGATTTTAGGGGAAAAAGTCCACAACCTCATGGGAACTGTTGTCCACTTGGACCCTCACACTTCAGTTCTTCGGTCTGACCGTAGAGAAAAATATGTCTGGGACTTTCTGCTATCATAGGTGCCCTTCTAGCACCTGTATGAAATTACTCTGAAATAGCTTTTTTTGTCTTAAATAGAGTAAGCATCACCAGCTTACCTTGCCCCCTCAGATGTCACTCTCCAGCCCCTCAGCTCCCAGTGCTAACCTTTTCTTATGCCAGTTTAATTCTGATTTCAGTAGGTATGTGGCTTTAGTGTTCCCCAATTTTCTAACCTGCAGGGGTGCCCCCACTCCCACCACCACTCACCTATTCTGAACTAATCTTCATCATGGAAGACTGGTGAAATCCCATCTATTTCTTTTCACACTTCCTACACTGGAATTTGTCAGATTTCACAAATGCACATCCTTTGTTGCCTGTCACCTCTTGCGAGGCGACTGCCCTTCTGCCTGTACTACCTTCGCCAGAGATGCGGCCTCAGACTTTTCTATTAGCTTGCCAAACGAACCATTCTGTAGCCTTCGGCAAAACGTGACTGAAGGCTTGGGAAGGAACACTGAGCACCTGAGGTCAGGTATCCACTACTTCAGCCATGCTTCTTCAGTGGCAGGAACGTCCTTTCTTCTCTTTCCTCTACTGCCGAATTAGGAGTCCTCACTCCCAGACCCTTCTCAGGAAAGTTCAGAGCCTTCCCTAACTAGCATACTAATCACAAACGAACCAATCACAGATCTGATGATCCGATCCCCAAAGACAACTTTTTACACTGTTATTAAGTCTAGAAATTCAGAAATCTACAGACATAGCATAATAGTATTTTGGATTCTCTTTGCACAGCCCCCTCTCCCTAAGAGAAGCACATTTTTCCCCGGAAGAGAAAATTGTGCCATCTGTCCACTCAATTTTGCAAGTTTACCACTTCTTAATTCCAACTTCACATCATTACTTCTCTCTGTGGCCAAAGAACCCTAAATCATCATGACCCTGGTTTAACCCCAAACTCTGAAACTCGAGGTTGTTATAAGGGCTAAAGTAGATAATGCATGTAAACACTTAGTGCATTGATATACAGCAAGTGCTCAATAAATGAGAACAAGCCATTGTTATTATTATTATTCACACCAAACATAGCATTTAACATGTTATTTGTGAATGTCCCAGAATAACAGTCCATTACTAGAGAGGTCCTTGTGCATAGGAACTAAATATTTGTCATCTTTTTATTTTCTAGAACTTCCAGCTCATAATAGGCACTTAATAAATGTAATTGTGAATGAATGATTTCCCTCTCAATTCAAAAGTATTTATAGTGTCTAAGATAGGTTCTATAGATAACACACAGAATCTTAACTGATGCCTCCTATTCTCAAGGAGTTCAAAAGAAAGTGTAGAAATAATTATAGTCCAAGACAAAGTTTAGTCATATGAGAAGTTAAAAAAAAACTTCCAGGGGCGCCTGGGTGGCACAGCGGTTAAGCGTCGTCCTTCGGCTCAGGGCGTGATCCCGGCGTTGTGGGATCGCGCCCCACATCAGGCTCCTCCGCTAGGAGCCTGCTTCTTCCTCTCCCACTCCCCCTGCTTGTGTTCCCTCTCTCACTGGCTGTCTCTATCTCTGTCAAATAAATAAATAAAATCTTAAAAAAAAAAAACACAACACAAAAAAAACTTCTAAGGGATTCCCAGGCAGACCAAAATCCTAACAATGGCATAGCAGAGTGGTTCTAAGTGTGGTCTGGGCACCCCTCCTGCAGTCCCTGAGACCATGTCACGGGATCCACAAGGTTAGAACGATTTTCCACAGTAACACTGAGATGTTATTTATCATTTTCATTCACTCTCTGAGGAAGTGTACATTGTGGAGTATCCAGTGTTACATGACCTGGGATAGTGCAACAGACCGAAGGCAGAGAAGCACGTAGAAGAGGCCAGTTCTCTGCAATAAAGACAAGACATAGAAGAGATCTTCAAAATGTAAAACAATGCCACTTTTCTAATTTTTTTTTTTTGTTTTGGAAAAGTTTGTTTTTCCACAAAAACATGTAATTTCTGTTGACATGTAACAGGTTATTCTTTTTAAATAAATTAACATTTTAATGGTTCTTAGTTTTAATTTTTTTTAAAGATTTTATTTATTTATTCGACAGAGATAGAGACAGCCAGCGAGAGAGGGAAGACAAGCAGGGGGAGTGGGAGAGGAAGAAGCAGGCTCATAGCGGAGGAGCCTGATGTGGGGCTCGATCCCAGAACGCCGGGATCACGCCCTGAGCCGAAGGCAGACGCTTAACCGCTGTGCCACCCAGGCGCCCCCTTAGTTTTAATTTTTAATAGGGTAATTAACAGTGTACATTATATGCATGTAATACACAGAACCCACATTAAAAACTCTCTGGGGTCCTCAATAATTCTTAACAGTGTGAAGAAGTCCCGAGACCAAAAGTTCACAGTTCCTAGACTGGGAAGAGGAAAATAGTTTTACTTCGAGCTCAGTGCTCACGGTGAAGTCAAGAAGAGAACCTGGTAAGTTGGTTTGATGGAGAAAGACGGCAGTTTTAGTTTCAGCCTTTCCCATCATCATCCTCTCCTACATAAAAACTTCCAAGAAATCCTGCACCCAAGCCCTTCGCTTTCCTGATCTCTTTACCTGCACTTGGCCTTCCTAGCCTTCCTAAGGTCTTCCCGGTCTGTGCCCACACCGTACGCTAGGTCCTTTGGAATGACTGCCCTGTCCCAGTGGTTTCCAGACAGCTCGCCTTCTCTCCAGATCCTCCTGGGTCGCCCTCCACTTCTCCCTTTCAGCTCACGGGGAGGAGGGTCCAACCTCGAATCTCCAGCATTCCCACGCTTTCCCGACCCGTTGCCCCTCCGCGCCCCTTTCACCGTAGCGGCCCCCGCACCACTCCAGCCGCCGGGGCTTCGGTCCTCCCACCCCGGCGCCCGCGCGCCCCCGCCCCGCGCGCCCCCGCCCCCCAGGCCTCCCCCCTCCCCGCGCCCCCGTCCCTCACCTCAGCCGGAGGCGCCCCCGACTCCCCGCCACCTCGGCCAGCCTCCTCCAGCCCCGGCCCTCGGGCGCTCGGTCCAGGGTCCCGCTGAGTCTCCGCAGCAGCGGCTCCGGAAGGCATTTGAGGGTCGCGCCGGCCGGAGCGGGGAGCGGCGGCCCCGACGGCGCGGCCGGAGGCGGCTGCAAGGCCGGGGGCGGCGGGGCCTGCAGCAGCTCCCCGCACAGAGACCCGTCCGACGCCGGCGACCCCGCGACTTGCGCGGCTCCCCCCGGCCGCATCGCTGGCCTCGGCTCCAGCGCACCTTCCGCTCGCCCCCTCGTTCGCCCCGGCGCCGCGGAGGCAGGGGCGGAAGGACATATCCGGCGACACTGCACCGCACTCTGAGGAGGAAGCTCCGCTCCCCGCCCAGCCGAGACAGGTTTGCTTGGGGGAGCCGGGCGGGCGGGCCGCGCCTGCTGCGCCGAGGGGGCGGGGCCTCTGGTGGGGCGGGGCCTCTGGTGGGGCGGGGCCGCCCCTCCGCGCGCGGCCGCGCGTCTCCTTCCCTTTCCCCGCTGCCGTCGCCCACTCGCGGAGGCGCGCGTTTCGGAGCCGGGGAGGTGGAGTCCGGGCTGAGCAGGAAGGGTTGGGTGGTTGCAGCTGGTGGAGGAAGCGGTGGAGGAGCTACGCCCGGGCGGCTCCAAATCGGCTAGGATGCCTGCGGCGTCGGGGCTTCCCGAGACCGTGGGAGGAGGATTGCCTCACGCCGGAGACCGGAGCTCGCGGCTCTCCATCGCCGGCCCCCCGCCGCGCTGAGCTGACTCAGTGACTTGCGTGTGCCAGCACCCGCGTTGGGCAACCTCAGCCGAGGCTTCCTCGTTTTAGGGTTTGATGTGTACGGCATTGCCAAGGGAAGTGGTTCCTAGACATCAGATACCTAATGGAAATTTGCTCGAAATCTGTGCCTAGACTTTTTTTTTTTTTTTTTTTAACTGGGCGGAAGATCTTGGAAATGATTGTTTTTAGCAGGAATTGCCTGGTTTCCTCCGAGTCACACTGCCACCCATTGAAAACTATAGAGTAGTTTGGGGCAAAAGCAAGCAACTTATGGAATGTGACCAGTCAGGTACTCTCAGCACAAGCAATCGCTATACTTTTTCATGTTGTTAAGTGCAAAGTTCAGAATGCGGTATAATGGCACGACCTTTAGATCCAGAAAGATCTGCTGGATTCTAGTTTTATGGCCTTGACTAAGTTACTTAATTCTCTGCCTCATCTGTTAACATGGGACTGAAAATATAGTAGTATGTATAGAGTTGTTACCAGAATTAAGGGAGTTGATGTAAGTAAAGCATGTAATTGTGCTTGTCACATAGATGACAAACGCTAGCTATTATCCCTAGAAATGGAAAAGCTTGTTTCATACTCAGTTTGACTTGGTAAACCTTTCCCAATCACTTCTGGTGTCTTCCTGTTTTGTTCTTAGTCATTGAACATATATGAGAGTCTATTAGCTGCATGTGCCAATTATGGAAATCAGGTCTAGTTTTTATTGATCTAGTGTTTATTAGTTGACTAGTCTTTTAAAATTAAGATTAAACAGACTTCTTTTTTCTAAGTCTGCTATGTGCAAGGTGTTGCTTAATGCAGCTTCTCATATGTGCCTAAGGGTTAAAATGCACATCTATCTTATTTACCCTGGGAGAATCCTTCCCAATTTGATCTTTGCCCAATATAGCTCAGCTAGATACTAATGGTGTCCATCCCATCCCATCTCCTCCTCAGCTTCTCCTCTCCTGCCAGTAGGACTGCCTCTGTCATTTCACTCTAGTTTGGGTCCTGTTTTCCACCTTGCAATTTTATTTATTTATTTTTTTTTAAGTAGACTCTATCCCAGGTGTGGGGCTTGAACTCATGACCTGGAGATCAAAAGTCTCATTCTCTACCAACTGAGACGGCCAGGTGCCTCTTACCTTACAGTTTTATAACGTATTCAGTCACCCCACCCACCACCCTCCAACCTCTACCATGGACTGACATTATATTTTATGATTGGCCTTTTTCTCCTCTTAATCAAATACTAATATTTTTTAATGTCATTTCACCCCCTGTGGTTCTCTTAAGGGGCATACTGGTTTAATAGGGAAAATTATGACCTTTAGCATTAGCCCTGAATTTGAATTTTGATGCTGCCTCTTATTAGAAACATGATTTTAGGCAAGTTACTTAACGTCTCAGCTTCAATTTCTACATCTGTAAAAAGCAGAAGGTGTAGTACTTGCTTCAAATGATATTATGAGAATTAAATGAGAGATAATAATGTATACATATAAAAGTGTCTGGGAGAAGTAGAGGTAAGGTATAGTAGTACTCTCAAAATTGCCAGATTAATTTTGGGAACAAAATAATAAACAGTAATTCAGCTTCCTTTCCTATCCCAACTATTACAATCATACACAGATAGGAGAAAAATTGAGAGGGGAGATCTGGCTTTTAAATGCACCTGAAAAGTTCATGCGTATCTTTAAATGATATACTTGGGAGTTTTTCCTCATTAGTTGAAAGTGACATAGGTCTTTGTGAATCCAGACAGTCTGCAAGAAGCTTGTGGTTTCTTTCAATGGGAATCCATTGATGTAATCTTCAAAATACAAATCTGGAAACTGACTCATAGATTTCTCTTCCTTTATACAATTTGACTCTAGATGGTACTTCAACTAAAAATGCCAGAACAACATGTTATTTCATATCTGGATAGGTTTTCAGAGGCCCAGTGCAAGAGAAAACCTGCAGGTCCTGGGATTGGTATACAACAGAGAGGAAGGAAGGAGGAGTTTTTGTGACTTAAGTGGTATCCCTTGTCTTTCACCCTTATTCCATGCCAGCACCCTTCACGACCTCTGACTCAGCTCCGTTTTGAGGCCACTCAGTGTACCCTCAGACACAACGCTCTCCACATCCACTGCAGCCCCTTCTTGCTGCCATCTCCCAAAGGCTTAGGGGCGTTTCCCCATTTTGATTTCAACTTTGGAATAGTAATTAAGTCTTGTAATAGTATTCCATACTTTTCCATCATAATGAATCATCCATAGCAAACTACATTTACTTGTCTAAATTCGTTCATTCATTCACTCATTCATTCAGTCATTAGCAAATATATACTGGTGCCTACCTTGCGCCAGGCTCTGTGCCAAATACTGTTAAAAGGTAGTTTTTATTAAAGCTTTTTTATGGGGCGGGCACAGTTTTAGACTCATGGCAAAATTAAGGGGAAGATACAGGGGGAGATCCCCTATACCCTCTGCTCCCACACATGCACAACCTCCCCCATTATCAACATCCTGCGGCAGAGTGGTACACGTGTTACAACTAATGAACCTCCACTGACACATAACCACCCCAAGTCCATGGTTTACATTAGGGTTCACTCTTGGTGTGGTACATTCTGTGGGTTCAGACAAACGTATACGAACATGTGTCCACCATTATGGTGTTATAAAGATGGTATCTTCACTGCCCTAAGAATCGTCTGTGCCACCTGTTCATGCCTTTGCCCTTGAGCTCCCAGGAGATTCTCAACGGATAGTTTAACAGTGCTGTATGAGATGGAAGACGTTCATGAGCAACACAGTCACATCGTTATCACCACCTTTATTCCGATTCCAGAAAACATATCAAGCACTGGTCTGATGACAGAAATAATTTTAGGTATCATGATAGATATGGCATTGTGATAGGAAAAGTCTTGGAACAGGTCTAATTTATTATCTACAAAGCAAATCATTCAGAAACTCTGATACTTAAATGATCATTACTAACAAATCACTGGGGACACATTCAGCTGAAGGTGGGAACTGCAATTGAGGTGCTATTTCTCATGGGCAGGAGACACTTCGTTGGGGTTTCAAAAGACTACTATTGATCCATCCATCTGGTAGTGTTCAGACTTTGTGACAAAAACAACTGCATTGGGCTACAATACAATTAATGAAGGAAGTCACTCAATAATGTTTACCAACTACCAATCAGTACTCTCTTAGGATGTAGGAGAAACACCAGTGTTCCTCATCTTTGGCTTTACTTAAGAATCACATGAGGGTGGGATGTCTAGGTGGCTCAGTTGGTTGGGCATCCTACTCTTGATTTCGACTCAGGTCATGATCTTAAGAGTCGTGGGTTCCAGCCCTGTGGCAGGCTCCACGTTCAGCAGGGAGTCTGCTTGAGATTCTCTCCCTTTCCCTCTGCTCCCCCACCCCACACTTGTGCTCTCTCTCTTTCTAAAATAAATATATCTTTTAAAAAAAAGAGAATCATATGAGAGCCTAGCAGTTCATGAAAAAGTTAAATGTGCACTTTGACAGCACATATACTAAAATTGGGATGATACAAAGAAGATTAATATGCCCCCTGAGCAAGGATGACAGCGAATTTGTGAAGCATTTCATATATATCTTTTTTGTATCTGTAGGAGGTGATGGATGTTAACTAAACTGTTGTGATAATCACTTCATGATATATGTAAGTCACATCATTATGCTGTACATCAATTACATCTCAATGAAATGGGAAAACATTAGACATAGAATTACCATATGACCCAGCAATCCCACTGCTGGGTATATAGCTAAAAGAATTGAAAGCAGGCACTGAAACAGATCCTTGTACACCAATATTCATAGCCTCATTATTCACAGTAGCCAAAAGCTGGACAGCCCCAATGTCCACTAACAAATGAATGGATACACAAAATGTGGTATGTACACGCAATGCAGTGTTATTCAGCCTTAAAAAGGAAGGAAATGCTGACACACGTTTACAACATGCATGCACGTAGAAAGCATTACGCTAAGTGAAATAAACCAGTCACAAAGGGACAAATACTGTATGATCCCAATTATATGAAGTACCTAAAAAAGACAAATTCCTAGAGGCAGAAGGTAGAATAGAGGTTACCACGGCTTGCAGGGGAGGAGGGAATGGGGAATTATTGTTTAATGGATGCACTTTTTGTTTGGCATAATGAAAAAGTTCTGGAAATGGATAGCACACAGCATTGTGAATGTACTTCACGCCACTGAATTAATGTGCTTAAAAATGGCAAAAATGGTAAATTTTATGTTATATATAGTTCACCACATACACATACACAAAGAATCACCCAAGAAACCTGAAAAACATACTGATACCTGGGCTGTAGTCCTCAGAAACTCTAATTTTAATTGGTCTCAGATGGGGCAATAATAGCTTTTAATGTATCCCTCAGAGTATTCTAATGTACAGTCAGGCTTAAGAAGGGATACTTAATCTCCAGGGCAGTGAGGCTCAGGCTTGACTCTACTTAGAACCATTTGGGGAGTTTTAAAATACACTGATATCTGATCTTACGTCCAGGATTCTTATTTAACTGGCTTGAGGATCCTGCCTGGTCACTGCGATTTTTTCTCAATTCCCCATCTGATTCTAATATGCAAACTAAGGCGAGGACCTTTGCTCTGGGGACACCCCAGGATCTCTGGCCTTTCATTCCACCTTTGGGGAACCAGTATTTCTCTATGTCAGTGATGAAATCAGGGGCAGAGTGCAGGGGGGATTTCTGATGAGAGTCGAAGGGCCAAAGGCCATTTGATTCCTTCTCTTTCCCTCCAGGGTCAGAATGTTAAAAATGGGAGAAGACCAGTAGAGGGCCCAGGAGAAAATCTATTAGGCTCACTCTTATAGAGAGAAAGTCTCTTTATTCTTCTTATGGGCGTCTGTCTCTTAACAGTTTCTAACACGGGCAGTGCTCCCCATCCTACTCCCCTGTCCCCCTTTGAGTTCCCCTTCCTCCCCAGGAGGGGCTCAGAGCTGACCTGCTCAACCGGGATCCTAAAGAGTCAGGTCTGATAAGAGTACCCCAATCGAGGGGCTATATTGCTGGTGCAGGAAAAACCGGCCGGCTTGTCTTAAAAGAACATTCAGATGGCAGACGTAGACCGCGCTCTGAGGGATCCTGACTTACCTTCAGCCAGTCTTTTGTCACTTTTATCTTCTGTGGTATTTGTATTTCTGTTCTTCTGTATAATTATTGGCGCATTCTGTTTATTAGGTCCCATTGTATCCTGCTATCTTGTTTGGGAATGCCTTACTCCAGTCCTAGGTCCTTGGAAACAAGGCCAACTAGACCAGGGGTAGGGTGGGGACTTAGTCGTGCAGCTGAAAGGCAGTGTGGGATCAGGGTGGCCCCTAAGATAGGAAGTAGGGAGAGAGCAGATGAGGCCAGTTCTGCTCTAGACTTTGAGGTAAAGTAGTGGTTCCCCATTAAGCTGTGTCCTTTCATCCTGGTAGAGACTCACCATAAGGATTTTGGCTGATCACTTACCCAGTAGTGGTTTAAGTGCCTTTAATGTCCCCTATATAACATTGCTCTCTTCCATATATATGGCCCTTGGAAACCAACCCAACACCGGAAAGGGGACTTGGGTTCCAGATCCTGGCTATCCCTTCAGACACAGCACCTGTGTTTTCTAGGAACCCGTGATCTTGTTGAGAAGATAAATTATATAAACAGGAAAATGTGGCAGAGCAATACGTTGAACCTTAGGACTTCTGTATTAATGTATCGAAGCTCATTAGTTTTCCAGAGACTTATCAAAGGCCTAGAGATGGGCCAGGAACAAAGAGAAATAAACTTCTAGGATTAGGAATGGTGGACCCAGAAAGTTAAAGGAATCTGAGCAACGAAGGCATGATTATTTCCTGGATAATAAGAGTATAGTTTATACGTTTTAAAAAATGTGGCAACTGTGACCATTCCCAGTTACTGACGTTAACCTTTGCATGTGAACACGCTCTGGTAGAAAGCTGGTTAAATACGTTTGTGCTGGCCCTACTCCATGCCTCCAAAGGTAACCTGTTCTGTTTTCTGGGGTGACAGATGGAGGACCTCAGCAGACTTTCACAAGGTGCTAGTGACTGACTCAAATCTCCTGATTGCTTAGGCTGTCCCTTCTGAGTCTGGGAATTCCTTGGTACCTTGAAGACACATTTGGTGGGTCAGATGAGGGGAGTGCACTAGACGCTAAGTCCCCTTCAATCCTAAGGTTCTGAGTAGAAAGGCATTAGGTCCCAGAGGGAGGAAAGCAAGTGATCAAAGACCAGCCAAGGAGGGTAATTGCAGCTGCTCCAGGATTGAGTTAAGCAAATTATCATGTAAATACAATTTATTTGTGTGGGGCAGAGGGGCAATATTTAAATGACTGACAGTTCAAGTTGTACCATATTAGTTATTTGCTAAAATTAGATGCTGTGAACAAGCATGGCTATTTCAGGAGGATGGACACAGTATTAAATTAAAATGCAAGTAATATTTATTTGTTAGAGGAAAGGGGAGGAGAAGTACATGTTTAGTTGACCAATAGCTTAAATCATATTTAAGGCCTTTAAACATTAGTTATATGCTAAGCCTTATATGCTAATAATAATTTGTTCTGTAAAGCCGTTTCAGTGAAAACTTTTCTTTGAAACATTTTTGTAGGAGGCTAGTTGACATTATGAATAAAAGGGCATTTATTTAAAATAGTCTATAAGTTTTTCATAAGTGACAGTAATGAATTTTATTTAATGGGGCTTTGTTGTAACTGGATCAGAGCTTTTAAGCTCCTGGAAGTTTTTATGGTATTTTTTTTTCTTTTAAGATTTTACTTATTTGTCAGAGAGAGAAAGAGAGAGCACAGCAGGGGGAGCAGCAGGCAGAGGGAGAAGCAGGCTCCCTGCTGAGTAAGCAGCCTGATGCACGGCTGGATCCCAGGACTCTGGGATCTTGACCTGAGCTGAAGGCAGAGGCTTAATCCAGGCATCCCTATGGTATCTTAATATAGGTAGTCAATAATTCTTTCATGGTAATGAGAAAAGCTTGACACAAGTACACATGTAGTTACCTGTTTAATACAGTAAGCACGGGTTTCAGTCCCAAAGAGCATTTTGGCTGACCTAGCCCAAAACCTTCACTGTCAGATGAGAGCCCTGTGACCTAGAGAGGTTTTCTGCCACTTCTTGAACCTCTACATAGTAGTTCTCAAAATGTGGTCCTTGGACCCACAGCATCACCTTTTTAGAAATGTAAATTCTCAGGCCCCACCCCAAACCTACTAAATAGAAACTCTGGGAAGGGATCAACAATATGTAGCGTACCAGCCTTCCAGGTGATTCTGATCCACCTGAATGTTTAAGAACTACTCCCCCACACCTTGGCTTTAAAATATCTTGAGGCAGTAAGTTCCCTTAGATCACTCTCAGCCACATAGAGATTTACTTCCTGTTTTACATCTAAATTTATCTCCCTGAAGCTTTGAAGGGCATGTCACACAGTCTTCACAAGTGTAAAGACACTTCTCTTACGTTCTTTTGTGGGCAACAGTGCAGGATAGGTCTCAGCAGCAGGGGAACCAAGCCGAGAGGACAGATGAAGACAGAGCTGGCAGTGGGCCGAGAGTGGGGCAACAAGGGCTGATCTTCACCCCCTCCCCATTATCATCATTTGATAATGTGTAATCCAAGGTCCACTCCAAAGGAGCACGGCACAGTTTAGTTGGAGGTCTGGGTTTCTAAGACAAAGGACACGGAATCAAGGGAGTACAGATTGGGGGTAAAACTTAGGAGCTATATACTAGAGAAGATGGGAATCTAGAATATTGGCCAACATTGTCCCAGAAATCCTCTGATTACAAGCAAGATAGACTCAAGAAGGGTCCAGCTCTCTGGGAGTTGAGCACTGTTGACAAGCTAAAAAAAGACTCCAGATGGACTGACTGGGATTCGTGGTAGGATTCTGTAGCTCCCCACTCACTCCTGCTAACTGATTAGCAGAGAAATCCAGGGATTCAGGATGCCCGAGAAACTGAGGATTCAGAATGCCAAGGGCGCCCTGTGAGGCCGCTGTTTCCGAGGTCTTCACAATGCTGTTTGGAAGCACAATTCAGTGGGTGGTTACTGTTTTGTCTGCCTAGAGTAGAACTCCCATCTCAGAAATACTGCTTCTCAATGTGTGGTTCAGTGGGAGCCTCCAGTTTCTTACCAGTCTGTTTCTTTAACTCAGTGATTGGCTGGAAGTAGGCATGTTCTCCAAGCTGGGCCAGTCCTGGGAATTTTTGACCTTCAACCAGATGAAGAGGGTCTCAGGCTGTGTCAGGTGGCAAAACTGGGAGTTATAAATCTGAGCTGTTTGGTGGCCATGTCCCCGCGGGCTGTGTGGAAGAAGCCAGTGATGTGGCAGGAAAAAGTGACTGGTACACTGAGAAGGAGAAATGAGAAGTGGAGAAAGGATGGGTGGTGCTCCAGTCCCTGGTGGTGGTCATCCCTGAGCCTGGCTCATAGCTACCTGTTCTGCAGTTCAGTTGGCTGAGCCAACAAATTCCCCTTTTTGCAGTAGGGGAGGGGAAAAAAAAGTTTCTTCTACCCTCCTACGTTCAGTAATTGGGGCCTGCAAATTACACTGATAAAAGACAGATGAACAGCAGAAAAGGTTTATTTTGTATGCACAAGAGAACCATCATAGGAAGCTGCTGGCTTCTTAAATGGTTGGAGTTAAAGGATTATATACCTAATTTAGTAGAAGAAAGGGAGGGGGGAAGAAAAGTCTATTTATGGGCAGAACAAATGGTTTTTTTTTTTTTACATCTCTTTTTTTATTTACAGTAGAAACAATATGAAAATGGGAGAAAATGTTAGCATCAAAAATGTTGAGTAAGTCACTCTTAGAAAAGATTTGTAACTTTTAAAATAGGTTCCTTTAGGAAAGGCAAATGGGTTTTAGGAAAAAAGATGAGGGTAAGAAGGTTTGTGATAACGTTTGTCTATACAGGTACGAGAGGTCTTTCCATCTTCAGGGTCACAAAACTGCCCTGGAAAAGGGATTTGGGGTAGGTTTTATTCTTGTTCTCCCTTCTCAGAGTAGATCAACTCTGAATAGGAATGTATGGCAGCCTGATTTCCCAGAAATTGCTGCTTTAGTCAGATAAGGGAAGCTCCCAGAGCCGGACCCCCTCCCCCCATCTGCTGAGTCCCAAAGATGTCTTCAGCTTAAAATAATCATTACACCAAAGCGACGTATTTTGGTGGGGCATATTCTGATCCCCTTCATTGCCGAAGCCGATCTGTCTCCAGGTACTATGTCTCAATTCACAACATCTTTCTGTAGGTGATTTAACAAAACACCTTGTAAGGTTCTTAATTATTTTACTTTCAAAGATTTTATTTATTGATTTATTTGAGAGAGAGCGAGAGTGAGTGCATGTGCGTGCAGAGGGAGAAGGAGAGAACGAGAATCCACCAGCAGACTCCCCTCCGAGCACGGAGCCAGACACGAGGCTTGATCCCAGGACCCTGAGATCATGACCCCAACCAAAACCAAGAGTTGGATGCTCAACCGACTGAGCCACCCAGGCGCCCCTATTTTACTTTATTTTCTAAGTGGATACATGATCGATTCATACTATTTTTAAAGTCATATTTTAAGAGCAGTTTTAGGTTTACAACAAAACTGAGATTTTACAAGAAAATACAGATTTCCTGCATACCCCGTGTCCCCACACATATATAGCTTTCCCCATTATCAGCATCACTCACCAGAATGATGCATGTGTTAGAATTGATGAATCTACTTGTCACATCATAAGCACCCGAAGTCCATAGTTTACCTTTAAATTTACTCTTGGTGCTATACATGCTATGGGTTTAGACAAATGTATAATGACATCTATCCATCATTATAATATGATACAGAGTATTTTCACTGCTCTTAAAAATCCTGCGTGTTCCACCTATTCATCTCTGGCAACTGTGGATTTTTTTTTTCTGTCCCCGTAATTTTGCCTTTTCCGGAATGTCATATCATTGGAATCATACAGTATGTGGTGTTTTCATATTGGCTTCTTTCACTCAGTAATATACATTTAAGGTCCTTCCACGTCTTTCCATGGTTGATAGCTTGTTTCTTTTTTAGTGCTGAATAATAATCCATTGTCCGGATGTCCTACAGTGTATTTATCCACTTGCCTATGGAAGGACATCTTGCTTGTTTCCAAGTTTTGACAATGATAAATTAAGCTCCTGTAAACACCTGTGGGCAGGTTTTTGTGTGGACACAAGTTTTCAACTCCTTTGGGTATATGCCAAGCATCGTGATTGTGAGGTTGTATGGTTAAGGGTTTGTTTAGTTTTGTAAGAAACCACCAAACTCTTCCAAAGTGGCTGTACACTTTTGATTGCTATCAGCAATGACTGAGGATTCACTGACTACCACTGAGCCCACACTGGACCTTTACACATTCTTTAACCTTGTGAAAACTATGTGTTTAGAAAAACTTGCTTCTAGAAAATTTCTGCCAAAGAACTTTATCATTGTCAGTAACTCATATCCACTTATTTGCACAATATGAATGAATTATGCTTTTCTTTTTCTGGGCAGCATGTTACTGTTCACTCTATGGATTGCTTACAGCTCCATTTAGATGTTCCTACACCTTATGACAGATTCCACTAACAGTATCTCTGGAAGAAATAATTTGTGCGTGTGGAAGTAGTACTCAGCTCAATAGCCTCTAGCCTGAGGTCATTTTTGATGTTGCTGTTTTGTTTTAAAGATCTTATTTATTTATTTGAGAGAGAGAGAGAGAGAGAGAGAAAGCACACAAGCAGGGAGGAGTGGCAGAGGGAGAAGGAGACTCCCCGCTGAGCGGGGAGCCCGATGCGGGGCTGGACCCCAGGTCCCAGAGATCATGACCTGAGCTGAAGGCAGATACTTAACCCACTCGACTGAGCCACCCAGGCGCCCCGAGCCTGAGGTCATTTGTAACATCAGTTTGACCAACAGTAACTCAGCTTCATTCCCAACTGTCTTCAGAGCTCGTCAATAGATACTGCCTGATTCTGGTGACTTAATATTCAGGTGATTTGTCCAGTGAGTTTGAAGTATCTTCTGTGTAACTGAATGCTTTAGACCTATTTGCTTCAAAAGATATTTGGGGACAATTGTATCCCTAAAATATGGGGTAAAGAAAGACTAAGGCAAAGAAAGCTTTAATGCTCCAATCCTATCATTCCTGAGTGCACACTTGCATTGCGCTTGCCTAGTATCGAATGAAATAACGTGGACTCTTGAGATTTGGCTGCAAACTTTTGGTTTCACCCTGTTATGTTTCCTCCCTTTGTGGTTAGCTACTTGGGAGGGGATTTCCGGAGATGTGGGCTATATAGTTTGTTTCCCAAAATATTTTGCATTGTTTTGGGTGAGTGTATTGCCTACTCTGTCATACCTAGATCTCAGAGAGCTAATACAATTTATAGTCATAATCACACCAGTGTAGTGTGTCTCAGTGGTGACATGTTCTTTCATAAGAAAAGAAAACATTAGAAAAATGTTCTTTTTTAATTTGGTTAAATATACATAACATAACATTTACCATTTTAACCATTTTTAAGTGTGCAATTCAGTGGCATCAAGTTCTCAGTGCTGTGCAAACCATAGCTACGATCTATCTATTCCCAGAACTTTTTCATCCTCCCAAACAGAAGCTCTCTGTTACACAGTAACTCCCTCTTTCTCCCTTTCCCTCTGGTCTCTGGCCACCTCTATTTGACTTCCTGTTTCTATGAATTTGCCTATTCTAGGTACCTGATATAAGTGGATTCATACAATATTTGTCCTTTTATTTTATAGCTTATTTCACTTTCTAGGTTCATCCGTGCTGTAGCGTGTTTCAGAATGTTACTCTTTCTGAAAGCTGAGTAATATTCCATTGTATGCATCTGATGATGGGCATTTGGGCTGTTTCTACCTTTGGATATTGTGAACAGTGCTGCTATGAGCATTATTGTGCAAGGAACTCATGGACTCCCCACTTCCAATTCTTTTGGGTATGTACCTAGGAGTAATTATGTTTAACTTTTTAAGGAAATGAAGAAAGGAAAACTTATGAACTTTTTTTTTCTTCACTAACCCCAAGTTGGATCTGCAGGTCCCAGATGTGATGTGACAGAATGTCTTAGACTACACTATTGCCACTTGGGTACACCCCACAGCATGTGAAATGCTTTCGAAGCTGGTCTGGTATTCCTGATACAGGGCATGGTGGGGGGAGGCAATTCACTTTGGGGTGTCTTGTCTGAACCCATGATATTTCCTTACAGAAGAGCTCTATGTCTTTTCCTCAGAGGACCCTGATTTTCAGGGCAACTCCGAAACTAACCCTGCATCCTTGGATTGATCCAGATTGGGGCCTTTACAGAACTGGACTAAATCCCAGAGCTGCTCCAGGCAAGACCAGAAAACCAGCTCCCTCTTCTGAAACTGCCAAATCATATTCATCACCAAGTCCTGCCACTTTTTATTTCTCCTTGGCCCTTGATCCTCTTTCCTTTCTGTCTCTGCTGCCACCATCCTGGTCCAAGTTACCCTCATCTCTCCTGCGAACTCCCTAAAATGGCATCTTGCTGGTCTTCCCCCATGTATGCATCGTCACACTGCAGCCAGAATGATCTTTCTGAAGGTCAGATCGGATCATTTCCCCCAACAGGGTTTTGGTGGAGGGGACCAGATAGGATGATTATAAAGTTCATATGGAGCAGTAAATAGGTAACAACCAGGAAGTTTTTGAAAATCAAGAGTAATGGGAAACAAACTGAGGCCTTCAGACGGGAAGGGAGTGGGGGAATGGGATAGGCTGGTGATGGGTATTAAGGAGGGCACATATTGCATGGAGCACTGGGTGTTATACGCAAATAATGAATCATGGAACATTGCATCAAAAACTGGGGATGTACTGTATGGTGACTAATATAACAAAATAAAAGTTATTTAAAAAAAAAAAAGAAGAAGAAACCGGCCTTTTCAAGTATCAGAATAGATTAAAGAACCCATAAATACTAAAATAGTTTTATGTCACACATGGGTAGGCAGAGCAATGGAACAGAATACAGGACCGTAAAAGAGACCCAAAATAGATGAGAACTTGAGTTACAATGAAGACGGCATTTTGAATCAGTGGGAAAAATTTGATTTTGACTAGTTGGATATTGAGACAAATGGGGAAAAAATTGTTCCCTTAACTCATGCATCACACTCAAGCAAGTTCCAACTGTATCAACATTTTATATAATATTTTTTAAAAATGAAACCCTAAAGATACAAGAAGAGAATTCAGGAGGATGTCTTTATATTCAGAGCAGGAAGGGCTTTCTGAATATGAAAAATCTCAGATGACTTAAAAGAGAAGATTGGTGAATTTGTGTACATACAAATGAAGATTTTGTTTGTGGAGAAACAGCATACATAACACAAAAATGCAAGTGACAAACTGGTAACTATATTAAGGACAAAGGGTATCATTCTTTTTTTTTTTTTTTTTTAAGATTTTTTATTTATTTATTTGACAGAGACAGAGTCAGCCAGCGAGAGAGGAACACAAGCAGGGGGAATGGGGGAGGAAGAAGCAGGCTCACAGCAGAGGAGCCTGATGTGGGGCTCGATCCCATAACGCCGGGATCACGCCCTGAGCCGAAGGCAGACGCTTAACCGCTGTGCCACCCAGGCGCCCCGGGTATCATTCTTAACATAAAATACTCTTACAAGATAACTTAAAAAGATGAATTATCAACAGAAAGATGGGCAAAGAATATGAACAGGCAATCTGTAGACAAAAATCATTCAAATGGTTTTTGAATAAATGAAGATACTTTACCTCTTCTTAAATAACAGATACGCAATTAAGTAATAGAATAATGCTAATTCCACTGTTAAATTGGCAAATAAAAAATTCTGATACTAGATTATGCTTCAAATCTGATATCTCATATATTGTTGGGAAGAATGTAAATTTGTAAACTCTTTGAAGAACAATTTAATGATATATATCAAAATGAAAAAATGCACTTACCATTTGATCGAGCAATTCCATTTCTAGACATTTACCTGAAAAATATGAGACTCACTTACAGGGATGCCATGAGAATATTCTAGAACAAGTTATTTATTCTGGCTGGAGTGGGTACACAAAAGACTTTCAGGGAGGAGTCACCACTGGAAGAGTAAAACATCTGACACTTTCTTAGCTAAGATAAAAGACATTCTCCACCATCGGCCGACATCTGATGTACACATGTATGGATGGTTGAAGAGATCTGACTGCTTGCTGAGTTCTAAAGTTGGAGAGAATGATCCTCAAGATTCCTTCTGGGACCAACATTAATTTTTACATGAATTAGCCTCCAAAAATTACCTGTATTTCCTTTCCCATGAGTAACTTGCTCATCATCCCACACTTACATTTTCTGGTAAGCACAGATCATATCTGCTCCTGAGACCAGCTCCACAATTTGCAGGCCCACCATAAAATAAAAGTGCAGGGCCCCTTGTTCAGGAATAATTAAGAATTCCATGGTGGCAACAGCAGAATGTTAAACCAAACATGTGGCCAATGTGAGCAAGAGGCCTAGTGTGACCCCACAGGTCATAGGCCCACGAGGCCATCCTTGCTGCCGTCCTGCTAACTGTAGTCCAGCTCTACCAAACTCCTTTTGCAGTTCCTTTGAATAAGCCAAGCTTTTCCACACATCGCTTTGTACAAGCTGTTACTTCTATCAGAATGTTCTTCTGTAGACCCCTTATCATTCTCCCCAAAGTGCCTAGTCATCTTTCAGACCTCCCCTGAGATGTTACCGCCCTGAAGCATCCTTCACCCCATTCCCCCTTTCTTCCCTCTGCGAGTCCCTCCTGCATACTATCTTGGCTCCCTAGGCCTGTATGAGGGCAGAGGTTCTGTCTTCTGCTTGTCTGTGTGCCCAGCTCCCCCTACACAGTGTCAATTACTAACAATTATCGGGCACTTACCATATAGCAAGTAATGTGTTAGGAACATTCCATAAGTAACTCATTGCCACATCAACCTAAGGATGAAGCTGTAATCATTCTCATTTACCAAAGGAGTTTCAGGGAGATAAAAATGTGTCCAGGGCCACTCAACTAGGGGAAGATATGCTAATGAAAGTGGGTTGAGTTTAATATTTTCGTGCATAATTAATTCTTACCAGTGATCTAAGCCGTAACAATAGATTATGAAGCCCACCCTTGAAATAGCTTTGTATAAGCAAACTTAAGGAGATAGAGACTGTCTAACCAGGTAACTGAGGGTCTCCCTTACTCCAGAAGTACAGGAGTACCTTGAACATTAAAGACGGTGTCTTCTTACTGCCCCTTCCCCCCTTAATGCTGATTTTCATCAACAACGGTGATGTCTCCAAGTGGACCCTTCGAGTTTCACGTCTTTTAGGTAAACATTTGCCTTCTTTGGGCATTCTCTTTAAAATGCAAATATTCTCCAAAGTTAAGGCATTACATTCCTAACTCTGTAATGGTATGAGTTTATCACAGACTTTTCTACTCTGGCCTAAAGTAGAACAGAGAAATATGGGGCTAAATCTAATTATACGATGTGGTGAAATGTGGTTGATTGTCCGTCAGTGTCTTCATGATTTTCATCATGTGGTTCACCGGCTACTTGCATGGGGTGCGTGGGAGGGGTTGTTGTTAAAAATGAAGATTTGTGTCCTTGAACTCAGACCCACTTAGTCCAAATCTCTGGGAATAGACCCTTAAATCCTGCATTTGAACAAGAGCCCCAGGAGATTCAGATGCACAATGAAGTTCAAAACTAACTGCTTTAAGGTCAATGTAAACTCCAGATAGAATGACAGGAAAATACCCTACACTGTAGGTTTTGTTCTCATCGCTCCTTCTATACTGGTATGAAGATTATGGGGAGGACTCCCCCAACACTGCATGGTAAGGGCAGAGGGAATATTGGAATGGGGGAGAAAATGGAATTGCAAGAAAAGATCTAGGGAATGACACTTCACAACTTTCAGTCCTTCCCAGGGCTGGAGCTGGGCCTCCTTAGGCTTCCCAGAATAACCGTAGTTGATTTTACCCGCCTTTCAGGAAGTTAGTCCTTCGAGAGAGCATGAGCAATACACCGCCGCGAAAAAACTCTAATACCTAAGACCCGTCCATTCATTCAGTCAACGACCACAGCTTGAGCCATTGCCTGCTAAGTACTGGAGCAGTAGGGTGAGCGGGTGTTTCTCATAAAGCTTATAGACCGGTTGGAGGGAGAGTTAACCCCCTGAGAAAACCGAGGGGTTGATACTAATCATTGTTTCCAACACTTGAGTGAAGTAAAGGAATAAGTTGTTACGTCAATGATAAAAATGGAAAGCAATGTCGTTACAGTATTTCAGCTTTCCTGTGTGGGGGGAAAGTCAAAATGAGGAAATCCTCAGGGTTTTTAGGGTTTGAGACATTTTATTTGCAGTGAAAGGGGCTGGCCCGACGGTGGGTAATGGAGCAACGTGGCACAAGTAAGGATTACGTCAGCAGCAGTACAGATGGTTTGCTCATCATCAGGAATTCATTTATTTTAATGGTGCAGTTTTCAGAACATAGCAGACTTATTCTGTACTCCCCACCGCTCCGCTGTCTGAATCTGGGCTTGTCGGAATGAGTAATTTGGGTAAAAAGAGGAAGTTGGATTAGGTCATTGTGAAGGCCCTTGCAGTTATGTTCTAGAAAAGAGGGTTCCTCTGCTCCCCTTAGGCTGAAAATGGAATGGAGGAGGAAGAAGTGTCAAATGCGTCTCAGATGTAAGTCTAGACAGGTGTGTCTAGCACAACCACAACAGAGCCGGTTCCAGGCGGGGCATGGATCGCGCCCTCCTGGAACCACAAGGGGATGGATCCACGGCCTCAGGCCTCCAGGACTGCGTGAGTGCAGCTGCACAGACCAAGCGCTCAGGGGCGGCAACAGAATGGAGTTGGCTGAGCCTGCTTCACCCTCCTCCTCGGGGCCAGAGTGGATTTGCAGGGAGGAGGTAAGCACAGCCTTGCGCGGTCTTCCTGCCCAGTGTTTAAAAAAATCCCCACCCTCACCACTCTGAGTTTTAAGAATTCAAGGAACTCAAAGTGCCCTGTCTATTCCGAGAAGGGAGGCACAGGAATGTTGGATCGGGAGCTTGCCAGCAGGAGGGTGACCCTCGAGTTGAGCCTCGGAGGGCGTGGAAGGACTGGTCAGCAAAGACGCAATAAGAGAGGTTAACATGGGGTGTTCGGGTTGTGTGTGTGTTGGTGGGGGGACGAAGAGAAGGGCCTGGTGGGGACAGAGTGCCAAGAGGGGGAGCAGAAGCCAGTGAAAGCATTTGGACCTACTGGTCAAGGTCTTACTGTCCTGGCAATGCGTGCTCACACAGTCCCCTTAATAAAATAAACTCTCTTTGAGAAGTCTCTGAGGTGCCAGTGACATGCGCCACTGACAGTCTGTGTCATTGATTAAGCTCTGATGGTTACCCATCGACTGGGGTAAGGGTATGGCTGAAACGGGTAAGAAAGCTGAGGAACCAGGCAGGATGGATGTTTGAATACAGGGTGCTTGTACCCTCCCCACAGAAGAGCAGAGTCATCCAGAAACAAGACCTCCACGGGCTGGCTCTCATCACAGGACAATAGAGGACTTGGGAATGTCCACCTGAGAGGTTTAGCTTTATTCCATTAACCATGGGGAGTCACTGAAGATTTATCGGCAAGGGAGAAATATGAAAAACAACAGTGTTTCTAGAAGACTGGTCTGAAGGCTGTCGGCTGGTAGCCTCAGCCGATGTTGGCTGTGGTGTTGGGAAGTGGTGGCGACAGTGACAGACCTGGAAAGAGGAGGCTGGTGGGCTACTGCTGTGGTCCCATCACTTCAGGATGGGGGGAATTGGACAGCAAAAGATGGACTCGAATGAACCCTCATCGAGTAAATGCATATGGAGAAGTGCCCGTGTAACACAAATGTTAACTGGCTGTTATGGTGTTACTAGCATATGCAGCCACAATTTGCAGGTCAGAGAGGACAGTTTTTCACCCTGCAGGAAGGTTCTCTTTGTGTCCTTGGGAAGACCCACCTCATGAGAAAAGTATCTGTGAAATAGAAAGAAGAGCCATGTTTTCAAGGCTGTAGTCACAAGCCCTCTGATGGGGGCAGCAAAGACGGGAGTCTGCCGGGCTGGTAAAACTAAGCTCAGAACTGAGCCACTCGAATCTTCTACACACAGGCAGGGATAGAACTGCATGAAGCTTGGACAGGACTCTGGAGTTCAAGAAAGGGAGAGAAGACAACAGGGGTAGACCGCTTCAGAAAGCTGTGATTTGGAGGGAACCTCTTTTGTGAAATTTTGCTCTAGGTAAGGATCTTGCATGTTTCCTGCCCATTTATCAGTTAGGTAGAATTGACTACTCCCTTAATTGACCACGCAACTATAAAAGTAAGTGGTAGGAATAGGAAACATAATAGTTCGCCAAAACCCTGATTTAAGATTATGTAAGTTTTACTATGCTTTTAAAAATACTGTTACTAATGCAGAATCTTGGGCATCCAGATCTGCAAAGCTACCTCCCTGAAGGTAATATGAGGTAAAGGAGTACAAGGAGCTCTTTCTCCTGGCCTTTGCAGAGTCCCTTTAGAGCACACCATTTCCCCTGCTACCTTTACGTTTGTTGGAGGACAGGCTCATGTGCTGCCCTGTTGCATAAGAGAGTGGCATAATGACACTGTCAAACGAGCAAGTGTCACACCAGGTGGCTGGTGATAATTCTTGTCTTAGACTTTTGGCTCTCTGGGTATCTGTCATGAGGACTATCATGTTCAGGAGAATTTATTCACTAGGTATCTGTTTCTTGGGCTTATAGCAATTGAGATCCGAAGTAATCATTCAAAGTCACAGGTTTATCCAGTAGGTCCTATGCTTTTTGACATGACTCAAGAATAAAGGTCAGGTCAAAGGCAGCCAAACTGGAAAGGAGGAAGGAAAATTACCTCTGTTTGCAGATAATGTGATCTTATACTTCAAAAACAAAACAAAACAAAAACAAAAACAACCCCCCCACAGCTGTTAGAATAAACAAATTCAATAAAGTTGCAGGATACAAAATCAACATATAAAGATCAGTTGAATGTCTATACACCAATAATGAACTATCTGAAATGGAAGTTAAGAAACAACTCCATTTACAAGAGCACCAAACAAAATAAAATACTTAATGAGTAAATTTAATCAAGAAGATGAAAGACTTGTACACTGAAAACTATAAAACAATGATGAAAGCAATTAAAGCAGACACAAATAAATGGAAAGACATCTTGTGTTCACAGATTAGAAAAACTAATATTGTTAAAACGTCCACACTACCCAAAGTGATCTACAGATTCAATGCAATCTTTTTTTTTTTTTTAAGCTTTTCTTTTTAAGTTATCTCTACACCCAATGTGGGGCTCGAACTCATGACCGCAAGATCAAGAGTCACATGCTCTTCTGACTGAGCCAGCCAGACATCCCTCAATGCAGTCTTTATAAAAATCCCAAGGACATTTTTTTTAAAGAAACAGAAAAAACAATCCTAAAATTCATATGGAACCACAAAAGACCCTGAATAGCCAAAGCAATTTTGAGAAAGAACAAAAAAGCTGGAGGCATCACATGTCTTGATTTAACTCTATTACAAAGCTATAGTAATCAAAAGAGTATGATATTGGCACAAAAACAGACACACGGACCAATGGAACAGAATAGAAAGCCCAGAAAGAAACTCATGCATGTACCATCAACTAATCTTTGACCAGGACACTCAGAACACACAATGAGGGAAGGACAGTGTTGGGAAAACTGGATCTCCACATGCAAAAGAATGAAACTGGACCCTTATCTGTCACTATACAAAAAAAGTAACTTGAAATGGATTAAAGATTTGAATGTAAGATCTGAAACCATAAAATTCCTAGAAGAAAACATAGGGTAAAGACTTCTTGACATTGATCTGGGCAATGCTTTTTTGGATACGACACCAAAAGCACAGGCAACAAAAGCAAAAATACACTAGAAAGACTACATCAAACTAAAAAGCTCTGTACAGCCAGGGAAACAATCAACAGAGTGAAAGGGCAACCTACAGAATAGGAGAAAATATTTGCAAACCGTATATAAATTATACCTCAATAAAGCTGGGAAAAATTGAAAAATAATAAAGTACAAATAAAAATTGTTTTAGAAGGATAGGCAAGGGATCCATTAACTGTTTCAGTCTATTTTTAAGCAGCTTTACTGAAGTATAATTTACATAAAATTCTTTCACTGTTAGTGTACAATTCAATACTTTTTAGTATATCTAAAGTTGTGTAACCATTACCACCATCCAGTTCTAGAGCATTTCCATCATTCCAAAAAGTTCCCTCATATCCATGTTTTAAAAAGGTTTGTTTATTTGAGAGAGAGAGAGTGCGGGCGAGTGAGCACGTATGCATGAGTAGGGGAGGAGCAGAGGGAGAGGAAGAGAATCCCAAGCAGAGTCTTTGCTGAGTGTGAAGCCCATGTGGGGCTTGATCCCAGGACGCTGAGATCATGACCTGAGTCGAAACCAAAAGCTGGACATTTAACTGACTGATACACCCAGGCACCCCCTTGCATGGCCTTTTGCAGCTAAACCCCCACCCACCTCTAGACTTAGAAAACCACAGATACGTTTTCTGTGTCTATAAATTTGCCTTTTTTTGGACATTTCATATAAAAGGAATAATTCAAAAGTAGTCCTTTGTGTTTAGCTTCTTTTACTTAGCACAATATGAGTTTCTTCTAAGTTATAGAATCTATCAGTTTGTCCTTTCTTCTTTGTTGTTGAATAGTATTCTGTTGTATGTATGGACGTACTTTTTATCCATTCACTGGTTGACAGGGACTTGGATTGTTTCTAGTTTTTGGAATACAGGATTTTGTCGGGACATGTGTTTTCATTTCTCATAGGTAGATTCCCAGGTGTGGAATTACTGGGTTATATGATAAGGACGTATTTAATGTTCTAAGAAATTGCCAAACTGTTTTCTCAACTGGCTGTGCCATTTTATATTCCCATCAGCATTGTAAGAGGGTTCCAATATTTTCACATCCTCATGGACGCTTGTATTGTCTGTCTCTTTTGTTATAGCCATCATACTGGGTGCCTAGTCGTATCTCCCTGTGGTCTTTGTGTTTCTCTAACGACTAATGATGTTGAGCATCCTTGCATATGCTTATTAGCCATCTGTATATTTTCTTTGGTGAAAAGTCTATTCAAGTCTTTTGCCTATTTAATTGGATTATTTGTCAGTTTATTGTTGAATGTGTGTGTGTGTGTGTGTGTGTATGCAAATACACATACACACATATATATATTCCGGATATGAGTCCCTTATGAGATATATGATTTTCAAATATTTTCTTCCAATATATGGTGTGTAATGATGTCGTTTGAAGTAAAAGAGTTTTTAATGTTGATGAAATTCAATTTTCTAATTTTTACTTTTATGGATCATGCTTAATGGAAAGGACAAGTGATATAAGAACTCTTTACATAACCCAACGTCACAATTTTCTCCTGTGTTTTCCTCTAGAAGTTTATGATTGTTGCATTTACTTACATGAAGGTCTGTGATCCTTTTTTTTTTTTTTTAAGAGAGAGAGAGAAAGAGCACGAGTGGGGGTGGGAGAAGTGAGAGGGGGAGAGAAAGAATCCCAATCAGGCTCCACTCCCAGGGCAGAGCCCGATGAGGACTCAATCCCATGACCTCAAGATCATGACCCCAAGCCAAAATCTAGAGTCAGATGCTCAGCCGATTGAGCTACCCAGGTGCCCCCTGTGATCCATTTTGAGTTAATTTTTTTTAAAGATTTTATTTATTCATTTGACAGAGAGAGAGAGAGCCAGTGAGAGAGGGAACACAAGCAGGGGGGTGGGAGAGGAAGAAGCAGGCTCCCAGCGGAAGAGCCCGACAGGGGGCTCAATCCCAGAACTCCAGGATCACGCCCTGAGCCAAAGGCAGACGCTTAACGACTGAGCCACCCAGGCGCCCCATTTTGAGTTAATTTTTGTGTGTGGTATGAGGTTAAGTTGCAAAGTTCAGGATTTTTTGCATATGGATATCCAGTCATCCCAGCACCATTTATTGAAAAGACTATTCTTTCCTTTGTTGAATTAGCTTGGTACCTTTGCTAAAAATCAGTTAACATAAATGTAAGGGTTTACTTCTGGATTCTCGATTCTGATAGATCTATACAGACTATCCCTCTATATGATAGTGTGGCAGTACTGCACTGTTTTGATTACTGTGACTTCTTAGTAAGTTCTAAAATCAGAGAGTATAAGTCTTCCAACTTTGTTGATTTTTGTCAAAATTATTTTGGCCATATAAATTCCATTGCATTTTCATATAAATTTTAGGATCAGTTTATCAATTTCTACAAAAATCCTTCTGGGATTTTGATGGGGACTGTGCTGTATATAGATCAATTTGGGGAGAATTGTAACCTTGACAATACTGAGGCTCCCAGTCCATAAATGTGGAATGTCTCTCCACTTATTTAATATTTCTTACTTTCTCTTTTCAGTGTTTTATAGTTTTCAGTATACATGTCTTCTTTTTATTTCTAAGTATTTTTTAAATTTATATTCAGTTTAGTTAACATATAGTGTATTAATAGTGTCAGGGGTAGAATTTAGTGATTCATCAATTGCATATAACACCCAGTGCTCATTACATCAATCAATGTGCCCTCCTTAACTGCCCATCACCCAGTTACCCCATCCCCCATCCACCTCCCCTCCAGCAACCCTCAGTTTGTTTAGAATTAAAAGTTATTGATACTATTGTGAATGGAATTATTTTCTTAATTTTATTTTTGAATTGTTGTTTGTATATAGAAATAGAATTGATTTTTGTATATTGACTTACATCTTATGACTTTGCTATCCTTGTTTATTAGTTGTGGTTTTTCTGCTGAATCCTTGGGATTTACTACATACAGGATCTTGTCATCTGTGAAAGAAGACAGTTTTACTTTTTTTTCCAATATGGATGCTTTAATGTTTTTTCTTTATTACCCTGCCTAGAACCTCCTGTACGCTGTTGAATAGATGTAGCAAGAGTCATGTCTTGATTACCCCCTGACATTAGGGAAATCATCATCATCATCATCATCATCATCATCATCATCATCATAGAAATTCTGTCACCATTAAGTAAAATTTTAACTGTGGGTTTTTGTTTTATTTTGTAGATGCCCTTTATTCCTAGTTTCTGGGAGTTTTTATCGTGAAGGGATGTTGTATTTTACCAAATGTTTTTTCTGCCTCTGTTGAGATGATCATGTAGTTTTGTCTTTTACACTGTAACAGTGTACTACATTGATTGGCTTTCAGGCGTTAAACTATCCTTGCATTAGTAGGATAAATCCTAGTCGGTCATGGTATATAGTCCTTTTCATATGTTGCTCATTTCAGTTGGTAATATTTTGTTAAGGATTTTTGCAGTTATGTTTTTGAAAGGCATTGGTCTTTGGTTTTATTTTCTTGTGATATCTTTGGTTTTGGTGTCAGGGTAATACTGAGTTTCTACTGATTACTTTTTTCCTGTGTAAGACTACACTGTCCTATTTCTTTACATGTCTCCTAATTTTTTGTGGAAAACTTGAAAATTTAGATAATATATTGTGGTAACTGAATTCTTTTGTGGTGTGTGTGTGTGTGTGTGTGTGTGTGTGTATGGTAACTGAATTCTAATCATTCCCCCCTCCACACGCACACAGAAGTTGTTGCTGTTGTTTGGTTATTTGTTAGTTTAGTAGCTTACCTGAGATAAATCTGTGAAATCTGTCTACCCTAAAGTGTGGACACAGATATTTCTATTCAGTTTTCTTTAATTTTCTCTTGCTCTCTCTTCCTTCCTTCCTTTATTTTTTTTATAGTGGGAGAGTGAGCATGTGGGAGCCATGAGTGTGGGGGGGCAGAGGGAGAGGGAAAGAATCTTAAGCAGGCTCCACACCTAGCATGGATCCCAGTGTGGGGCTCAATCTCATGGTCCTGAGATTATGACTTGAGCCGAAATCAAGAGTAAGACACTTAACTGACTGAGCCACCCAGGTGCCCCTCTTTACATTTTTTTAAAGCTTGGCTTCCTAGCGGTCACTCCTGTGTCTGTATAGCCTCATGTCAGCTAATGACTGGACAGAGGCTGCGCTCAAATAGCTTGAGCCAGTAAACCTTCCATCCTCTGCCAATGTATGTGTGTGTGTAGGGGAACACATTCAAGTTTTAGCCATGTTTGAATCTGCCCCGATGCTTACTTTCTGCTGGGTCCTTTCATGTCTCCTCTGTGCATGCTGGGAATGTGTGGATGGATAGCTGGGTCGTCCCTGGTCTCCACTGCACATGCCTGCAGCCTCACCCAGACAGATGCTTGCCACAACCCCAATCCCATTCTCAGGCTAGTAGAGCTGTTGGCCTTTTCCACTCATCTGCTACCAAGAGTTACTTCCATTGCTAACACGGCTGGGTATGGGTATTTTCCACTGCTCCAAATCCAGTGAGTCCTCTTTGACCATGGCAGAGAAAATGCTCATGCTCCCAGCCTGCCCTAGCAGAACCTTCATGGCCTCGGAGCTGGGTGGGGGAATGGGAGCAAGTCCAGGCAAGAATGCCATAGAGACTCATTGTTAGTGTCCCAGATTGAGAACTTTTTCAATCATAAGTGCTTCTCAAAGTTTTGCGTGCCTTTGGTTGATATCTAGAGCACTAAAATGGCTGCTTGTCTGTATTATCCATATTTATTTATTTTTTGCATAATCCATCTTTATAGTTGCTTTCGAGGGAGAAGATTTTCCAGCCTCTTTATTCAGTCACAGTTAAAAGTCTTAACTCCCATTTCATTATAGATATATGTGTGTGTGTATATATATATACATATATATATATATATATTTTTTTAAAGATTTTATTTATTTATTTGACAGAAATAGAGACAGCCAGCGAGAGAGGGAACACAAGCAGGGGGAGTGGGAGAGGAAGAAGCAGGCTCATAGAGGAGGAGCCTGATGTGGGGCTCAATCCCGGAACGCCGGGATCACGCCCTGAGCCGAAGGCAGACGCTTTAACCGCTGTGCCACCCAGGCGCCCCATACATATATATATTTTTTTAATGGGGGAAAATCTAGTTTTCAAATCGAAATTCTATCTGTATCAGTCTCTTAGTTGCAAAGGGTGGAAGCCCATACAGCAGTAAGGAACCCGAGAGTCTTAGATATCTGGGTTGAGGAAAAAGACACAAACTGATCCAGGACATTAGCACAGATGAAATAACATGAAAAAGGGGGACAGGCTTGATTCAGACCCAACTTTACTCTCTGCTCTGCCTGTAGCAGCATGGATACTGGGTAAGTGTGTGGAGGGATGGAGGCTTTAGAAGCCCAGGAAGAAACCATAGGAAATAGATAGTTTTCTTTTTTGTTGTCATTAAAAAAATAACAAAATTTGCCTTTTCGAAGTGTGCAGCTCAGCAGTGTTAAGTATATTCACATTGTTGTGCAAGAGAACTGCAGAACTTTTTCATCTTGCAAGACTGAAACCCAGAACTCATTAAACAATAATTCCTCCTTCCTTCCTCACCCCGAGATCATTTTTAGTAAATAAGAACTCCTAACTTCTGTATATCATAACTTCACAAACAAAAGGGCACGCCATAAATTGGAAGATTGGGTCCATTTGCAGCAAATTACGTATGAAATGCTTTTATATGTGCCAAAGGAAAATACTCAAAGTTGACCAAAAAAATTAAAGAGACAATCCGTAAAAGGGCCAATGAACTCATGAAACAATATTAAACCTTATTAGTAATCTAAGAAATGTACATTAAAATGCCAGTTTTGCTTCTTAGATTAGCCAGACATTTTGAGTGATGTGCTTAGTGCCAGGCATTGCCCTCTCAGTGAAATGGGCGGGCTTAGACCTGCTGGTGGAAATGTAATATAACCGCTAGCGTTTTATTTGGCGATGTGTTTCAAAACCCGAAAATGTTCATACTTTTCACCCACTAATGTCGCTTTCTGACTGTATAAGCATCCAGAAAGGGAAAATAAAAGAGATCCAAGGAAATGTGTCAAAATGGTGGCTATCTCTGGGTAGTGGGGTATGTAATTTTCAGTAAAGAGTTTATATTGTTCTTATAATCAGAAATAAAGCCTTAAAAAGAAAAAAATTTATAAAATAGTATAAACAGCATACACAAATATTTTTTAGAATTTAAATTTCCATGCATTGTTCAACCAGTTAATTTTACTTAGTAATTGTGATATTGGGCTTAGGGCTTAGCATACAAATTTATGAAAATTGTAATTTTTCTCCTGTTCCGAGAGTTATAATGCTTTTCTTTTTTATTGTCTGTTTTTAAAATGAAACTAAAACTGTGCCAAAATTTTATCTTGGAAGTTGAAGTCTGGATATTTAGACTTTCATATTTAATTAAATTGAATTTAATTAAATTGAATTTTACCCTAGTTTTGATACTTGTGGTTTTGTGAAGCTGAAATAGGGTACTTTGGGAACATGATGGATTAAATACTTCTGTAAGGTGTTCTGTGAACCTATTCCTATTTATTATTTTGAGACTTGGGGAGAAAGTGAAATCTAACTTCCAAACAACATTCATATATTTGAAAAAGCCCCTCTTGGATATATGAATTCTGAGAAAATTGCATTTTAAAAATTATTTTGCAAATATTTTTTATAAAGATTTTATCTTTAAGTAATCTCTACACCCAGCAAGGGGCTTGAACTCAAAACCCCGAGATCAAGAGTCACACGCTCCACTGAGTGGGCCAGCCAGGCGCCCCTTTTGCAAATATTTTTTAAACTTCATATTCTCATGAAGAATTTTATCTGCTACCTGGTATGAAAAACATCGTGAGAGAACACAGTCCTATTTACATTGATATTTCCGTTGCCACTGTACTTAAGGGATCAAAATGCCTGTTGGGTTGACCTGCCTGACTGGCAATACGGGGAACTGAATGAAGGTTGCAAGAGTTGGATTCGGGTCGTGTCCACCGGGCAAGATGCCACACACAGTGCAGAAACCCCCGGGCCCTGGGTAGGGATGGACTGCTGAGAGAGGGAACCCAAGCTGATGTTCTCAGTAGTGGGGGACTCTCCCCAAACATTGACTGTGCCCTGAAGCTGGAGTGGCTGTCTCAGCTCCAGCTTGGCCCAAGGACCCTGGCAGAAAATCTGATCTGACCTGACATGTGATTGGTACCAAGCCTCCGCCAAGAATGTGCTCTGCTGGAAAGGGCATTCATCACTCGTACCATTAGACACGAACATTTGAGGGCCTTCTCTGCCAGGAGGGATAAAATGAGCAGATAAACTCCTCACATACCAATTCAAGCCCAATTTATGGGAGTGAAAAGCAGCTTGAGAACCTAATGAATTGGCTTTAAAGATTCAGATTAGTTGGGAACTGACTAGATCTGGTCCCCAGCAAGCCTAGAGTAGCCAAGGAATTGTGAGGCACCCATTCATTTGAGAAACCAAGAAAATAACAAAGCCCCAAAGGCCTTTGAGAGAAGCAATTAAAAGACATCTGATAAAAAATACATTTCCAGCTCTGCTCTGTGAATGGACAATCCCCTTACGAAGGGAGGGTTTTGTTTTTCCTCCTCTAGCTTCAGAAAAACAGATAACTTACACATATTTTCTTATATGCCATACTACCTTACCTGGAATGATGCTACACATATTTAGGTCTTCATTTTTAATCACAAACTCAGGTATTTTTTGATGCTACTGAAGGGGCACACATATATGCCCTCCTTTTTCTCTTCAACACCTTAAACCTTCCATCCCCTCCTCTGAATAATCACAGAAAATTCAGAACAGTGTCCTGGCCTCATTGAGTTTAATCCCAAGGCCTGTTTCTGATTGTCTTTTATTCCTGCTCCCCAAACCCTAGATTAAAACAGAAATTCTATGGCTGCAGGTTAATGAGATGAATAAAACATATAGGCAAATCTAATATATATATATATATATATATATATATAATATTATATTATATATATATAATATTATATTATACTATATATATGTATTTAATCCTCTGCTCCTTAAATTTATTTTACTAGGCGCTGAGGGAGTCCATCTTTCAGACTGTTTGCTGGGAATAAAAGCAAGTTTCATAATGAGCGTCAACTTTTTCATTTAAGAACTCCCAGGCAACAATTCTTTCGCGACCATATCCGTCTGTCTCCTGCACTGGGATATTGATACCCTTTTGTCTTTATCCTATCCTGCTGCTGTGTGATAACTTTTATTTATTTTTTATCATCACACCTTCCTCTTATCTGCTCTCTTAACTAATGTTCTCTCCTTTTACTTGGAAAGAGCCTCTATGAAGAGCATCCAGCTTTAAATAAAACCAGCTGATGCCCACCGTCACCAAGGGGTGGTAAATTCTGGATCCGGCTGCATTTTATAGATGTGGTCCCAAAGAGACAGTCATTATTTTAGAGTCTCATGGTTTTCAATATCTTTCTTCTCACATGAAGATAAAATGGAGAAATAGAACACATCAACCGCATACTTCTTGATATTTAATAGTTTTTGATGTACACACTGTGCTATGTAAGAACAATCTGCTTTTGAGGATTATACTGCCCAGTACAGAGTGAATATATCCAGTTATGTCCCTTTCAAAGTCACCCACTCAGAGCTGCTAATTTTAGCTGTCTCTGTGAGTGTCCTAAGAAGTTTCTTTCCAAGCTGTCTGTTTCCAGGTGTGGCACATACTTTTCCAGAGAGGCAAAGTAGTTACAGAAGAATACTTCTGGATTTTTTATCTTCTGTCTTGATTTGGACAAAATTCAATAAAAGAAATGCCCGCGTGACAGATTCTACTTTGGTATGTAACAAGAACAATTCTTGACAATTTGACGGATTTGTGGTATTTCTTCTACAGTGTTCTTCCTCTCTTCTCTTCTTACTACTATAGTCAAAATAGGAAGAGAGAAAATGTGTGTGTGCGTGTGCGTGTGCGTGTGTGTGTGTATGTGAGAGAGAGAGAGAGAGACTGAGAGGGGGGAGGGAGGTATGGGGGGAGGACTGTGAGGGGAGGAGGGAGGAGGGTGGATCCTGCCTTGCTGTGGCTTCTGCGTTTCTCAGAGAACTTCACAGAACAACGGTAATACCAGTTCTAAACGAACAACACAATGCCTCGTCTTTTCACCTCCCCTCCACCCCCTCAACCCCCTCCACGGGTTTCCTATGTGCACTTCAGATGCCTGGTGTTCTTGGTATGAGAACTGCTGGTCTTACTCCGGCCTCAGAGACTTTATCAGACAGCAAGATTCTGCTTTTCTAAGAGGCAAGCCACTAAACTTGAGGTCCCGCACAGCCCTGCAGAGCAGCCCTCAGTGTCCCGAGCCTCAGGGACAGCTCGTCTGCATTTCGTCAGCTCACTGGAGCTGCATTTCACCAGGCCCCTCTGCCAGGGCCTCCCCGGCGGCGTCAACAAGTGTCACACCTCCTGCAGAAACAGCCCTCAAGTTTCATCACAGCGATGCTAAAAAATATTCTCCAGCTTCAGCAATGACCTAGTTCATTCAAGGGCAGGGAAAAAATGTCTTCTTCCAGAACTTCCCCGGGCATGGAATTTTCCCTCTTAGGAAGATAGGAGCTTTTCTGGAAACAGACCCAACTGTGCTTTGACCTGAACGTGGAAAAGACCCTGAACCCTGTCACTCCTCTGAATCCCCAGTCCCAGGAGCAGGGACACCCAATCAATACCTCCCACACAGCCTGGGGAGCCCACAGCCGAGCCAGCCCTCCTATCACGTCTCTTGGACAAAAGGTATTGAAAAGTAAGTATCCAGACTTTGGTTCTTACTAAGGAATGGCTGTGCTTTAATATATAGGTGTTTGCATTTTCTGCAAGAAGGAACAAAGCCGATGATTTCCTTATGAAATAGACCAGGAGGGAACAAGGAGGGGCTATCTGGCATATTTGGCTATCTAGGGTTTTAAAGTGGCCAAATTATCATTTGTAGTTTAGGTCCATTCAGACCCTTTTTTGGAAATGATTATTTTTCATGTCTGTTTATTTTGGCCAGACAGGAATTAAAATAGACTCTTTCACATCAGGGCTATCTCAACACTTAGAGAAAACGAACACATAGAATGACTCGAAGGAGTGATTTGCAAAGGCTTTGCAAAGTAACATGAAAAATTGAAGTAATTATCCAGGTAACTCAGGCCCCAGATCCTTTTGCCCGAAATATTTGAGTATTTTAGTTAAAAGTTATTGCTTGGATTATATGAATGACTGAAAATCCCCACTTTCTGGGTGGACACAGAAGGATACCCGGAATGCAGATTGCTGGAAAGCCGTCAGGCATTTCAAAAGGGCTGATGCAGACATTCATCGAGTCATTAAATAGATTGGCTTTCCTCTCCTTTCCCTTTAAAAAAAACAAAACAAAACCCTGAGGTAAGACATCTACACTCCTGATGAATTTTAAAGTGTTAAATACAGTATTGTTAACTATAAGCATGACATTGTACTCCAGTGGTTAAACAGATTCTTTAAAAATCTAAGGCAAAGAGTCAATCAAGAAAATCCATCGATAAAATGGCACTGCTTACATTGCGTTTTGATGAACACATCTAAACTTGAAATCCACTGATTAAGGGTGCCAGTTACAGACATCTGGCAATCATTTAAAAATAGATAAAAGCAAGAACAGCATTTAGAGCTGCTTCTGCTCTAATATTTCCCTTCTCCAACCTTTTCCTTAAGGAAAGGTATCCTTCATTTTTGAAGCTTAAGTAACCAGGAACGGTAAGAGATGTTTTTTTCAGCATACCAGCTAAGGGTAAATTGAATGAGGTGCTTTGCTGGGAGGCTTCTGAACCAAAATGCAGGATGTTGTGAGTGACCTTCTGAATCAACAAATTAACAAATCCCGTATTAACAGGCACTGATGGTCAAGAAGCATGTTCAGATCTTGGAAATTAGGATTTAAAACAAATTAAAACAAATTTGGTGCCAAATTACACTGTTCTTTTGAAGTTACTGCAAAACATTCACAATCCGGGGAAGACTTTTAGGTCGGGTGGAATTCCTGTTTTTTGTCACCTACAAAAATTCCTCTCCCCCCCCCCCCCGCCCCCATCTAATTTGTTTTGAAGCGCCCCACGCACACCTACACGTATATTGGCCGATGCAAGGAGGAAACAGTGGATGTTCTAATCTGGGTGGAGGTGCAGGGGAAGCAGGGGGTGCCGAGTCAAGTCCAGGCTCTAGGGGCAGATTTCCAATCAAATCCTGACTCTAGCACAGTTTTCCAGCTTGTCTGAACTCCAGTGTTCTCCTCTATAAAATGAAGATAGCAATAGCCACCCTGACAGGAGTGATGGGGACACGAGTGAATACACCTAAGGTATCGGTCACATCCTAGCTTCTCCCCAAAGGCCAGTTCTTCTCCTTGGTTAATTAAAAAAACTTCTCTCTCTTTTTTTTGCTAAAACTTCCGAATGCTTTCATAATATAAACTATTAAAGTAGTGGAAAGTACACATTTTTGACATTGGTGCCATGATTAAACAAAAATAACATAGGAAATTAGATTTTTGGGGGGTATCTTCTGTACTTAAAAACAGTGTGTTTGAGAGTAAAACAAAAGAGGATTATATTTTAGAAAGCATCTGCAATAAATGAGAAAAACTTTTTTGTTTGAAAATGGTTGATGGTGTATTATTATAAAGGAGAGGTAGAGATTTCTCAGCATCATCTGATGTGATACTTTTTAGTATATATCAGTACCATATTTAAATATGAGTTCTCATAATCCATAGGAATGGAGGGTAAAGTTAATTCTATGCATACAAGGTGATATCTCTGTGATTATTATGAAAGTGAAGGCACAAGTCCAGTGTTTCCTCAAAGATTCTAGTTGTGCCTTGCACTGATTCCCGTTTTGCTTAGACAGAGGCGTAGTGGAGCAAGGGCATGCGAGAACACTTTGAAATGGTCTAGCCATGGGGTTGCTGAGCAGAGAGAGTAGCTGGGTGGGCATTTCAGGAGACATGGCTGGAATTTCAAGGTCATTGATGAAAGTGCATAATGAATGGGGTGCTTCCTTGTTCTGGAGTGAGGGCGTGTCAGGCACAGAGGGACAGAGCAGACAAGGGTCACAAGCAGGCCTCATGGGCCAGCTCCAAAGAATGTCATCCACATCTTTATTATTGCACTTTTACTGAGCTACGCCACAGCTTTTGCCCAGGCACATCAGAATAGCTTGATAAATTCTTTGCTTCAGCTACTGACAGGTTTACAAGGAACCCTGTTATGCTGGGTTTAATTCTGCCAAAAAGGAAATCTAGAAATTCAGAAATGTAAAGAAACTTGGGAGAAAGTATGCATGTCATCTTAGGGTTGGCAAAAAGGAAAGAATAAATGCCCAACCTACATTAGAGATAAGGACCCACAACTCACCTCGATCTTCACTTGGTCTCCAGTCCTGCTGTTGGATAACCAGGCTCATTTGCTCCTCAGTCAGTAGTTTAAGATTTTCCTCCAGTCCGTGGTTTTCAAACTTTAAAGTGCAACAGAATCCGGAGAGCTTGTTAAAACGCAGGCTACTGGGTCCCACCCCCAGAGTTTTTGGTTCTGAAAGTCCCTAGAATTTGCAGTTCTGACAAGTCCCCAGGTGATGCTGATCTTGTGGTCTGGGGACCACACCTGAGAACCATTGCTTTAGCCATTTCTTTGGCCTGTAATTCCTAAGGAAAACCTATTCTTTTCAATCACTAAACTTGCCTCCTCAAGAGATGTGGAAGGCCCAGCCACAATATGAGAGAGTTGGGGTGAATACAGAAGATAAACCTAGGAGTTGTCTTGCAGGCAAACATCTCACAATGGAGTGTGTCTGCGGGGGGATACTGAGTGTGGGCCGGGCACACTGAGGTGAGTGGTCCACCATTTGGGAGGGGGCTGGTTCTTTTTCCAGTGGAGGCTGTCAGCGGAGGCTTCAGGGACAAGCTAGCACTTGAGCTGGGGTTTGAAAACTGGTGGGATTGGACATAAGAACCAGATGGAAGGTGGTCTTTCTGTGTAAACAACAACAAAAAGCGAAAAGGGCATAACGGCAGGAGGTAAATGCAAATGGAGCTCAGAAATTCGTGTTGTTAGGCGTCCCCAGAACTTTCTTGGAGAAGCATTCTTTGAATAAGCTGTCTAAGCTTAAATCCTTCCCTTCTGCCTGTAGTTTGGCGAAGGCATGTCCGACACGGAGATGTGGAATGGAGGGCCAGTAGTAGGAATTTCAGGCCCACCATGGGCCAGGCAGGGGAAGGTATGGATGCTTTGGTAGGCTTTCGAGAAGTAACAATCAAAAATCAACTCAAACTAGCTTAAACAACAGCAACAGCGGCTATGTATTGCTCACACAACTGAAAAGTCCAGGAGTTCGGTCAGGACCCCGGTTCTGGTTCTCTGCGTTTCTGGAGACTCTGCTCTTTGTGCTTTGGTTTCAACCTCGGGCTGGCTTTCCACAGTCTCAAGTGGTACCCTCCCCTGGGCTCCGCACGCGTTCTTTTTCCTGTTTACAGGACACAGTGAAAGACATAAGCTTTGCACTGATTGGATCACCCCTGAACCACTTTCTGGAGAGAGCCGCGTGCTGATTGGTGTAGAATTAGGTGAATAAGCCAATCACCGAGCACGAGTACTTGACTAACTTGGACCAATCAGGGCCCATGAAGCAGGAAGGGCGAGGTCCCGTACATCGTCCCCAAGCTTGAGTGATGGGAAATGCAGTTAGGAGGACAAGGGAAATGGCCAGTCTAGCAGGTCTGGGATATACTCTAAAGCCAAACGATCTCTTCCCTTAGTCACGAGGTTAGTCACGGGCAGCGTGCATACTTTACAGGTTTAGGATGGGCCTGCTTTAAACTCCAGTCCAAACAAATTAGAAGAATCTCCCACGGAAGAATCCTGTGTTTGAATGCAGTGAATTAACGGATAAAGTACTACTCCTCTAGTTTGCTGGGGGTGGTGCTCCTTATCTCTAAGGCACACTTTACTAAAAACAATTCAATAATGAATGATAAAAAATAATTTTTAAGAAAACAAGGCAAGTCGGGGCGCCTGGGTGGCACAGCGGTTAAGCCTCTGCCTTCGGCTCAGGGCGTGATCCCGGCGTTACGGAATCGAGCCCCACATCAGGCTCCTCTGCTGGGAGCCTGCTTCTTCCTCTCCCACTCCCCCTGCCTGTGTTCCCTCTCTCGCTGGCTGTCTCTATCTCTGTCAAATAAATAAATCTTTAAATAAAAAGAAAAGAAAACAAGGCAAGTGGAGGCAAAGACACAAAGTTTTCTCCTGAGACCGTCTGACTGGCTGGGGGAAGGATGGTGGATGAAGGTGGCGGAAGTGACGGTGGGACTCCCCCAGCACCCCATCCCCCTTCCAGGCAGGGAGGGGACAGAAGGGGAGATAACTTTTCCCAGGTGCTCGCCTATCTGCAGATGCCTGAAATTGCACACCTCTTGGTCCAATTTAAAATAGACATTCTCTCCAAAGACGGACACAGGCAGCCTAGGAGAAAGCAGAGGATGAGAGGAGGAACCAGAGAAAGGGTTTCTTCACAACACAGTGAGGACTCTGATGACACACCCTGGATGGCACACAGCCTTCAGCCCACCACGTTCAACCTGAAACCAAAGTGATATTAACCAGTCAATACATGGCAGTTGGTCTCATTAACAACACTGTCATGTTCTGTACATTGATAGCATCATGATCTTTCCTTTCTACCCTGTCTTTATCCTAAGAGAGGACAAGGATAAGCCCAGCAAAGGAATATATCCTCTGAACAGAGTGGGATGAAAATCAGAATCAAGAATCATGGGCTCTGCCACTAACAAGCGGTGTGACCTTGGAAAAGTCACTCGAGCCGCCTGTTTCAGGGGCATTTTTTCAATTGTAAAATCAGGGAGGTACTAAACTCCCTCATGTTTCATTTAACCTTGAGCTCTTTGTTTTAGCCCTCCCCTAAAGAATTGGAAACTGTCATAGATTTTAAGTAGCAGAGGAGAGAAGTAGAGGTGGAGAGACTCTATTGTATCTTAAAAAAAGTTCGAGCAAATTCTGAATGCAGAGCAAGCAGCCGCTACAGCTCAGTGGTCAGCACAGATATGTGCCAGGCACACTGTCAGGCACACAGAGTTGCTCACTATTAATATTTAAAAGTTAAATTGTGTTTATTAGGTAACTTCTATAAATTTAACTTATCCAAAAGGATCTGCAGAGACAATCACTGTCCTTAACAGGCTCCACACCCCCCTTTCCTTAGATACTTGGGCCTCCTCCCAGTGGCAACTACATTACCAGTTTCTTGTGTGTTTTAGAATCATTATGTGTATAAATAAGCATATCAGAATAGTCTTCTTTTTTTGCTTATACAAGTGATAACATACTCTACACTCCCTTCTATATTTTATTTTACTGAACAATCTATCTTGGAGATTATTTCATATCCATGCATACAGACCTGCCTTATTCATTTTTATTTTATTTTATTTTTTTAAGATTTTATTTATTTATTTGACAGAGATAGAGACAGCCAGCGAGAGAGGGAACATAAGCAGGGGGAGTGGGAGAGGAAGAAGCAGGCTCATAGCAGAGGAGCCTGATGTGGGGCTCGATCCCATAACGCCAGGATCACGCCCTGAGCCGAAGGCAGACGCTTATCCGCTGTGCCACCCAGGCGCCCCTTCCTTATTCATTTTTAATGCCCATTGCTATTAAAAATAGAAAATTCTATTCAACAGATTAACTGTAACCCTATTGCTACTGCTGGACATTTGGTTGCTTGCAAACTTTTGCTATCACAAGTAAGGCCGCAATGAACGCAGTATGTGCTTATGAAATGTTTGTCTCCTTCTTGTCTCTATTTTAAAAATTAACTTTATTGAGGTATATATTGCATATTGTATAATTTACCTTTTCTTTTTTTTCTCACTCACCCCACACCCCTATAATTCACCTGTTCTAAGTGTTTGATTCAGTGATGTTTTTAGTAAATTTATCAAGTTGTACAACCATCACCATTGATCATTTTAGAACATTTTCATCACCCCAAAAAGATCCCTTATGCACATTTATAATAACAATAATATTTATTTATTTGTTTGTTTGTTTGTTTGTTAAAGTAGGCTCCACACCCAGCGTGGAGCCCAATGCAGGCCCCAAACTCACAATCTGATCAAGACCTGAGCTGAGATCAAGAGTTGGTTGCTTAACCCACTGAGCCACCCAGGCGCCCCCATGCACATTTATTATTAATCAGTGTTTTCCCCACTGCCTCCATCTCCAGCAACCACGAATCTACTTTTGGTCCCTGTAGCTTCTTTTGGACATCTCATATAAATGGAATTTTACAATATATGGTCTCTTGTGTCTGGCTGCTTTCATGGGAATGTTTTGAGGCTTATCCATACTGTACCATGTATCCCAGTTTGCTCCTGTTTACTGCTCCACAGTGTTCTATGGTATGGCTTTATCCCATTGTCTGTCTATTCACTTGTTAGACATTTAGGTTGTTCCCAATGGACATTTAGGTTATTGCCAATTTTAGGTTATTATGAATAATCCTGTTAAGACATTTATATGCAAGTTTTTCTGTGGATATATGTCTTCATTTCGCTTGGGTAGATACCTAGGAATGGAATTTCTGAGACTTTTGTTCAATTCCCGTTTAACTTTTTCAGGAACTGCCAAACTGTCTTCCAAAGTGTCTGTACTATCTTACATTCCCACCAGCCTTGCTTGAGGGTTTTCTCCATAGCCTTGCCCACATTTGGCTGCCTATCCTGTTATAACTATTTCAGTGGTTGTGAAATGCTATCTCATTCATTTTGGTTTTACTTTGAATTTCCATAATGACTAATGATATTGAGCATCTTTTCTTGACTCTATTTCACACACACAACCCTAAAATCACAGCCAAGAAAGAAAACAGTGCTTGTGCTCCAACAAACCTGGACACTGTCACTTGTAGGAGCGAGGAATTAAGTTTGTTACATCAATGCTTTCAAAGTTACCCTAGGTTTTCAAGTCATTATCTGTGAAATGGGCAAGAAACCTACCTTGTCAGTTTTGCTGTGAGGATTAAATGTGGTAATGTCTCTGAAGTGTCCAGCCTGGGGGCTGACACTTAGAAGGTAACCAAGACATGTTAATTGTCCCTCTCCCTGCCTGGTTTGCCTCCTTCCCACTCATCTCCCCAAATTCCTGGAACCCATCTTTGGGGAGGGTACTCTTCTCTAACTAACATGGGATAGTAGGCGTGACGTCCAAATCGGTAGTAACTCAGATGGCACATGCATGAACCCAATTGCCATTGGATTAGGCTGGGTAATCAGAACTAATCCCTCCTGTCCCCAGTGAGAAAGCACTCTGACAGCTGGCTTTCCTGCCGCAGCAGAGGAGCTGGTTGCCCGTTATCTGTGTGTGGGCTGAGATTGCTTCCCTGACCCTGTCAGATGACAGCAGCTTTCCTGCTGACAGCAGCCACACCAGCGGCTCTCTGAACGGGGCAGATTGGCCAAAAGAAAACTTGGCGTCAGTTGAGGGCTCTAAATATTCAAAGAATTCTCCTGTAACCTCTGGTCGGTTCTCTAATTTAAGAGGAAGGTACTTGGGTAATTTTACTGATGTTAAGCCCAAAGCTTCTGAGAGCAGCTAACACTTACAGAGTTCTTTACTCTACCATCTAGAAGAGCTTTATACATACTCACTTCATTTTCCTAACAATGAGATAAAGTAGATACTGCGATGATCTTAGTTTCACATATGAAGAATGTCGATAGAGCAAAGGTGAGCTGGGAAGTGGCAGAGCTAAGATTTGAACTCAGGAATCCGGCCTTTCATCACCACATCCTTCTACTACTCTGTTAAGGGCCCTGTCCATTTTGGAGTATCTATCAAAATAGAATATGTGAATGCAGTCTTATTCAACAATTTCGTTTCATGGTATTTAGTGTCGAGAACCACTTATGTGCCCAAGGAAGCATGTAGCAGGACGGGTTTGGGTTTTTTTGTTTTTTTTTTTTGAGACACATTTTGTAAGTGTAAAAAACTCCAACCTGGCTCTATGTCACCAACACAAGAACACACAGATTAAGCCTGGAATTGCCATGCTATGCAATATTGATATCGCTGAGCAGTGTTTAAAAAATGATGCCTCCCTTTATGGATTGGATTGACGTTGGAAGACTGCCAATGCTTATTACTAAGTAAGATAAGCCAACTGCCTGGGAAGTATACACAATTTAATGACATGCATGCAACAAAATTATATATGTATATTTAGATGGCTATATACATACATGGGTAGAGATTATATATATGTATTTATATATACATATATAATAGTATAAAATGTAAATATTATATATATATATTTAGATGATGTTATACGTACATGAATAGAAAAATGCCTGAAAGTCTAGCAAACCCTTCCTCTTGAGAAGGTACTAAGATGGAGTGGTAGTACATGTGGGAGATTTTGCCTTTATATGTATTTTTACAAATACAAACATAAGCATTTAGAATCTGTATAATTAAAAGTAAACCAATTTTTTTTTTTTTTTAAAGGAAGCAGCTTGGGAGCACCTGGGTGACTCAGTCAGTTAAGGATCTGCCTTCAGCTCAGGTCATGATCCTGGAGTCCTGGGATCGAGCCCCACATCGGGCTCCCTGCTCAGTGGAGAGCCTGCTTCTCTCTCTCCCTCTGCTGCTCCTCTTGCTTGTGCTCTCTTTCTGTTTGTCAAATAAATAAATAAAATCTTAAAAAAAAAAAAAAAAAAGGAAGCATCTTGTTCTGGACGCCACAGCTTTAAAAAAAAAAAAAAAAAGACAAAAACCAACCCAAAACCAAAACAAAATAAAATCACGCAACTCTTGTGCTCTTTCCAGTTAGCATGTTACTCTTCAAGGTGTCTGTGAACACTACCATGGCCCCCTGTGCTGGTATCAGTAATTCAATACTGGTTGTCCACATCTAGCAGAGAATGATAAATCTGTCTTCAAGGGCTCTAACCTTCAGAGAAGCTACGAAACATGAACCACAGCCTGACTTAACTGTCCTCTCTCCTTTATAGTCAGCACCGCTGTGGTGACTGCACCGTCTCTATGAGTCAAAGAGCATGTTTGTCAGGGTTGTAACCTGTGGGACTTCACTGTCAGGAAGCAGTCACCTGGGGAGGAGTCAGAGATGACACATAAGGTTCCCAGCGTCACCCCAACTCTTCTTGGCAGTTTGATTTGTCCTTTCTTCCGTCTTCTACCCATAGCAGTGGACCCTTGGCATGGGAATGGGAGGAGCCGTGTCTTGAAATTACGATTACAGATGAATGTTCCATGAGGAGAGATGTTCAGACATCTATTGATACATCACTTAAAAAAAATTATTGTGGTAACGCACAGCAGAAAAGGAAATTGATGAAACCAAGTGACGTCTTTCCCTAAAGCCTACTGATTATCACCTTGAAAACCAATTATGTAGCAGATTTTCCTTAGGCCATTTACGTAGGGATTATTCTAATCCTTAGAACATTAGCATTGTCTCCTTTTACCAAAGAAGAACTTTGATCAGGTAAGTGGCAGAGCTAGATGTAGATTTGTCCCTGACAAGTGACAAAGCCTGGGTTATGTCCTCAGTCCTATGATGCTTCGTGATCGGGAGAGTTTTCCAGCCTCTAGAGCCCTTCCCCTGTTGCCCTCCCAATTGTCTGAGTAAGCGTCCTAGGAATGTAGAGAGCCAGGGGAGTCATCCTTCTGCCCCGACTACTGCTCCCAAGAACGGTTGCAGAATGGTGTAAAAAGGACTGAATACTGACCCATGCTACAACACAGATGAACCTTGGAAATGTCGTGCTAAGAGAAAGAAGCCAGTCACAAAGGACCCCGTAGCATTTGATTCTGTTTATCTGAAATGCCCAGAATAGGCAAATCCAGAGACAGAAAGTAGGTTAGTGGTTGCTTGGGGCTGTGTGTGTGTGTGTTTGGGTGGAGGGATGGGAAGATGAGGCCTTGAAAGCTAAGGAGTGGGGGATTCTTTTTGGGGAAATGAGAATGTTCTAAAATTGTGGTGATGATCGCACAACTCTGAATATATTGAAAGCCCCCGAATTGTACACTGTAAATGAGTGAATTATATGGCATGCGAACTGTATCTCATTAAAGCTGTTTTAAAAAAAAGTGTCGCAGAGCCCTCAGCCTCGCTGCCAGTCAGATGGGCTCAACTGAAGCTGCATTTTTTTTTCAGTAATTAGTGCGAACATTTACCGAGTGCTTACTTTTGTGCCAGGAGCTGTACTAAGTGCGTTACAGGCAATAACTCATTTGATCTTTATAACAACCTATGACGTATAGACCATTTTACAGATGAGGAAGCTGAGGCACAGAGGGGCTATGACACACTTATTGACAGTGCTGGTAAGGAGTTACAGGTGGAATGTCAACCCAGGGGGTCTGGCTCTGGAGCTCTTAACCACCTGTGCTATGTTGCCACTCAAAAGCGATAAATGGGTGTGTTGGAACCAGAACTTCTGATTCCTACTCCACTGCTTTTCTTGGGTAGTAAAACCTACCTATGTGCCGTGTCCAATCAATATACTAACTGGGGATATTAGATATGTAAATTGCAGGGTTCTCATCTTTGGGAAATTTACCAGACCAGCAATAAATACCCCAAATATCTTTATTTGGAGGATAATTCTAAGTCTGACTCTCTATGTCTCTTTCTCTTGCCTTTTTTCTTCCTTCCTTCCTCCCTACCTTCCTCCCTCCCTGCCTTCCTCCCTCCCTCCTTTCCTCTCTCTTTTTTCCCTTCCCTTCCCTCCCCTCCTCTTCCTTTCCTTTCCTTTCCTTTCCCTTCCCTTCCCTTCCCTTCCCCTCCCCTCCCCTCCCCTCCCATGCCCTTTCCCTCCCCTCCCCTCCCATGCCCTCCCCTCCCCTCCTCTCCTCTCTCCTCTCCTCCCCCTCTCTTTCTGAAGCTATACTTTTATCTGTTTGCCCACGCTTGTTCTATATTTTATATTGAGTTAAAACAGTAGATGAGGTCACAAATATAACTTGCACTTTCAGTTGTGAAATACCATAAGAAATTTTAAATTGGATTTGGGTTCCATTCGTAATGCCTTATGTTTACATTTAGCCCTAACATTGTTTGTTCGATAATACTGAGAAATATCAGCTTTTATCTCAAGTCAAATCCACAGCTCTAGCTCCCATCACCTGCTCAAACCTCTGAGATGGATAAGCAAACACACGGGCGTTAACCAAAAAGCTGCTTCTTTCTACGCATGTTTATGGCGGGGGGGGGGGGGGGGGAGGCAGCATTTCCTCAGCAGTGAAAGGACAGCATGTTGCCACTCATTTTCTTGGTTCTTTGCGTACTGTGGGACCTGCGCTCATTCTGGCTTAGTCATCTATTCATGCAGTAATTCAGCCACACTCACCACGTCTTCTCTAAACATCATCCTTGCTCAAGGTGGCTACCATAAAAGTTGTCCTTTGGAGGTTTTTGTGTTTGAGACTTCTTTCAACCTAGTTGGGAGCAGTTTTTCCATTAGACAGTTCTGTGAGTGCTAAGTAAATAGTCATACATGTCAAATCTGGCCTTTTTATACCAATCGGAACCATTAACTACCAAACATACGTAATCTGGAGTGGAGGTGTCTATTTGCCGTCTTGCAGATGGAGTTTCTTTCCGTTCTGTACAACTAACTACCATCTAGACCGAGAGGGGCTTATGATGCTTTTAAACATAACACCTGCTAACCACAGACCCCATGGAGTCCAATTTCTGCACAGCTGAATTGAAAATGCCCTATAACCAAAATCCACCGGAAATGCAATTCAAGTCTTTATTAAAGAGTGTTGAGAGGATGCAATTAACAACCACAGAACAAAACTTACAAACCTCCTTTCAGTCTCCCTGGCTCAGTCTCCCCTCCAGATCCCTGCAGTTCATCAGGCTTCTCTCCCTTCTCTCCCTGCCTTTGTGCTCTGTTCCAAACCCAAGAGGTTGTCTTCCTTTTTGATACCAACATACCACTTTTTCAGCTTTCCAGCTCTTTCTCCCCATTATGTGCATTAGCTGAACCTCAGGTCAAAGCACAGAGTTGCCTACTGCACACTCCTCCTGAGGAAAGCAAGGGCGTGTACTCTCCTAAATTAATTATGTTTACCCTAATATTCAGAGAGCTTGGGTGTTTCTGTTTGGGAATGCTTTTTTATTCTCAGGGAATAACCTAATTTCTAAACAGAACACCTTGAGATTAAGGAAATGCTGTGGGAACATCAGAAGCTGCAGGAAAGGCTTCAAAGGGAAGGAAGAGCTAAGGGACGTTCATGAACAGAATGTTCCCGGGGCTGTGTCTACCAGGCAGGGCCGTCCTCGGGATCCCACAATGTGAGCCTCACACACTGATCCCCACGCCCAGAAGGGCCCCAGAGCCCAATTTCATGCTCTGTTGTTACCATCTCAAATAGCTGCATCATTTTTTTAACAAGGAACCCCTCATTTTCATTTTGAACCAGACCCTGCAAATTGGAACCAATTCCTAAATGGTTAAGAAACTGGTCCACCCATACAGAGAGGGGTTTCCCCTTCTGCAATACAGTTGTGACCATTAAGATCCAGCCTCCTCCACCAAGAGCTTAGCTTGCTCCTGCTTTAGGACCCTCAGCATCCCCAGAATCACCATTTGCAGGTCTAAGTGCTCCTCCCCTGTCCATGCTAAATGTATCCTACTGTGGTGTGGGCTTTCCTTTTCTTTAGCTTTGTGCCATATGAGACTTGTTCACCAAGGTAAGGAGAAATGGGAGCCTCCCATTGGGATGGAATGAAATGTTATGTACAAGCATGGGGCTCTCCAAAGGAAAGTTTTTCCAGAGTGGTGCCAGCACTGTACCCGGAGGATAGAGTGGAAATGGTCCTCTGGGTTCAGACAGACCTGCCTTCTTAGGGCTGTGTGGGTTGTGCACTGCGCAGCTCCGGGGACGCCTTGCACTCTAAAGGTGTCAGCCGGCACAGCCATGACTAATCAAGTGTTAAATGCCGTCTTGTACATGCTTGCTCAAAAATGCTAGCCAAAGGAGCCGTACTTTCCCAATTTCAAAATACCTCCCTCCTGGCGATTCATTTGCATTTCATCATCAACTCCTCTTTTTTGGAGGCAAGTGTGGCTGTGTCCTTTTTTGAGCCCAATGAAAAGACTTTGAAGACAGAAAGAAAGAGAAAGGAGAGATGGCAGTGGCTGTCGGCTCAGGCAGTTCTCTCTCAGCCTGGGCTCTGGCTGCCTTGCACTCCACGAGGATTCGAGGTTCTCCACTGGGGCTGCCCAGTGGAAAAGGTCTGCGGACATTTTCGATGGTCACGACTTGGGGGAGGGGTGCTGGTGGCATCTGCTGGGTACAAGCCAGGGGTGGTATTAAGCAGGCGACAGTGCAGCGAAGCATCCGGTCCAAGTGCCAGCAGCGCCCCAGGTGAGAAAACCTGCCCGAGGACTTCTTCCGATCCACCCAGCAGTCAAGTGCCGAGGCCCAGCCTTCCCCAAGCCAGGGAGCAGTGGCGTGCGCCTCTCCCCAGCAGCCACCGACAGAACTCTCGGGAAGGTCAGAGGGCTCCCGGAGCCAATGGTGATGTCAGGGATTTTTGTTTTTCAGATTCACATGGCATGAAAGGATGACAGACTCCGGAGAGCCCCAGAGGCGCACACTTTGTTTTCTATCTACGTTGCTTTCCCAGAAAGTTCCTGAGAAGTCAGACGCCGTGCTTCGCTGCATAATATCTGGTAACTTTCAGCGGCTAATTACCCTCTGAAATCTCCCTGCGGACCCGGGTTTTAGGCTCACAAAGGCATTATTAAAACATCATTTGTGGAGGGGACCTGGGAAGTTGGGTCTGAGTGACCGGTTGAACATCTAAATCCTCTATGATGATTTTTTTTTTTCTGGAGGATTTCTTCGAGTAACTTCCTGGACACATTTTAGTGATCTTTTTCACTTCACATTGTGGTTCTTGGTTAGGGGACTCCCACACCGGTTATTTTTTTAAATAATACACTCTTCATTTCCTGTGTACATAGGAATGGCGTGAATAACTGCTTCAGACGACTTACTGAAATCTTCCATCGCTCTTTCCTTGATCTCCTCAAACTGGCCAAATGCATCTCGGGTTTCTTGCCTTCTTCAGGCGGACTAGTCAGCAGTAAAGAGGTCAAAACCAAGGCAGAGGGTGCCCAGTGGAAGAAAAGCAGGGGACTGGAACTCCACCTGGACCGGAGAGTACATAACCCAGACCTGACCCCAAATAGGTACCCCCAGTGGAAAGACAGATTTATTATTAAAAGGAAATAGTAGAAGCAAAATAATAGGGTAGCGACGTGGTCTCTTGTACCTTGTCGGTTGTTTTCTTTCTTGGATTATGTCTCTTACCTTCAAAAACATAGAGGCAACAGTGGTCTTTCCTGAGGGTTCACAGAAAACTCTTCTCCCCTGAGATCCCTTTTCCTAGAGAAGAAGAAGAGCCAGCTTCTGAAATGGCCAGGCTTCCTTAACCAAAGTCGTAATAAAATCTCATCTCTGGTCTGGGTGCTGGGTTGTGCAACTGTGCGCTCAGGCCCTTCGATGAGGCCAGAGCCAAGGCCCCCCCTCTTTCTTGGTGTTTGTCCACAGCCATTCAGAGGAGGGACAGACACAAGCCCACCACTGAGCCTTCATACTCGGGCCCCCGTGGCTCCTCAGGAGGCCACAGTGTCTGGACATACCCTAAACTTGGCCACCAGTCCCCACACACATTAGCCAGATGCTTGTGACACATTCTGGAGGTGGCTCTCAGTATGTGACCTGCAGGTAGGCTTAAAAAACAAGGGTAGGATTTTCGGGTGAGGTTTCCAGCAAGTGGAGGGAGAAAAGAGAACCACCCACAAGGTATAAGATACCACTTCCCTGTGCAAGTCTCATTTCTGGCTGATTATTCAGATCTATACTTCACAAAAGGAAAAACACTAGTCAGCCATTAAGAAACTGGGGGCATCAACCAGCCCTGATCAGTCTGAATTAAAACATGGGAGTCCAAGCGATTAGAATGAGTTCCCCAGGCCTAGCGCATATATACTTTATATACCTTCTTTTTTTTTTTTTTAAGATTTTATTTATTTGCCAAAGAGAGAGAGCGCATGTGCACAAGGAGGGGGAGTGGCAGGCAGAGGGAGAAGCAGGCTCCCCACTGAGCAAGGAGCCCGATGCGGGACTCAATTCCAGGACCCTGGGATCATGACCTGAGCTGAAGGCAGACACCTAACCGACTGAGCCACCCAGGCGCCCCTATTTACCTTCTTAAAAAAAAAAAAAAAAGTCAATTATACACAAAAAAAGGAGCAATTAGGTGCTTCCTGAGAAGGAATCTAATAAAACTGACTGAAAGGGGGACACAAGGCTAGTAAGAACAAGCAGAAATGAATTATGATCAGCAGCCTCTTTGATGGTTTTTCAGGGAAGCTCAGTTTTGGTGGATTAGTCATTTGTCTGGAAGGGACTCAGCCAAGACCCTGGTAAGGAAGGATGTGTCCTTGCACGCAGATCTGTCTGCTCCTGGTTCCGGGGACCGATTAGTCAGGCACCTACCTAAAAGGGGGGGAGAGCAAGGAGTGACAACCTCATTTGCCACCAAGCATGTTTGTGGTGTTAGCACAGAGGTAGCCTAGCTGGGGGACCCCAGATTAGAGAAGACACAGAGAGGGAGGCAGGGACTCTGAACATGCCCAGGTCCTGTCCATGGTACAGGTCTCAGAAGCACATGGAGTTCTTCCCTTAGTGGTCTCTGGGGCTGCTCACCAAATATCCTGTGATAAATCAGACAGGAAACACAAGAAGGATGGATCTAGAAAGTGTCTGGTTTCCCAATACTGGGCTTTCCTCCTATGCATATGGCACATTTTGATAGGTTTTCAAGAATACGGAGGCTGGGGGAAAGCTCATTGGGACACACTGGAAACCTTCCTTCGCCTGTCACAAGGGGTAGAAAATCCCAAGAGGTGAATGGAATTCTTGGGGGTTTCACCAGATGGGTCCATCAGCATCACATCTGGTTAATGATCACAAGGGCAGGATGAACTCCTTCTGAGGGAGGCGTAGGGCAGTTCCCGTGACGACCTCACTCAGGTATGCACCGTCCCAGACTGGGAGACGCTCACCCTGGACTCCTTCATCCTCAGGAGATGGAATTTGCTCCTCCATTTCGTTCCTCCCTCTTCTGTGCCATAACATACGCTCAACTCCGAGCACTGTTAAAGCTTAGCTTTCCAAAGGTCAAGGGACTTCCATGCAAGTATGAAATGAACATTTCAATGGTTTTGTTGAATTCTTTGAGTAAAGAGGGACCCGGAAAGTAGAAAGTCCCGGTCAGAGGACATTTGAAGAATTAGGTATTTATAGGCAATTTAATAAAAGAATGTTAGGATAAGATTGCTGACCTAGGTAAAACACTGGGCAATAAAGCCATGACTTACGGAGTTATTTTTTTCTGCCAGGCAGAGATTATTTACCTCTCCGTTGGATAAACATCTACCAGTTTACATGTAACTTCACTAAATCTGGGAATTTTAATCAGTAGTAATCATTGAATTAAACAGAGGACATTCCCCTAGATAATTCTTAGATGGACCTTTGTCCCCCTATGACACCGAAAGAAGATACTATCCACATTTTTGCCTCACATACAAGTTTTAGATCATTTTTCTCAATAGCTCCTTGAGATTTGGGAGAGCATCTTTCATGTTGTATGCCTCATCCTCTCCCCAGCGCCGCGCCATCTTGGGCACGGAGCATGTGCTCGATCGTGCTTATTGAATGATGCATTTGAATCACCGAGAGGGAGATTCTCCAGTTCCCCAACCGACTGACTTCATCATGCTCATCCCTAGTGTTTATTACCCATTCTTGTTCATAGCTTTATGATTTTCTTTTCTAAAAATGCTTAATGTAATAAGAATATTCTTATTTCTTCATTATCAGGTCAGCCCAAGCCAGAGGTAACTTGGTATAAGAATGGTCGAGCCATTGATGAGTGTGGCATTGTTTCCAGTTACGAACTCTTCCAGAATCAGTATATTCATGTGTTACATCTCTCCTGGTAAGTAAATGTGCCTCTGTGGACCGTTTGCAAAGGTCCCTGCCTTCTGTCATGGGCTGGTTGCTATCAGGTAAGGCCAAAAGATTGGCTCCTGTTTGCTTTTTGCATCCTAATGTGAGATGTTATGAGCAGGCGTCAGCCAAGCCATCCAGCTGAGCTCTGCCTGGTAACTGTACACACTCCTCTAACGTGCTGCCGTTGATAGAATTACAGCTTTATCCAGAATTGTATTCAAGGTGTCCAGCCATTTTCATTCATTATATGAGCTTTTCATTTAATCTTGTTCTCTCTGGCAAGTCAAGAAATGCAGCTGGGCTTTGGCACCGTCACCCAACCTTTCTTGCGTAACACCGGAAGGAAGGGGGAGTGGCTGACCATGATCCCACAGCACACTGGTGACGGCGGAAGGCTGGAAACCATGCCTTCTGGCTTTATTTTAGGAAGTAGTATGGTCCAGTACAGTGGTTTCTATTCTTTTTCATTTCCCCAAGAACTATTTGTTCGGATAAAATCAGGGAACTCCATATGTGAAGTAGAGAAAATGAGAACAGCTTTGCTTGAAACTGGGAGGAGAGTCTGTGCTCTCGGTCCCCAGTGCTACTGAACTGGTCACGATGTTCCTTATGGGGACTCTGAGGAGCCCGAGGTCTGAAGAGCGTGGTATGAAAATGATTGGTAGGCATGTGCATGTGCTGATAGCCTTGGGTCTGAGAATAACAAAGTAAGACTTGGGTTTGAATTCTGGCTCTACTGTTTTCTGGCTGTGTGACCGTAGCCAGCTAGTGAACCTCTCCAAAATTGAATTTCTTTGTCTGCAAAATAAAAGGATTGCTGAGAGAATTAAATGACTTTATGCTGATAAAGTTCTTGCCATATAGTAATTTTTCAATAAACACTAGCTTTCTTATCCTCCTCTCCACTCTTTTGTATCAAAGTATGATCAGAGATCATTTTATCATGGTTGAAATGCTTGACCCAACTGGCTTACAGAGGATCTAACCTGATGTTCAAGACATTTGTTCGTTCATCTACTATTTAGTCCTTTTTAAAAATAGATAGATAGATAGATAGATAGATAGATAGATAGATAGATTTATTTATTTATTTATTTATTTATTTATTTATGAGAGAGAGTGCGAGTGAGTGCAGGGAAGGGCAGAGGGGAGGAAGAGGCAGAGAATCTCAAGCAGACTCCACACTGAGCGTGGAGTCTGACATGGAGCTTGATCTCATGACCCTGAGATCATGACCTGAGTCAAAACCAAGAGTCAGATGCTTAACCAATTGAGCCACCCAGGCACCGGCATCTACTCTTTAATTCTTTTTTTTTTTTTTTTAAAGATTTTATTTATTTATTCGACAGAGATAGAGACAGCCAGCGAGAGAGGGAACACAAGCAGGGGGAGTGGGAGAGGAAGAAGCAGGCTCCTAGCGGAGGAGCCTGATGTGGGGCTCGATCCCATAACACCGGGATCACGCCCTGGGCCGAAGGCAGACGCTTAACCCCTTTGCCACCCAGGCACCCCTACTCTTTAATTCTTTAAACAATATTCATCAAGCAACTGTTATATGGCAGGCATGTAGTGTAAGGCAAGGGCTAGAAATGAACGACATAAATGTTGTCTCTGCCCTCATGAAGCCTCAAGTCCGGCACAGGAGACAAGTGGTGAACAAATCACATTCCATTTTCCCCTCGCTCTGCAGTATACTAGGAGCCAGCCCCGCTGCCACTTGCTGCCCCTCATCCGTGCAGATTTTCCTGCCTCTTCAGTCCAGTTTTGCCAAGGCCTTCCCCTCCCTCCTCTTCATCCTGTTCAACTCAGAATCCATCTCTATGGTTCACAGTAATTCTAGTTACCACGGCTCTGTCCAGCCTCAGACATTCTTTTCTCATTTGCACAGGCCCCCCACTTTGGTGCTTATCTATTGCTGCAGATTGACAGATAGTTCAGTAGACCATGGGCTTCCTAGGGGCAGGAAGATTCTCTGTCTCACACTAACGCCTCCCCTAGGGCCTAGTATAGTGCCACATAAATATTTACTAAGAGGGTGGGTGGGTGGATGGTTTTATATGTACCATAAAGATATATGATGTTAATTTAGATCAGCGTTGGCAAATTTTTCTATAAAGGGCCAGATAGTAAATATTTTAGGCTTTGAAGGCCAAATGGTCTCTGTCACAACTACTTAACTCCACCATTGTAGTATAAAAGCAGCTAGACTATATATACATATATTTAAGCATGGTTCTGTTCCAATAAAACTTTATTTACAGAAACAGGTAGGGGGCCATATTTGGCCGGTGTGCTATAGTTTGTCAATCCCTGGTCTAGATGGTAAGATCCTTGAGTATCTACATACTGTACTTCTTTGTATGTTTTCCACTCTTGCCTTTGTTCCTCTGACCCCTCAATCCACAGTTCTTGATTAATTTTAGTCTCACACTAAGCTAAAATATTATACTCACTTTTGTAGCCAGAAGAGAGACTTCATGGGTGTTCTTTTACTGATGGAATGCCATTTAAAAATTGAGATTTGTTATTTATGTTATTTGCTGTTTATATAGGACCAGAAGTGTAGGCAAAACCAGTGTTTGTGGGGTAAGGGAGCTAAGGGATGGAAGAATGAGAAGGCCATGATGAAGCCCAGGGGCAGGTGGGCAGGTTAAAATGGGAAGAGAAATTTAGGAAGAGAACTTGAGCTGGGACGGGGCACGCAGTCCTCATTCTTGTCCCAGAAGTCCAGCAGGGCACCGGTTTATGGTAACAACTAAAGACTTGAGATGACAGAATGTACTCTTTTCAAACTCCATTTGGCATTTTGAAAAGTAACCCACTTACTGGGAAAATCATTCAGTCATGACACAAGGAGTATTGGTGGGGCAAAGCGATAACAGACATGGTTGTGTTTTTCTGCTGAGTAGTCAGTGTGCTGGGTACTAACAATCTTTTGAAAGTTCCAACTTTTTACTGTAAAGTTCTGAACCATAGCTGCCCATGAGCATCCTCCAGGGAACTTTTAAAAACCCCTAATGCTTGGCCTTGACCTTGACTAATTCAATCTGGACCCCAAGTGATTCCAATGTAATTGCCCAAGGTGAAAAATTCTTATCTATCCATCTGTCATCTATCTATCATCTATCTATCTATCTATCTATCTATCTATCTATCTATCTAATCTATCATCTATCTATCATCTATCTATCTAATCCCTACACCCTACGTGGGGCTTGAACTCACAACCCCGAGATCAAGAGTTGCATGCTCTTCCGACTGAACCAGCCAGGTGCCTCCAAGATGAAAAATTCTTTACATCCTAAAACAGTCACCTGCCAAGTAGTTTGACTCTACCTTTGTGTTAAATGCTGGTTAGGCAAATGAATGGTCTTTTGTGCCAAAGCCTTTCAAAGATCAAAAGCTGGTTGTTTGTTATAATATTAGTCTCAAATTTCCTTGCCATCATCAGGTCACCATAAACCACCAGATTAACTTATAGTTCCCCCAAAGGAAAGTACTTTTGTTTTTAATCTCCCTGAGTTTAGTCTTTGGGTCATTACATCTTCACTCTCAGATGTTCAAAAGCTCCCGTTCCTGTGTTTCCCAAGGGTTTTTTTTTTTCTGGTTTGATAGACCTAATCTGCTGTTCCGCTCTGCGGTCAAGAGCTTATTAGTTGACCTTCTGATCTTCCCTCTTTCCTTATCTGGCACGGTCCTTCTCCATCCTCCCTGGGCCCTCCTCCTCATGCCCCTCTAATCTTGTCACACCATGTACTTTGGACAAGTGAGACGGCTCGGAGGAGATTGATCAGTGCTGTTGGGACCTTTGCATACCACAGGTCAAGTGTGCTTGGCAGGCAGAGGAGTGGGAAGCCGGGAGAGCATTCCAAGGGCGAGCAACATCAATAACAACATGGTTTGCCCTGTAGCATGAAAACATTTTTTTTTTTTTTCAGAAGATGTGGGGGGTTGGGAGGAGGGGAGGAAAATGCAACTAGATGTTTTCTACCTCATAGAAAGCAAGTTGCAAAGAGCGCGTACACGAACGAGGAATTGTGGTCTCTTCTGAACACGATGTAAAGAAAGACAGCTGAAGAAGAGATAAAAATCTGTCCAGGAGCCTACACCTAGAGAGAGACACTCCTCTTCTCAGCAAGGAGGCCTCTTAGTGGGCATGATTGTGTCCTGCCGTGCTGAGCACTGATTATAAGAGAGGCAGGAGGGAGGGGAAGGCGGGGTGGGTGGACTGGACCCCTGAAAGCCTAGATCAGAGGGAGGGGTGAGGCTGCGCCTCCTTCCCCTCCTCAGCTCAGCCCTGGCCCTACAGAGGACCTGGGGGGGGGGGGGGACCCTGGCCAGGAGGCCTGCACAGTCACCACGAGCCAGTCTGCTCATGATCTGTACAGGTTGAATAGTGTCCCCCAGACCAAATTCATGTTCACCTGGAACGTCAGGATGTGACCTTATTTGGAAATAAGATGTTTTCAGCTGTAATTATTTAAATGAAGGTGAGATTGTGATGGATTAATGTGGGTTTTAATTCAATAACTGGTGTTTTTGGGGCGCCTGGGTGGCACAGCGGTTAAGCGTCTGCCTTCGGCTCAGGGCGTGATCCCGGCGTTGTGGGATCGAGCCCCACATCAGGCTCCTCCGCTATGAGCCTGCTTCTTCCTCTCCCACTCCCCCTGCTTGTGTTCCCTCTCTCGCTGGCTGTCTCTATCTCTGTCAAATAAATAAATAAATAAAATCTAAAAAAAAAAATAACTGGTGTTTTTATAAAAAGGAGAAAACAGACACAGAGGGGACATAGCCATGTGAAGACAGGCAGAGACCACAGGGATTCAGCTACAAGCCAGGAAATGCTCAGGACTGCCCCCCCCCCCCCCCCTGCACTGGAAGCTAGGAAGGGGCAAGGGAAGATTCTTCCCTAGAGCCTTGAGAGGGAGCTCTGCCTTGCCAACACCTTGATTTGGGACTTCTAGGCTCCAGAACTGTGAAAGAATAAATTTTTGTTGTTTTCTTGCTACCCTCTTTGTAGTTGTGTGTCATGGAAGCTCTAGGAAACTAATACGCGGTGTATCTGAACATTCTAGAAAAAAAAAAGTGCTGCCATTTGCCTACCTTGCCTTAACCAACTTATCTGATAATGTAGTGCTGGTTCCCCAAATATCAGCTGGGTTCATCTGGGCTACCTGGGAGGCATCTTTGGGTCAAAGAGCAAGGAACACTTTCCTGATTATGCCTCAGACTGCATATTGATTACTCAAGATTTTGAAGGAAAAATCAATATGAAGGTTTCCTTGGTCATTGGTGTTTTTGCTCCCAGGGGCCATTTGGCCATGTCTAGAGATATTTTTGATTGTCACAGCTGGAAAGGGTTGCTCCTGGCATCCAGTGAGGAGAGGCTAAGGGTGCTGCTAGACATTGGACATTGCCTGGGGCAACCCCCCACAACACAGAACTACCCAGTCTACAATGTCAATAGTGTTGAGGCTGAGAAGCTATGTGATAACCCACCACAAAACGGAGTGCCTTGAAACAGCAGTGGCTTATTATTTCTCATGGTTCAGTGGGTGGGCTGTGGTTCCTCTGCTGGCTTGGCCTGGCTCACTCAGTGGTCCCTCTGGCCACTTGAGTCGGTGGGAGGACTGGTTGGGCTAGAAGGTCCAAGATGGCTTCACTCACAGGTCTGGCCGTTGACCCTGGCTGTCGGCTGAGCCACCTTAGCTCTCCTCCACCTGGGCTCCTATCCTCCAGTAGGCTAGAACCTCTTGAGCCCCACTGTAACGCCAATCCCAATACATCGCCCGGGTCAGAGCAAGACACTGGACCAGATTTCAGCAGCACGAAAGTAGATGCCACCCCTTTCAGAGTGGAGTGGTGACGCACACTGCAAGAGGGCGTGTGTAAGTGGGTGGGAGGAATTCATGGCAAACTGTGTCATCGAATACCTTCTCTATCCGTCGAACACCTACCTAATTTACCTTTCTAAATCACCTACTTGCGAGCCTCTTTATCCCACCTGAAAACAACTTTCTAAGGCTCCTTTTTGCCTATAGAATAATTGCTTTCATTCTTAATCCATTCATTCATTCTGCAGGCATCAAGTGCACTTTGCAGGTTCTCATCACAGCCCGAGATGGGAGGATGCAGAGTGGTAAGAAAATGTCTTGCCCCTGTCTTCTGTGATCGCACAGTCCAGCGGAGGAAGCGGACCCATAAGAAGACAATTAGCAGAATGAGTTGGGGTTTTTCTTCCTGATACCGACCAGTTCTGACACCAGCCGACTGTTCTACATTTCCATTCAGTTCTGATACCAAATATTCATAGGGAGTGTCAGACTCCGTAGGTTTAAGTTTGCCACCCCCCACCCCCCGTCTCCACTTCAGACACCAGATTACCCACATTTCTGACTGGCAGCAAAGTCAGGGGTTCCCATAATCTCCTCTCCCTCCTTCAGGTTCCATAATTTGCTGAACCACTCAGGACTCAGAGAAAACACTTGACTTACGTTTATTGTTTTGTTATAAAGGGTACAGTTCAGGAACAGCCAGATAGAATCGGTACATAGGGCAAGGGGTGGGGTCAGGGCTGCAGCACTTGGTGACCTCTCCAGGTACGCCACTCTCCAGAACCTTGATCATTCCCCAACCTGGACCCTTTCTGAGCCCAGTCCTTTAGGGGTTTCTATGGAACTTCCATTATGGAGGCATGACTGATGGACTCATTGGCCCTTGGTGATTAACACAGTCTCCAGCTCCTCTCCCTCCCTGGAGGTCTGGGGGTGGGGCTGGAGGTGTCAACCCTGTAATCACGCCTTAGTCTTTCTGGGACCAGGCCCCCTCCTGAAGCTACCTAGGGGTTCCCCGCCACCAGTCATCTCATTACCATGCAAAGGACATCGCTCCAGGCATTCTAAGGGTTTTGGGAGCCATGTGCCAGGAACCTGGACAAAGACTGAGTACTCTTTTTTTATACCACACCAAGCATATGCTAAGATGGAGGTGAAGAGAAAGCCTCCTGGAAGACCAGAGTAAGGGCAGTTAAGTCAGACTCTGCCGGGTGGGGGTAGGTGAGGGGTCAATGCGGATGCACCAGGAAATTTTCTTAGAGGTGCCCCCAGCATGAAGCCCTGAAGGGCCTGGAGAAGGTTGGGAGGGAGGGGAGGACCACGCATCCCTTGGGATGAGAAAAGCGTGAGCAAAGGCACGAGGGCACCGCCTCCTGTGGTGACTGGGGTCTGTTCAGTCTCCGGCAGGGGTACGGGCAGGGCCCGGCGGTTGAGCAGCCTGCAGGGAGAACAGCCAGGAGGGCAGGCTGGGGCTGGACCCAGAACCCGTGTGTCCTAGCTAAGGGCTTTGCACCCTTATCCTGAAAACGATGTCCAGACTAGGAAGGAGTTTGGGGCTGCAGAGGGTTATGGGAACATTTGCATTTTTTAAAAAACCTCCCTTTGACTGGGACGCCTGGGCTCAGTCGTTTAAGTGTCTGACTCTTGATTTCGGCTCAGGTCATGATCTCAGGGTTGTGACATCGAGCCTCGCTTCGGCTCTTTGTTGAAAGCTCAGCTCCTAGGGGCAGGGGCTGGGATTTCTGTTATTTCGTATCTCCACAGCCTCATGTGTTTGTAAATGATGACAAAATTCTCCAGATCCTTCCTCAGAGTCCACACTTTTGCTGTTGTCATGCTCTGCCACTTATTAGCTGTGTGGCCTTGAGCGAGTCAATTAACTTCTCTGTGCTTTGGTGTCTTCATAAAATGATTTTTTTGTGATGATTTCAATGAGATTATTTATGCAAAATGGTCAGCAACATGTGCATTAAACATGCAACAAGTTTTAGTTAGTAACTAATCTGATTTTACTGCCCACTCCCTGAAAGCTATGTAGTCCCGGAATTACTCTGTCTGTACCCTCGCTTACAGTAGTTGTATTTAGAGCCAGGGTAATTTTATATGAATAGCTTGGAAAAGCGTTAGAATCAGTGGAGCATTTTCAAAGACAAGAAAGGAGTGGACATTTAACAGGTGAGCTGGAACCCAGACCCAGGCTGAAGCTGTTTTTCTCATCCACTTGATGAGACCCTGAAACCGTGTTTTTAGGTGGCGGAATCTGTGATGTTAGTGATGTCTTCAACGATTTAGTTATTCCTCACATCTAGGTGGACAGACAGATGCCAGGAGCTTTGAGACACTGTGTTATATTCTCAAAGCCATTCCGGCTTGTAGCAAAGAGTTGCTTATAAGTTCTTGTCTGAGTGGAAGACTTCGGTTTCTGGAGGCCTGTTTGTGGCCATGATCACACAGGGAAACCCAAACTCCTTGCCAAACATCTAAAAACATGAGTTGTTGGTCAAGAGTGAGTCTGGGCAAATGAGTATTGGGGAATCAGTTTGAAACATCTCTATTCCTGCAAGAAACACTTCAAGGCACATGTCCTGCTAACAGTAGAATTGTCACCATCAACTTTATTTACTAAGGACAGGAGATTTTTTCCACCATATAGAGCAAGGATCTGAAGCCAGATTGGATTGATTGATTATTTTATTTTTTTAAAGATTTTATTTATCTGAGAGAGAGAGAGAGAGAATGGGGGGGGGGGAGAGGGAGAAGCAGGCTTCCCACTGAGCAGGGAGCCTGACCCGGGGCTCAATTCTAGGACCCCAGGATCATGACCAGAGCCAAAGGCAGACACTTAATCAGCTGAGCCACCCAGGTGCCCCTGGGTTGTCTGGATTTAAATCCCAAATCTTATACACTGTATCATCTTCAGCATGTTACTTAGCCTCTCTGAGACTCAGTTTTCTCATCTGCAAAATGGGGATAATGATAGTACTGCTTTATGGGATTGGTATGGGGATTAAATCAAGACATGCAACGAATTTAGGATACTCTGTAAGTAATAGTTATTTTATACGATTTGAACATGTCCCCACACTGAACTACAATTTTGGGACTGATTAAAAATAAGGCAACTTGGAGGTAGGAAAGGTAGCGTAGCTTGGCAGCATTTTCCCTCTGCTATTTCCCTCTTAGAGGATAAGATATAATTAATGTGTTTCATCAAGGAACCATTGGGTAGAAATAAAGATGACTGAAATGTTGCTATGTCTTGACTAAGACAGGAAAGGCATTTCATCTGAGGTTGGAAAGCATTTTGTGGACTTCGTGTTCCCGTGAGCTTAAGTAGGTGTAATAAGTCTTAAGGATGACTGGTAGAACTTTCAGTACCCCGAAGGCCTCTGTGTTCCCAGCACGGAGCCCAGAAGGGCATTCCTCCTGAATGAACTCAGTGTTGTGGTCATTCCTCAGACCATGCCTGGAGCATTTCTTGAATGAGTCCTGAGGGTTTGACGAGAAACTCCCATTTGGTCCCCAGGGTGATGGGTCTGTGCTGAGAATCCACGGCCTGTCCTCACATTCTGGCGTTGACTTTGGTTACTTAAGTGGGTCAGAGGAGTGAATGGTTATGGAAGCCATGCAATGGGACACTCATCTTTTCCTGGGGGCTGGACCAGGGCGGTTGTGCTCATTATGGTGCTGGGTCTTAGAGCACATCAATGCTAGTTTGGGAGTGACATTGATCCAGGAGCCCCTCCTAAGACGTTGGGACAGAAAAAGGTGCGGTAATCCCTGGAAATTGGACGCGTGCTAAATGTCTTTGTAAATGCCACTCCATCAACACCTTCAGAGGACTTAGAGTAGACCAGTAACATTGCGGAAGTTTTGGGCCAGCTGGGGTTCAGTCTTAATTTGTAATCACAGAATCTTGGTCCAGCACTCCTGATGATTGACAAGGTGGGGAGTCTCACTGCTGTAGAAATCACAGCATCAGTATGAGCAATCATTTGACTCCTGTTTTAAAGGTAAACATCATAAAGAAGGTATTTGACAAGGGCATACAGCTACTTGGGGGAAGAGCTGGAACCAATCAGGCCTTGTGAGTCCCAGAATGGGCTTTGCTCTAACTCTGAAGGGAGGGGCACAGGGCAGGGGGTTGGGGGGGGGCAGGAATAAGAACAAAATTTGGTTTGGGAACATGTGTGCTTGTCCTGGCCAGCACAGCCTTACTTTCTCCCTCTTATGCACTCAGCCAAGGGCCTCCCATGAAATTTACCTCCATCTTTGCCCCATCATGCCTGGGAGCTTCTCGTATCTCTGACTCTACCCCCTCCTCTCCTCCTTTTAGTTCTTTGTGAGCCTTGGACCCTGAGCCTCCTCTCTGCCTGCCCCAGACTCCATCACTTCTGACTGCTGGATTGCCCTCTCCCTTCTTCTGAGTCCTACAACCTTGGGCCAGTCCCAGCACCTCAACCCCTCAGTTTCTAAGACATCAGCCCAGGCCTCACAGCCCGAGTCCTACTCATATAGGTGAGGAAGGCCAGCTCTCTGGATCCTCCCAGTATCCCCTCTACACCACATCTGAGCCCCAGATGACCCCAAGAATGAGCTGGACCTATGAGAGGGGTTTGTACCTGGCATGGTCCTCCTGACCCCCCTGCATTAGTCAGCTCAAAAATACCACACACTGGGGGGCTTAACCAACAGAAATTAATTTCTCACAGTTCTAGAGGCTGGAGTCTGAGATAAAGGTAGGAGCATGATGGGGTTCTGGTGAGAACCCTCTTCCGGGCTTGCTTACAATGACCTTCTTGCTGTGTTCTCATATGGTGAACAAGCTTTCTGCTGTCTCTTCTCATCGGGGCACTAATCCCATCATGCAGGTCCTACCCTCATGACCTCACCTAACCCTAATTACCTCTCAAAGGCAGCATCTGCAAATACCGCACATTGGGGGTTAGCACTTCAATATAGAAATTTTAGGGAAACACAGTTTAGTCCATAAGACTGCCTGAAATGTGGAAGTTGTCCCAGTCATGTACAGGGACAGGCCTGGAGCAGGCCAGTGGGTGTGTGGAGGGGCCCACTGGTTAAGAATCAAGGATTTGCCCCACACTGTGAGGCCACACGTGGGTATTTCTGAGAGCTGGCTCGGGAGTCTCATTGCCTAGGGTTAAGCCTTGGCCCCACCTCTTAATTGGGCCTGTTGCTTATCTTCTATCTGCCTCAGTTTCTAGATGTGTAGAGTGGGAATAATAATAGTTATCTACCTTGCTGGGTAGATTGGGTAAAGATTAAATGAGATAATACACATTAGGTTTTTAGAACAGTGCCCGGCACTTAGCCAATGTTTCGTAAATGTTAACTCTTTTTACCCTGAGTTCTTCTGTATTTTGTTAGACATAGTCCTTCTTGGTCGTAAGAATTTGAAAGTGGAATCAGGCTGCCTGCCCATTTCACAGAAGATGGGATCAAACATCTCTGAATTCTTGAATGAGAATCTTAGTGCAGATTTTCAGAGCCGATGTTAAGAAGCCAGGCTCAGGCTAAAGACATGGACTCTACTTGGGTGGTCAGGACACGTGCAAGACTGGATGTGAAGCTTGGGGCAATTCTTTTTTTTTTTTTAGATTTATTTTTTTGAGAGAGAGAGAATGCAAGAGAGAGAGCATGCATGAGAGAGAGCGCAAGCAGGGGCAGGGGCAGAGGGAGAGGGAGAAGCATACTGCCCACTGAGCAGGGAGCTTGATGTGGGACTCGATCCCAAGACTCTGGAATCATGACCTGAGCTGAAGGCAGATGCTTAACTGACTGAGCCACCCAGGTGCCCCTAGTCTAGGCCTTAATGCTTTAACTCAGTTCTAAGCCATTTCAGAACTCAAAGACATTAATGAGGTCTAGTAGCTTATTCCCACAGGGCCTTTGCACTTGCTCTTCCTTCTACCCTAGATGGTCTCTCCTCACGTAGCCCCATGGCTAGTTCTCATGTCTGCTCCAACTCACCTGATCACTAAGACCTTCTCTGACCAGAGACCCATAGCACCGCCTGACCCCAGCATGTCCTACCTTTCCTATCTTGCTTTATTTTTCACATAGCACATGACATAATGTGTGTGTGTGTATACATATATTTAACAGCTTTGTGTAGGCGTAGTTGACACACAACGAACTACACATTTGAAGTGTTCAGTTTTGTAAGCTTCGGTGCATGCACACACCCATGAAGCCATCACCACCATCAAGATGAACGTATCTATCACCCGCAAACGATTTCTCAGTGCCCTTTTGCAGTCCAGCCCTCGTGCCCCTCTCTCCCACCCATCCTTACACAGCAACCCATCTGCCTTCTATCCCTGGAGACGAGTTTGCCTTTTCTAGAATTTTATATAAATGAGATCATAGAGCATGTTCTCTTTTGTATCTGGCTTCTTTCACTGCCCATAATTATCTTCAGAATCACCTGTGTCCTTTCGTGTGTCGGTGGTTCCTTCCTTTTATCATTCAACAGTGTTCCAGTGTTTCATTGTTTGGATCTACTGGAATTTGTAATTCCATTCACCTGGGGATGGACACTTGGATTGTTTCCAGTTATGATGCTGATTTATTTGTTTTTGTGTTTATTGTGAGTATCCCCCAACTGGAATGTAAATTCCATGGGAGCAGAAGCATGTCCAGTGTTCCCTGCTGTGCCTCCAGGGCCTGCTCAGTACTGACTATCATCAGACATTCAGTAAAGATTTATGGGATAAATTACATAATGCATTCAATGCTTTTGTTACATTCTCTGTAGTTTTCTCAAAGAGAGGGGAAATACTGATGGGGTTCAGGCACACTTCCTTAAAATATGGGACCTTGGCATATTAAATAACTTAAACTGAAGGAATTATTAAAAATGGCAGAAGGAGGAAGGTGTGAGCCCCCCACCCCCTGCCCATCCTGCTTCCCTGAAACAGGTCGTAAAACTCCTATGTGAAAGGTACATTTCCTGTGCCAGGGGGAGGGAAGCCATTTTTATCACCAGAGACAGGGAATTTGGGACCAGGAAATCTGTACAAACAAACAACCTTATCAAACTCAGTCTTACCTTCCTAGTTACTTCGTCACCATTTGCTACCTCTAGCCCAAACCCCTTTGTCTTATCAATTCTTCACAAACTTATTGTTTCTTTGTCTAAAAAGTATAAAAGCTTTCTGCTCTCATCACTTCTTCGGGTCTTCATTCTGTTGTGAAGGCTCCCTTGTACATGTAAAAATTCAGTAAAATGTGTATGCTTTTCTCCTGCTAATCTGTTCTTGTCAGTTTACTTTGAAGACACATCCAGGGATCCTGACAGGGTGGAGGAAACTTTTTCCTCCCCTGCAGAACCATTCCAAGGTTCCTCCCCATGAATGTGGGGACCTGATTTGAATTACTGTGGCTTCTTGGTGATCAGCTGACTATTACTTTAGAGATTATGCAGCCTAAGGGGATTGTGAAGACAGGAAGTAATTATAAAAGGCGTCCCCCTGCAGGAGCTATAGGAGCAGGCCACTATGTCAGTAGCCCCTGGGGCCATTTGAGCTCCAGGGAATCTGAGCTTCTGGTCATTATGTGGCTGCCCCTTCTCTGTCCTTGTCATTTCCCATTCGCTGGATTGCCACACCAGCAGGGTAGGGATTCTTCCTCCTCACCAGCCTACACCAGCTTTCCTACAACCTGGGGCTGCTGCTCCCAGGTGCTTGCTTTCCTATCAGCTGCCAGGGGCTGCACCTGCTCACCTACAGGGTCCCAGGAGATGGTAGTGAGGCAGAGGTGCAGTGAGATGGCCCAGAAGAATGACAGAGAAGGACATAGCAAAGACCAAGGCTCTGGCAGAGCAGCAGACAAAGAGAAGCAATCAAATTGTGACGGTTTCTTCTCTGACCGCAGGCCTCCCAGGCTGCCATTGAGAGAGAAGTTCTCGGGTCTGGTTTTGTGCACTCCCCCTGCCTGGGTGCAGTGGTTGGTTTTCTAGAAAAGCAAAACTAGCTCCAACACCCACAGAGCTGCATGTGGGGGCAGGTTTCAGGCATTTACTGGGAACTCAGCTCAAGTGGAGCAGTGAATCAAGTGACAGCTGATATTTTCTGAGAATTTAATAAAGGGACTTCCACTCTTTAGAACCATTGGCGTCCTAGAGCTGGAAACGACTCTAAGACCTTGCCCCTCAAAGTTGATTTCAGAGCAGCAACAGCAGTCACAGCCCCTGGAGCTTGTTAGGATACCCGAGTCCCAGCCCCCTCCCCTGGCAGTCGGATTCTGCATTTTAACAAGGTCCCAGGGGATTCCTGTGCACGGTGACACAAGGGAGGCCAGGCCTAAGGATTATCCCGCTCCCGGCTCTCTGTTACACATGAAGAACTCTTTAAAAAATACTGACACTCAGGTCCAGTGCCTAAGAAAGGCTGATTTAATTGGTCAAACCCAATTGATTTTTACTTTATAGATCACCCAAGGCCCAGAGAGATCATGGGACTCATCCAAGTTCTTAACAACTGGTTAGGAACAAAGCCAGGATCAGAAGCCAAAAATTCTGTCTCCCAGCACCCACGGGTCCTGTTACATTACTGCACTTCCCTCTACCAGAGCTGTCGTCCAAAACAGAATCTATTAATGTGTGTGCTAGAGTATATCTTACAGAGAAGTGATCATGAGGATTGCCTTCAAAAATAAGGATTAATGGAGGGCCTCCTGTATGCCGGAGCCATTCAAGACCCTGGCGACCCAGTAGGGAGCACAGTGAAGTCCTGATCTCAGGGACATTAGTCACACCAGCAAAACCAGTAGTGTCAGGTGACAAAGAGTAAAAGGAGGGCAGGGAAGGGAAGGAGTCTCAGAAAGGAAGGTGTATCTGCTGAGGTGCTGTGAGCACAGGTGGGAAGGGTAAGAGTGGGGTAGTGGTGGGATTATCCTGGGGCAGAATGTTCTCTTCGGAGGCATCAGCAGGGGCAGAAGGAAGCTGGAGGTGGGAGCATGCAAGGTCATGGTGGCTGCAGAGGAGACAGGGCAGAGCGAGGAAGACCCACAAGCAGCAATGCCAGGATCCACACAAGAAAGGAAGTGGCTCAGGGGCGCCTGGGTGGCTCAGTCATTAAGCGTCAGCCTTCGGCTCAGGGCGTGATCCCAGGGTCCTGGGATCAAGCCCCACATCGGGCTCCCTGCTCCACTGGGAGCCTGCTTCTTCCTCTCCCACTCCCCCTGCTTATGTTCCCTCTCTCACTGGCTGTCTCTCTTTCTGTGTCAAATAAATAATAAATAAATAAAAATCTTTAAAAAAAAAAAAAAGAAAGGAAGTGGCCCAATCCAGGGTGGTCCTGGAGCAGGTGGCAAGAAGCCACCAGGTTCTGGATCCATCTGCCAGGAGTTCCTGCTGGATTGGATGCAGAAGGGGATTGAAAAATGGGACTCCGAGGTGTGCCCCATGGATGATTATAGAATGGAATTACAATTTTTTTGAGACAAGAAGCAGGTTTAGATAGGAAATTCCAGTGTTTGATTTGGGGCATGTTTGATGAGTTAGCAGTACTGGTCTTTCAGGATTCTAAGCTAACTTGCTTTTATAAAAGAGCTCTGGGTCCTCCAGTGTCTAGTGTCTAGTGGTCCTGCTCTCAAGAGGCCATATCTTACACAGATGGATTTACAATTTAATGCAGGAGTTTTTCTATTGTCAAAATGTACCTTGGACATTCTGGGCATTATGCTAGCCGGGGTGTAGGGTAGGGACGGTTTCCAACTACTCTTGAGTTTTCTTTTGATAATAGGATTCTGTTGTCTATTAACTAAGCCTGATGCTAGTAATGCTGTAGGTTTTTTTTCCTTTCTGGAGTCAGTTTGCTCATTTCTTATTTAAAGAATATCTCGTCAGCCTGCATTGCTCCTAGGGGCTCAAAACGCTGTCAAAAGCCTAACACTTTTGTGCCAAAAGAGAGCCAAGAAATCACTTCTGATACCTGCCCTGGCAGAGATCCCTCCTCTTCCATCAATTTACCAACTCCCCTACCTCCTTCATGACCATACAAGAGCTAACATCCTTTTAGCTCAGTGCTTCTGAGCTCTGGCTCCCCTTTAGAATCCCCGGGGAAGCTTAGAAAATACCCATGGTGAAGCCATTCAACCTTGAGATGCTGCTTAATTGCTTTTTTTTGGTGGAGCCCTGACCCTGGTATTTCCCCCCCTTTTAAATACTTCATTCTTTAGAGCAGCTTTAGGTCCAGTGCAAAGCTGAGCAGAAAGCAGTTTCCATATCTGCCCTTCCCCCACCCCACGCACAGCCTCCCCCACCGTCAACATCCCCCACCAGAGAAGCAGAGCTGTTACTATCGGTGAGCCGACATGAGCCATCATTATCACCCATAGTCTGTGGTTTACATTAGGATTCGCTGTTGGTGTTGCAGAGCCCATGTTTTTGGATGAATGCGTAATGACATGTATTCACCATTATAGTATCGTATGGAGTAGTTCACTGCCCTAAAAAATCCTCTGGCCCTGGTTCTTTTAGAAAGCACCCCTAGCGATTCTAATGTTCAGCCAGGGCTGAGAACTATCTATTCAGTGTTTCCTGTGTGCAGAGCCCTGCTTTAAGCGCTTCTAGGAGTAACCTCCTATAGTCCTCATGTCATCCTCTGGGGTAGGTACAGTTATTGTACTTTCGTAGCTTGTCCATGTTGCACAGTGAACGGGCAGCGTGTGGACCCGGGCAGTCTTGCTGCTAAGTCTGTCCCTTAACCCCTGTGCCGTCCTGGCTTTGCAGTCTGCCTCTGACTGCTGCTCAGAATTGCACTCGGCTGAAGCAGAAAAGTAGGATTTCCTCTGCAGTTCACTCATGCGCCGTGCTCCTGGGCAGAACTCTGTGCCTTTCAGCCGCCAGCTCCTGTCCTTTAGGGCCCTCTCCCCACCAGCTTATTTCTCTACTGTCCCTTACACATGGCCTGTTCATTCCAGCTCTGCTACGTCTGCCAGGAATGCCCTCCCCACTTCCCTACCAGCCAAAATTTAATCCTTCCCACTATGCTCAGGTTCCACGCTCCTGGCACGTTGTCGGAAGATCCAGGCCACCCTGACCTCTCCCCTCCTAGCACCAGAAATGCTCCCTGCCTCAGTTGTGCCTTTTGGGATTCAAGGACACTAGAGTTTGCAAATTGCATTTGCTCCCTGTGTAACACCTGAAAGCCTGATCTCTCTGCAAAACTGGCAGCTCCCCTGGGGAAGGAGACAAGTCTTATGCCACCAATTTCTCTCCCCTTTCTCAAGTCCCACGCACTGGCTGGGCATCTATTGTGGTAGGTCCAGCAGGACATATGGGAGAATGAGGTGTTCCTGCTCGAGCAGGGACCACAGGCCACGTCAGGTAGGGAGAGCAGGAGCCGTCCATCCTTACCCTGCTACGCCGTGCACGTGTGGTGAGCATCTTACAGCATGGTGGTTTCCACTCCTCCCTAAATGGCTGCTTTGATCTGATTCCCAGAGATTCGCAGTGGAGCCTGAGGTCCAAACTCCTCAGTCCATGATCTGGGCCCTGCCCAACCCGCGGTGGGTGACCGTATCTCCTGATTTACCTGAGTCAGTCTCCGTTTCCCGGGCATGGCCCTGGTTTCTGCCTGTGGTCTCAGTGTAAGTATTAATAGTGTCCCTTTTCATTCTCACAACTGTTCTGTTTAAACGATAAATTATGCAGTGGCCCTATCTTTTAGCCCTGGGCTCCCCCAGAGTCTCACCTTGAGGCTGTTCCTTCTGCCTGGAATGATCAGCCCCCACCCCAACCCCAGGCATATACCAATTTTCCTGCCAAAATCCTACTGTGTATTTCCTAGGCCTGCTTCAGCATTTTTTTAAAAAGATTTCATTTATTTGAGAGACAGAGTGAGTAAGAGAGAGAGAACACAAGCCAGGGGAGGGGCAGAGACACAGACTCCCCGCTGAGCAGGGAGCCCGACGCAGGACTCGATCCCAGGACTCTGTGATCATGACCTGAGCCAAAGGCAGACGCTTAACCAGCTAAGCCATCCAGGCACCCCTGCTTCAGCTTTTAAATACCCAGGAAACCATCTCTCATTATCTTGCACCCCCTGACCCGAATCTCCATAATTAGTCGGACTTTAATAGGGCTTAGCACGTACCGCCCTGTACTGTAGCTGTTGGTATAGATACCTCATTTCTCTTATTGGCTGAGAAGCTCCTAGGAAAGGCCTAGGAATTTACCATCTTTATTGTCTACACAGAGCCTAACACAGTCTTACATGTGGTAGATATTTCTTACAATTTTTTTAACTGTATTACTTAAGACACTCACATCTTCCTGGGGCCTCAGTTCCAACGTCAGTGAACTTAATCATCTCTCTATCCATTAGGGTCTAACCAGGAAGACAAAAACTGTTTTCAAGCATTCAATATGGGGGTGTACAGGTGATTGAGCCAAACAGGGGTCACCCAGAGATGAGCATCAGCAGGAAGCCACCATTCCCTAGGCCGCTCGGGCAAAGGGAGGCAGCAGGACGACTAGTTCCGGGTCACAGGGCAGAATCTGGAACCCTGGTGGGCGTGTCCCACGGGACCCGGAGCTACTGAAGAGGACAGAAGGGATGTCCTCTTAAAATCCCACCTGAGGGTGACTTTTCCCTTCTCCCCACTCTCCAGTCTCCTGCCTCCCTGTGGTCCAATGCAGCAGGAAGCCAGTGGTCCTGGGAGCCGGAGAGTCTGGGCCTTGAGGGTCAGCTCTGGGACACAGAGCAGAACAGGAAAGGGCTCAGGGGGAGGGAGGCAGGTGGGCCCAGGAGCCACACAGCTCCAAGTCCTCTTTCAGTCTTCAGACTTGTGGTTCAATAAATCCGTTGGATAAATGAGTAAATTGATAAAAGTATATGGAAACTCCTCATCAGTTTTGAAATGTATCTAGGGGCTTGTAGAAAATACGATCAAGAAACTGTGTGTGTTTCTAGTATTAGAATTCTCCCATCTCTACAGCAAACATAGCTTTGGGGCGTGAAAAAACCCAAAGCTTTCTTATTCCTTTAGTTATTCTGAACAATTCAATCAATCAAATTGATAGTAACAATTAGGCAAGTAATAAGATACAGACACTTAGTGTAAGAAAATATTTTGACCTTCACCTGGTGCTGTGACAGCAGCAAGGACACAGATGTCATCGTGTAATTATTTATTGAGCCAGGCGCTCTGCCTCCTCCCTGCTGCACGGGTAGGCAAGGCTCAGAAAATCCACACGGTGGGGAGGGAGTTGGGGGGGGGGGCTTTGGAGGCCTCTCCACCCCCCACCCCCGCATTCCTGGCTGTCCCAGTGAAGACACTGCAGACATTTTGTTCCCAGATATTGTTTTCCTCCCCTGGAAAGTGGCACATAGTAAAATAGAACAATACCTGAAGCCCAGAGAGGATTTCATGTCTTACCTCCAGCCAATAGCTTGAGCTTTGTCTCCCACAAACTCTGTCCTCAGGGCGTCTGGTCAGATTGCACGGTTTATTTCAGCAATTTTAATCTTGTTGGGAGAGTTTTCTGGGGAGCAGGGGAATGACCTCCAGGAAACAAAAGAAAGAAGAGAAGCAACCTGAGCTGGGGAAATCCACTTTTCAGTCCGCATGGGAGTAAGTCCTTCTATTTTATTTGTGGAGTGGTGAATGAATAGGTGTATGAAGGAGTGTGTGTGAAAACCCAACACCCCGAGGGGGCAGGAAGGGTGGGGATTGGAATGTAGGGATTTCAAAGACAATCGGGTCTGATCCAGCTGTTGTGCTGGTAGCTAGAGAAAAAAAAAATAATTCCTTGTCTTCTTTTTGCACCTGTTACATTCTAGTCCCCAACCCCCTATTTTCACATTCTTATTTGCCCTGTGCTCTTAGCTCTCACCCACATTTATAATCCTTGTTCCCAAAGCACAAAACCATCCTAAGTTGGAGAGATCCCGAGGAACTTCTAAGGTTAGCACCCCCCTCCAACTCCTGCATCGATGGACCTAGCCTTCTCCTGCCCCAAATTAAATCATCTAGACCCATGTACTGAGCATGAAATCAGAATCTCTAGAGGGTGGGACCCAGACATAGGTCTTCTTTCTCTTTGTAAATCAGGAAATGGAGGCCCAAAGAGATGAAGTCATCTGCCTAAGAGAGCACCTAAATGATCATACCGACCAACATGTCAGGCCTTCGCGCTGCTGCCCATCTCCCAGAGAGCAAGAGCACTCCTCTGTCAACTGTTCGTTGCAAGAGAATTGCTGAGAATTGCTGAGAGCATTTTAAAGCTTCCCTCAGTGAATAGCTTTAATTAGCGGTTTTCAAAGTGTGGTCCATGGACCCCTAGGGTCCCTAATGACCTTTCAGAGGATCCACAAGATCGAATCTATTATCACAAAAATCCTGAAACATTATTTGTCTTTTTCACTGTGTTGACATATGGAGGGATGATAAAAAGCAATGGATGGTAAGACTGTTGGTGGCTTAGCATGAATCTAGCCAGTGGTCCCAAATTATACTAGTTGTCATAGAATCCTTCGCTGCCATACAACCACAGTTAAAAACAAATAAAAAACCAAAACGTGTTACTTGATAATGTTTCTGATGCATCGGTAAAAATTGTTGATTTCATTAAATCTTGACAAAACCCTTTTACTGCCCTGTAAGGAAATGGGAAATATGCCCAGAACATCTCTGCTGGATTTCCTTGAGATGAGAGTCATCTTGAGGGAAAGCACCTATATGATTGTTTAAGTTGCAAGCTGAACTAGCCACTTTTTCCTGGAGTATGATTTTTACTTGAAAGAACAATGGACAAATGATGATTATCCAGCGTTGGATATTTGGAGAACACTGTCATGAAAATAAATAAAGTAGGCCTGCCACTTCAAGGAAAACTAGTTGTATCTGTTGCTAATGATAAAAATCCAAACTTTTTAAAAAGGTACAAACTTCCAGTTATAAAATAAGTAAGTCCTGAGGATGTAGTGTCCAGCATGGTGACTAGATTAATAATGTATTGTGTATTTGAAAGTTGCTAAGAGAGTAGATCTTGAAAGCTCTCATGACAAGAAAAAGAAATTTGTAACTATGTGTGGGAATTGACGTTAACTAGACTTCTTGCAGCGATCATTTCACAACATATATAAATATTGAATCATTATGTCATACACCTGAAACTAATACAATGTTATATGTCAGTTATACCTCAATTTAAAAAAAAAAATCCAAGCTTTCAAGCTATCATTGCAGTCCCTTCTCTGAACTAAGGACTTCCACTTTCTTTCTTTCTTTTTTTTTTTTTTTAAGATTTTATTTATTTATTTGACAGAGAGACACAGTGAGAGAGGGAGCAGAGGCAGGGGGGCGTGGGAAAGGGAAAAGCAGTCTCCCTGCCAAGCAGGGAGCCTGATGCGGGGCTTGATCCCAGGACCCTGGCATCATGACCTGAGCTGAAGACAGACACTTAGTGACTGAGCCACCCAGGTGCCCCAGGACTTCCACTTTCTTCAGATATTTTTTCTGCCTCTTTTGTCTCCTTCTGGGACTCCCTTTATGCGTATGATGTGAGCTTACTGGTAAACACAGGTCTCTGAGATTCGGTCCACTTTTCTTCATTCTTTTTCTTTCTGTTCTGGAGACTGAGTAATCTCAATCAACCATCTTCAAGTTCATGGACTCTTTATTCTGTCTGCTCACCTCTGCTCTTTAGCCCTCTCGGGAATTTTTCATGTCAGTTATTATACTTTTCAACTTCAAAATTTCTATATAGTTCTTATTTACAATTTCTTTGTCTTTATGGAGACATTGTTCTCACATTTTCCTTTAGTTCTTTAGACATTGCTTCTTTGGGTTCTTTGAACATATTTAAAATAGCTAATTTAAGGTCTTTACCTAGCAAGTCCAGAGATGGTTTCTATTGACTGCTTCTCCCCTACCCCCCGACCATGAATGAGCCATGCTTTATTCTTTTTCTGCATGTCTCTAATTGTTTTGCAAAGACTGGACATTTTAAACAATTTAACGTGGCAACTCTGGAAAGCAGATTCTCCCCTTCTCCTAGTGCTTGTTGTTTGGTGACTTTTCTGAACTAATTCTTAAAAATCCATATTTTTTGTTGTTTGTGGTTGTTGAAGTCTCTGCTCAGTTAACTTAGTGGTTGACTAACGATTAGACGGAGATTTCTTTAGATGCCTGGAACCAGTAAGTCTCCCAGTTTTTGCTGAGAGGCTCTGTGCACATGTTGCGGCCTGTCTTCAACACTCAGCCAAGCAGTGGACAACTCTGTGTTAGCCTTCACTTCCTGCCAGCACAGAGCCTTTAGGTCAGTTAGAGTTGAGAGTTTAATGTCTTCTCAGGTCTTTCCTGAGCATGCATCCAGCCGTGGACATGCTCGCAGCCATACACATGCGCATGGCCTTCTAGAGTCCCAGACACATGTTGGAGTTTTGCAGTGCCCCCTGTGGACATGGACATCTCATTCCCTAGCTTTCCCTTTTAATCTTTTTGGTTAGCCTTTTGTTTGTCTCACCAGTTATCCAGTGCCTCAGGCAGCCATGATATTCAGCTGTCTCTGAATTTTTTTCCTGACAAATGTCTCAGGGAAAAGGTGGTTCACTGTAGTTGAATTCGGAGTTAGAACACATAAAGACAGGCTTGCGAGTGTGCTCTTTCAGGGAGCCATCAGACAGGTCAGATAACAATTCCCTGGGAATGGGGCATTGGAGTTGCTCCAGCCCTGTTCTGCCCCTTCTGGTGGCTGCCAGACTGCTGATTTTTGCCCTGTTCGTGAACATTTGGATTACAGGACTCCGTGGAGGTGGGGATGAGGGATAGGACAGGGAGAGTTACAACACCAGAAAATTTGCTATTTTTCCTGAGATTCAGTCATTTTTCTTGAGTAAATCTTCTTCAGATCGTCTATGGTTAATTTTCAGAATTCTGAAAAAGTTGATTCAGACCAATTTTGCCAGCATTCTTATTGCTTTTATGGAGGAGAAAATTTTCAGAAGTCTTTCCTCTGCCATTTTACTGATGTCCTCCACCCTTCCACTGCTACCGAGCAACTTAGCACAGAATTGACTTACATTGCTATGATCAATTAATATGTGTATTATTTCCCTAACTAGAAATTTCAAAAACTTGTATCCTTGGGGCGCCTGGGTGGCACAGCGGTTAAGCGTCTGCCTTCGGCTCAGGGCGTGATCCCGGCATTCTGGGATCGAGCCCCACATCAGGCTCCTCTGCTATGAGCCTGTTTCTTCCTCTCCCACTCCCCCTGCTTGTGTTCCCTCTCTTGCTGGCTGTCTCTGTCTCTGTTGAATGAATAAATAAAATCTTAAAAAAACAAAAACAAAAACAAAAAACTTGTATGCTTTATCAGAAGCTTGACAGTTTCCCAATACTTCTAAATTATTCTGCAAAGATCAGTAGGAATATTAATTAATGTGATTTTAAAAAATATTGTTTAATGAAATGTGTTAATATTTAGAAGATTTCATGAACCAAGGTCCTCCAAATGAGCAACACGTGATGCTATAAAATCACGTGCGGGTAAAGATGCACGTAAAATGCAGTTTAGACCAATGGATTTCACACAACTAGTTGATAGGGTTTCAGATTCTGCATTGCAACCACTCTTTGTATAGTATCAAAGATTATCTGCAGTCATATGAAAAGACTATTAAAATACTTTTCCTTTTCCAACCGCATATCTGTGCGAGGCCAGATTTTCTCTATATACTTCAACCAAAACAATGTATTGCATCACAATGCAGAAGCAGATTTAAAAAAAAAAACAAACACAGCTGTCTTTTATTAAGCCAGATATTAAATGTGTGAAAAAATATAAAGCAATGCCACTCTTATGAAATTTTACCTTGTTTAGGAAAAATATAGGTATTTTCCTATATATATGCTATTATATATCATATATGCTATTTATGCTAACATGTACTGAGCTTATTTTTGTTATTTTTAAATGAATAAACATTTTTAATTTTTCTCCATTGTATTTTAATGCGGTAAATATTGATAGATATAACCCCCATAAACAAATATTCTGGGGAGTCCTCAATTGTTTTTGAGAGTGTCAAGGGGTCCTGCTGCCGAAATATTTAAGAACCTCTGGTTTAGACCAACCCAGGGGTTCAAGCCCAGAAGAAGCCCCATCCACCCAAGGTCACGTGTACCTCTTTTTCTTTAATATGGAAATGATTAATTTAGAAAGAACGTAGAGTATTCCAGCAAGACTTTCACAGCCAAGGTGGAGGAATGCCGCTGCTTCCTTCAGCCAAAAGGAAAGATATGCAAGGAGGGAACGCAATTAATTGTTCAGGGAATTTCTTCCGGGATGCTTTTGCGTTCCTGTCAAATCACCGTGGGGCACACAGGTCGCTCTGCCAGCATCTTGCAGATTCTAAAGCCCAACCCTACTCACACCATTTCAGCTGCTCCCACCCAAGTCCCCTCTTTCAGCTTCTCTTGCTCTTCCAGTTTCCACCGGATAACTTAGCACGGAAGTAACATACAAGGTTCTCGCAGAAATTCAGATTGTTTCCCCCGGTAGATTTTTGGTCATTTTAGGGACGGACAGGACGTGGCACGCATCTCCTTGACTCTTGCTCAGCACTCAACATGATACTGGGCACCAGAACAAACTCTTCGTGAGTGTGTCAGTTGACCGAAGAAGATAAAGACTTGGGACAGAAACACTGTATTTGCAAAGATGATCTCTCTACCTTTGTCACTTCCCTTTTCTGAATGTGAGTTTTCTAACATGACATACCGAGCCCGGCTTCAGAGTAGAAGGGTCTGGTCTCCTAGCCCAGCTCCACCACTTACCAACTTTGTCACTTCAGGGAAATGACTGAACCCCTTTGAGCCTCAGTTTTGCACGCAGGGAGCAGCACACACGTTGCTTACTAGAGGGGACATTCAACAAGTGCTGTGCTCCTGGCTGAAATTTCTCCCTCTCTTCTTTAAGATGCTTAGAGATAATGATCAAGGACATGTCAACCACAAACCGTAAGTCTCTGAAAAGAGGTCATTAGCCAGTGAGAAGAATTCTACTTAATTAACTTCTGAGAGGTAGGTCAGTTATGCTTTTTCCTCTTTAGTAGATGTAGGATGACTTGTAAATCTATCGGCTGAAACACCTACTCCATAAAATCATACGTTACTAAATCATGATATTTTCCCATTTGCTTATTTAGTCATTCAGAAGTGAAATATATTTAACCCAAATATTGTCTCCATAATTTTTCTAAAATTTCTTTGGTTTTCTTTCCTTGGTTCTTGAGAACCATTCTGTTCCCCACCTTTACTGCTTTCTTACCTGGTCCTTTGGCCTCTCCGCCTTATTTTCTTCTCTTCCTTTCTGTTCTATCCACACAAGTCTTGGTACTTTCAGGGCAGGTGGTTTCTCTGGCGTAGGAATCATGGTCTGGATAAATCAGGAAATCAGAATTACTTGGGATTTCCCAGTAGCCCATGGTACTATTCTATGCTCCTTGTAAGTTCCTATCTGAGGCCAGGTCTCCAAGTACTAATGGAAAAGAGGCTAGCAGGCAGTGGTGTGGGCCATGTAAAGCTCAAACGAAGGCCCCTTTCTCTTCATTCAGCTTTAATTCAGCTCAATCGAAGAGACCTGTAGTAATGAGGATGAGGATGAGGCTGTCTCCAAGGGTGGGCCCAGGACAATCTGGAGCAGAATGTGTTTGGGATCTTCTTCTTTTTTTTTTTTTTTTTTTTTAAGATTTATTTATTTGAGAGGGGGGAGGGGCAGAGGGAGAGGAAGAAGCAGACTCCCTGCTGAGTAGAGAGCCTAACACGGGGCTTGATCCCACGACCCTGAGATCACAACCCGAGCTGAAATGAAGAGTCAGATGCTCAGTCGACTGAGCCACCCAGGCGCTCCTGTTTAGGATCTTTAAAAGCAGATTCTCAGGCCTTTTACCCATGGATTCTGATTCAAAAATTTTAAATAGAGTTTCCTTGATGATTCTTCTGCACGCTTCTTGAGAACCCGAGGTAATCTGGTCTTAGCACTCTCACATCTTTTTTTTTTCAACTGAGTTATATTTGACATATAATATTGTGTATGTTTTAAGGTGTACAGCATATTGATTTGATGCGTTTATGATTGCCATAGTAGTGTTAGCTAATGTCTCTATCACATCATGTAAATATCATTTTAGCACTTTCACATTCTTATAGAATATATGTGGCATAAAGTTTCTGCTTTGCAAAGCCCCTTCGCATTGATTTTCTCATTTAAGCCTCAGAACAACCTCGTGAAGTAGACAGGAGGGGAAGGTACTGTTTCCTCTAGACAGTTACCCTAAATTTCAGTCTCCCCATATGTTGGCCAAGGCAAATCTGCATATCAGCTGTGGCCAGTCTCAGCCACACCTGACTGGCTTCTACTTGGGAACTAGATTATTAAAAACCAAGATATTAACAAAATTGGAATTACTCCATGATTTTTGAAAATGAGCTGTGTGTGAGCAGGCAGGCACCCAACTATTGAGGGCTTATGAGCACACATGAGCTTAGGGAGACAGAGGGATGCCTTCAGTGAGAAGAAGCAAAATAAGAAAGACTGTGTGCCACCGAGTGTCTAACACTGACCTTCTGGGTTAGACATTGGTGTACACCTTATACAGATCTGTTAATAAATATCTAAACATCACCTCTAATTCTGGCCCGACCCACAGCTCCTGCCTTCTGAAAATGCTGATTGACTTCCGAGCTGGATAATGCATCGAGTGAGACCAGTAATGTCACAGCTACACTGAGGTCAAACGAGATAAAAGAGTGCAAGTTATAAAGCAAGTGTAACAAGTTTTTATTGGGACTGCAGAGGCCAGAGGCCTTAGTGGGAAAGGTCAGCAAAGCCTGTCAGGCTCAAGTCAGTAAAGGGAGGGGCCACAGGAGTACTGTCTCCCTGGAGCAGGGAGAGCAGGCTCAGTGTGATCCAGGATTCAGTTTCTTCCCGGCTGGGCCCAAGCCGAACACTTGGCTTGGTCTGTGTAAGCCAGGACGGCATGTGGGCATGGGTTTCCAGCCAGAGGGGCTCATGGGGTGGGGTTTAGGCTTCATAGTCATGTAAAATGAAGAGAAATGGCACCGTTCTTTATTCGCTTAATCCCAGTGTGGTACCTTTACAGCTTCCTGGCAAGAACCTTGCCTTCTCAGCACGGGCTTAAAAAGAGCTATGGCTTATGCTGTTTCCCCGTATGAGGTTGAATTCTTCAGTTATTTATGTACAATGTCTCACTCCAGAGAATCATGTTTTTTTTTCAAATTCCTGTAGCAGAGAAAGGACTTAAAATAAAAGGAGAGAAGAAGAAATTAGAATATCGGATGCTTCCCCATTCATCCGAATAACTCTCAGCATTTTTCAAGTTGGGGTAAGATTGTGGAAAGTTTTAAGGGAAAATGCTGAGCTCCCTGGATTCTCAACTGAAGGGCAGCTGGGACTCAGAAGCTAGTTGCCTCTGACCACAAGCCCCTTTGCAGGGAGACCACAGATCTCCTTGAGGGTGTAGCAAAAACCATGGTGGTTTTCCATGTGCCATGATGTGAGAAGTGTTGGCATGTCCGTCCCAACACGGCAAACTTACCTGTTATTCTCCTCATCCTAGCTGTAGCCCAGGTGATGCTGCCGTTTACCAGATCTCTGCTAAAAACTGTTCTGGAATGATTTGCTGCTCTGCTTCTGTTGAAGTCAAGTGCTCAGCAGAGAACCCACAGCTCTCTCCGAACCCGAAAGATGGCGGGGGCACAGGTTGGACACACGCCACTGAGGCATGTGCGTGGGAGAAAACAAGTCGGCTCGGTGAGAAGGAACATCCTTGTGAGGGGGAAGAAAGTATCTCGGCAGGTACTCCCGCGTCAGCTGACTCCCCCTCCTCCAAACTGAGCTGTGCGGGCTCACTGCAGTTACTGGCCAATAGTGACACCAGTGCCTCCAGGTCTGAAAATCCCTTGGATGTTAAAGGAACGAGGCCAACGGAAGAGGCTCGTGATCCGAATGGCGCAGAGGAAGTTGCAGACGGGTTGCTTTTTTCCAATTCAAGTCATATTCCTGCTCAACTAAACGTGTGTTGCCACGGCCCAGTGCGTTCCCAAGTACCGAGGCTAACGGATGGCGCCTTGAGCAGCGATGGCCATCGTGAGGACGTGTCCACCTCTGGTGCAGCAGAGCCCCAAGCGCAGAAATACGTCAGCTTCAGCCGGCCGCTGTCGGAGGAGGCTGCATCCGTGCGCCCAGGTGACGGGGCCCCGATCGAGCAGCAAGTCAGCCCACAGGTGTCCAGCGAAGACTCTGACAGTGACTATGAACTTTGCCCAGAGATAACCCTAACCTGCACGGAGGAGTTTTCAGATGATGACCTAGAGTATCTGGAATGTTCCGACGTTATGACGGATTACTCTAATGCAGTTTGGCAAAGGAACCTGCAGGGGACTGAGCATGTTTTTTTATTAGAAAGCGATGACGAAGAGATGGAATTCAGTGCGTGTTGCCTGGGTGGGAGTGAGCATCTCCTCAGTGAAATGGGTTGTGGGCCTCGGGTGTCGGATGACACCGGGCCTATGGAGGCCACCACTGGCTTCTGCGGTTATCACTCACAACCCCAAGAAGTGGGGGTGAGGAGCAGCCAAGCCTCCACCCACAGTCCCTCATCCCTGCAAACGGGGATGATTCTGACTTTGGGACCTCACCGGGACGCAACGTCTACGGTGACAGACCCGGGGAGATATAAACCGCCCACGGCTTCGGAGGCCGCTGAAAATGATTATCCAGGAATTCGAAGAGAAACCAGAGACAGCCACCGGGCAGGAGAGGAATTCGCCAGTGACAATCTGCTAAACATGGAGAAAACAGTGCTAGAGACGGCGATGAAGCGCTTGTCTGGTGAGTTAGAAAAGTCAGGGGCGAACCAGTGGTTGGAGATCGCAGCCACGGAAGAAGGAGGGGATGAGGGCTCACTGACCAAGAGGGGCTCGGAGAAACCTGCCAGGGCGGGGCGGCCCGGCACGAGAGGAGAACCCAACATGCTGAGCCGCAACCTGAAAGAGAGTGCAACAGAAGGCACCCTTAATCTCCTCTATCCCAAAGAACCTGTTAAGCCCCCACTAACCCAGACTGATAGAAGAGACGGTTCGCATGCCAGAGCAGGAGCTGCTGGTTGGAATTCCCAGGTCCCCGCAGGAGAATGTGCTACCCGAGCCCGAGCACAGCAAGAAGCAAAACCCCTGCGAACGGCACTGGGCTCACTCCCCCAGGGAGGGGACTCAGCCTTCGAGGGAGAAGGGGTGCCTGGCCGGAACCTATTCGAAACAAGCAGAGTTCCGGACTGGAGGGCTCATCTTCAGGTAAGACTGCTCTTTTTAAAAATTACTAGATGGACGGTATTTGCGTGTGTGTGTGTTTCCCTTCCCTTCACAGTCATGATCGCTGCACCACAATGTAAATTAAAAGAAGTCTCCCAGTACCATTAGGGTGCTTGTGAATGACAGCTGCTGCTGCTGGGAAGGAAATCTGGTTTTGAAAAAAAGCCCAGATAAACCCTAAGCCATCCTAATTATAGCAAAAGACAGAGAGAAGGAAGAGGCACTAATGGGATTCTGGACAGCTGGAAAAAGAAATTTGATACTTTGTCTACCGCATGTGTTTTACCAGGCAATGTCCCTATTCAGAACGTTTTTCAAGCCACTGTTTTGGGTGAAGACTTTAAGAGAAAAAAAAAAAAACATTCTCTTTAGTCATTTTCCAGGAGCCCTTTGGAAACGGTAAGCGCTGGTTTTAATCAGAATTCATCGTAAAATGAAAGATTTCGGTGCGTCTCAGTGATTTATAGGGTCTGCTTTGTGGTGCTGGAGAAAGCAGACGGAGTCCGTTTTCTGTGCCCAAAAGTCAAAGTAGATTTTTGAATGAATGTTTGTTTTGTTTTTCTTAAATCACAAAGGAGAAAAGAGGCTAAGAAAATACTGCCAGGGAATAAATTCGTTTCACCCTATTCATGATTGGGGGGTTATTTGAAAGAGATGGAATTAAATAAACAGGAATAATGCACAAAAGATACTGTGTTTGATATGTGAATTTCTTGTATTTTTAATTTTAAAGGGTCCCAAACGAGCTTTGGACTGATGTTGTGCTGTGTGGCCAAGATTTTATCTTTGTAAATAACTACCTAAGAAAAGCTATTCAATTATTTTTCCTAGACCTGTGTTCTCCCTCCCCCCAACTTCATAGTAGGAACCTCGTGTTGTTTTTATAGATTAGACATACTCAAAAGGAAATGAAATATTCCCAAATGCATTCACAGTTACTGAACTCTCTCTGTGCAAAAGTAAACACATAATACATTGGTTTCTAAAGACGCAGTCATAAAGTAGCCAATCTAAAAATCCCCAGATCTGAGCTAGCTTTTTCCTGAGCAAATTGTCTGCTCCATTGGCCAAACTGGCCACATAAAAGTTACACTTATACTTTACTTTTTGCAGGAGAGCCAGCTTTATGCTATTTGGTTGTTTAATACCTACCACTGGGGTGATCACACATCGGTGACCCCAGATGCGTGCCCAGGAGAAGTTTATGGGGATAGTTTAGCCAAATAATAATTCAAAATAAAGTTGCTGTGTTACTTTTTTCATGTCAGTAAACATAGCATTTCCTTTTCTATTCATAAAACGCTCTTCCTGGCTCAGCTAAGTACCTCGTTACAGTTGTTTATCCACACTGAGCATTTCACTGGGCAAGTTATCTTCAGGATTGAAGGTGAGGGGAGTGAGGGGGTAAAGTGGCCAAGGAGGACTACTTGGAGGGGAGAAGGCTGGTGACAATGTTACTTTTAAACCCACCACAGGGGGAAGCAATTTGTAGCTTCCTCAACTGCCAACAAAGAGAAGAGCTAAAGGTGGGAGCCCCCTTTGTCGTCCTTGGCTCGCGCCCTAAACTGAATTCTGAGATCGGGAGTCCTGGTGACAGCAAGCTCCATGCAGCTAAATAAAATGAGCCATCTCAGGGATGACAGTCGTCTGTCTCATGCACATTCTTGTCTCCATCAAAGTTCTTGTGGGACTCTTGCTTGTACCCTCACACACACTCCCCTCTCCAGCTATCGGCTCCAGGTCCGAGGTGTGTTTTGTGTTTACGGCATGACTCCAGCAATTACCTCAGACCCGTATGGGTGACTTTTTAGCTTGCATTCTGCAGGTAGCAGGACTGGCTGTCACTTGGCTTTGCTCAGTAGCAGAGCCAGCCTCTCACTCAAGGGCGACCAGAAACGTGAATGGAAGTTGTAGATTCAGGGGCAGTCCTGTGCAGCCTGAAGTTAGAAATAGGAGCTCTGTATCTGGTGTTCATTTTCCCTTAACTAAAGCGGGAAAATTCTGCCCCAGGGCCAGGGCCAGAGTGAGTTCAGATTCTTTGATCCATGCAGACAGTGACTGTCTAACTGTAGGAGATGCCTGTGTCCCTTACATGCGTACGCAATATAAGCCAAATTTACAGCAAAGGGCTAAATATCATGATAAATGTGACACAAAAGCACAAGAAGGTCCCTGGGAGCTAAGTTAGACCTTTTAAAAAATACCACTGAAAAAAAATTGGTGCATCTTTCGATAAGTAAGTCAAAAAGACATTTTAAATATTTATTCTCAGACACCTGAGGCTTGTGGGAACTTAAAATTCGAAATGGTTAAAAATCCTCAGTTGGGGGTAATACTAATAAATCTGCCCACTCTTGACTCTTGCCTGATACACTTACCTTTAGGGTGTCTTTTTGTAGAAACAGTGACCATCAGCTTATCTTTTAGTAGGTTGTCTTCATCTGTATATTGCTTTTAGCATTCCGAGGAAAAGTCCATACCTCTAATTCTGCAATTTAAGAACAAGGCTATGTTGTAGATTATCTCCTGCCTAAACATAGGTCTCCAGGTATATTTACCTCCTGTCTTTCCCTCCTGCTTTTACAATGTAGGGCCATCTTGTGCTGATTTGTGTTGAAATAGTATTTAGCCAGGCTGGGATTGGAAAGCCCCCAGTTGCTTTCCACTTATGGAAGATTCCAAAGTTAATCCCAGTTTGGGAGTGGAAAACAGAGAGGGTACCCCAGGCTAACTTGAATCATCTTCAAGGATCACACCGCCAATCCTTCACATTGGTTTTGCTCTTGCTTTTATCATCCAAGTCAGAGGCAAGGCCTGACCACCTGCCCATCTTAAGTTTCCTTCTAGCCACACTGGGGTAAGATCATCCTCCCTCTTAACTCAGAAGTGCTGTGTCTGTCCTTCTGCATCACTGCCCAGCTGCACCCCAGAGAGATTTGCATTTCTCTTTGGGGTCATGGAATTGCAAGTATACAGTATGAAAATATAATCTTAGGTTTTGAGAGTGAAGAATCTTCCTAATCAGGAATCAGCTCTAAGCACAGAAAGTGACCTTCTTGATGGCAGGGAGTTTGGTCATTGTATTTTGTTCACGGATAAGTCCCAAGTCCTTGGAATCGTGCTGGCCGAGTAGTAGGCACCCAAGAATTGAAAGAATAAGTAGCCATATGGGACAAGATTTAATTCCAGTAATTCTGTAATGATCATTGGTCTCAACCACTTTATGACCCTTGGTGTCATAAATACTTTCTTTGGTTCCCTTCACATACCAATTTTCCACTACCAAATTGCTTCCCATTGCTCTTTGGGCCCTGGGAATGGATTACTTTGTACTAAACTGTAAACACCTTGTACTGGGTTCCCTTGTGAATGCTGGCGATTCACATATAACCTTGGCCTCATCAGTGCCTTGTTAGCTTTCCCAGATTGCTGGCTAGACCCAGGAAGACCTTACCACATCCCTAGCGTTTAGGACCCAATGCCATATTGCTTGCATCTACCTCTGAGTGGCAAAGCAGACAAGCACACCAGTTTCTTCACCTGGGAAACGAAGCATTCTCTCAGACGTGTGGTGTTTCTTCTGTCTTCTTGCCTGGAATGCCCTCGCTTGGCTTGTTGCCAGCTCGGCTCCTCTCGTCTTTCAAGGCCAAGATCCTGCAAGGCCCTTCAAGTTGCACCCCACCCCTGAAGCACAGTCCTCATCCTGAGCTATGAGTTCTCGTTCCGCGGAAACACAGCACCCTGGTTTGCACTCTCTGCAGGGTAAAGGGCTCTGGGCCTGAGTTTGGGTCCTGCCCTACTACTTTCTGATTCTGAGACCCTGGGAAAAAACGACCTAAGCTCCCCCAGGCCCAGTTTCCTCATTGAAAACAGAAAGCAGAAGTAATGATAATGCCTCGTAGAGTGTTGTGAGGATTAAAGTCTTGCATGAAAAATGCTTATCACAGTACCTATTATGCAGTTAGCATTTAATGAGTATTATCATTTTGTTTATTATTTACCTTTTTTTAAAAGATTTTATTTCTAAGTAATGTCTGCACCCGACATGGGGCTCAAACTCACAACCCCGAGATGAAGAGTCGCATGCTCTACTGACTGAACCAGCCAGGCCTCCCTGTTATGTATCTTCTTAATACATATATCCTTTCCCCCCATTTATAGACATATCGAGGGCTGGCTGTGAGTGGTTTTACAGCTTTTTAAATTGCAATTTTCATTGAGATCATTGTACACGCACACACAGTTGTCAGAAATGACACAGAGAGATCGTTATACACTTTGCCCTGGTTTCCCCGATGGTAACATTTTGTAACACGATAGCATGTTATCACTACCAAGATACCGCTATTGATACCATCTCGTGATCTTATTCAGATTTTCCCGTTTTTACTTGTGTGTGTGTGTGTGCGCGCGAAGATCTCTCAAAATTGATCAGTTGTGTGGGCTCGTGTAGTAAATACGATGTGAAACTTCATGCTAATCTGCGTTCAGCCTGATAGCTAGGCAGGTAATACAATAAAACAGTGTGTGGCAGCTTGAGATGCGCAGCTTGAGATGCGCATGGCCGTTCAGTGATGGGCAGGACACATAGTAGGTCTCCAATAAATAAATAAATAAAAATAAATTTGAAAAAATATACATGGACGGCACTGGAGGAGATAATGCTAAGTGAAATAAGTCAAGCAGAGAAAGACAATTATCATATGATTTCTCTCATCTATGGAACATAAGAACTAGGAAGATCGGTAGGGGAAGAAACAGATAAAGAAAGGGGGGGTAATCAGAAGGGGGAATGAAGCATGAGAGACTATGGACTCTGAGAAACAAACTGAGGGCTTCAGAGGGGAGGGGGGTGGGGGAATGGGGTAGACTGGTGATGGGTAGTAAGGAGGGCACGTATTGCATGGTGCACTGGGTGTTATACGCAACTAATGAATCATCGAACTTTACCTCAGAAACCAGGGATGTACTGTATGGTGACTAACATAATAAAAAAACATTTAAAAAAATGGTAAAAAAAATATATGTTTTGCATGGGAAAATATGGAGCAGATAATCTAAACCTCCTTGTCATGTAGTTTTTATCTCTGGAACAGAGCAACCTGAGATTTGAATTCATCTGCATAACAAAATGCACCCCCCCCCCCCGCCCCCAATAACAACTGTTAAAACGGACTCCAGAAGGCTGATAAGCCAGCTCTCTACCAGTGATAGGAAGGGCCGAAGTTTATAATTGCTCATCTCTTAGCACGAGGCAGTCAGGACTCTTGTCAGCACCACCCCAAGGCTGACCCAGCAAGGAACACAAACATTTGTTTTGTTTTGAATCACAAAGCCTACTGCACCACTTCTGCCAGATACCATTACTGCCCTGCACCTGCAGGATCGGCTCACGCCCGGCTCACTGTGGCAACTGTCCTCCATGATTGTTAAATAATCCACGGAAAGTCCCTCGAACCTCCAGCCTTGCTGCTCACAGTGCAGTCTGCAGACCACTTGTCAAAGTACAGACCCTCAAACCCTGTCCCGGCCTTGCGAAATCAGGATCGCATTTCAGCCTGATTCCTGAATGCTTCATATATACACTGAAGTCCCAGCTCTGGTCTACAGAGAGAACACCTTTCTCAGATTAGAAAAAACCCTAAAGCAGAAGGCTGGCTGGCTGGGGCCTTAACACAGCATCATTCTTGAGTTCGGCCCCCAGAGATTCTGATGTAATTTGGTCTGAGTGTGGCTTGGGCGGTGGGCATTTTAAAAGCTCCTGGATGGTTCTGTGTACCTACAGATTTGAGAATCTTAGCTGTGCTTTAGAACCATCTTTGTTATTTTCTAAATGTAGGCTCCGCCCCCAGAAGTCCTGATGTCCTCCGGCTCAGGTTTGTAGACCTACAGTCCTTTGTGGAATGGAAGGGTCGCCCTGGAAAGTTCCAGGTTGAAGACCCGCAGAGCAAAGCCCTCAGGAGCTGAAGGTGGTACAGCTCATGAAAGCACTCTCCCAGGGATTCGGGAGCCCCTTGCCCCCGATTTCCCTCCAATCTCAGCTGAGGAGCCCAGCACCAGGTTCTTCAGTACTTTTCAAACAGGCAGCGGGTATTCTCCACCCAGAAGATGTTGCTGCCCTCGTGCCGCATATGCATCCCCGAAACACCTCGTATTCTGCCAAAATCACACCCTTTCAATGATCAGGGCTTCTGGGAAAATAGCATTCCCTGTAGGTTGCTTCATAAACAGGTCATTTGAAATCCAGAGACAGAAGCGAAAAAATGTGCATAGAAAGTTCCCTTGGACGGTCCAGGGAGGCAGCTCAGGTTGGCTGGTGGTTGCTATGGCAGATATTAAAAATACACAAGATAACTCAGTGGAAATGCTGGCAGCCCTCATGTTAGGCAAGTGAGAGGGTGCTGAGGCCGCAGGGACAGAAGGGGATCTCCGCGCCAGCGTGGCTGGGCCTGGTGGGGAGGGTGCAACCTGGCCTCAGACCACAGGCCTACTATGCCCGTCTCAGGAGACAGGAGTGCAGGACAGGCCTCATTTTTTATTTTATTCAAAGACGCCTAGAGAGCGTCTCTGCTGCCATGGCAGAAGTTGAGTTGAAGGCTCTTCCCTTTCCTGCTCAAGATTCTCTACTTGACTCCAGCGCTTCGGGGCCCCTCGGCCTAGGAGAGATCACGTCGGGACCAACGCAGCCTCTGGGTCACACCGACATCGTCCCCTACTCACCCACCTCAGAGGGACAACTCCTTACAGATCCCGGGTCGGGTCGTAGCACAGAGACGCACGGGCCCACGGCCTGCTTCCGCTCGGGGCTCTGGGCCGCGTCTCCACCGTGAGGCCGGGATTATTCCCACTGGGTTCGCCTGCGACGGTGCCTGTTTCGAGCTCTACATTTCACCTCGGGCTTGTTGAATCCGCACTTGCACCCAACGCTGGAGGTGGTTCTCGTGGGCAGTAAACTTCCAAGCGTGGGCTTCATGAGCCCGAGGTCTCGAGGGAAAACTACCACCTGAGGCGTGCCCGTAAAGAATCACAGGATTTTGGAAGGAAAAGGAAGTTTTGGGCAAAAGAAGAAGAAAAAAAACCAACCTTCATGATTTGGATGTTTTCTCTGCTTTCTAGTTGGCTTGCTCGAAATGCAGCTCATTCTTCACCTGTCCGGCAACTGACACAAATACAGACCCTGATTTATCGTAACTAATCCGAAACAGGTGTGCCATCTACAGCTGAGCTTTATTTTAAGGAGTAGTTCAGTGACAGGAATTTGGGTGGGTTTAAGTCCTTGTAGCCAATCTCTCACCACCGCCTGAGATGGGAGCTGAGTGCCAGAGACATGCCTTGTTGGTGTTTTTTTGGCTATTGGGGAAAATGAACTCTCTTCCCTGATAATGGGACAGGAAAAATGTTGGACGAACCATCCGTCAACATAAATGATAAAGCTGTGGCAGAACAGGGTGGGAGCAGCCCCCAGTAGATCAACAGATAAACCAGACAAAGTAGAGGGTACAGAATCAGACCCAAGAATATACTGGAATTTGGTTTATGATGGGAAGAGCCTCTCGAGTTTTAGGAAAGAAACAACATCTTCAGTGCTGATACGATTAGCCATCTATGTGGAGAAAAAAAAAAAAAAGACCATTACCTTACAGTGGACCCCGAATAAACTCCAGATGGATCTTTGAGTTAAATATATTTTTTTAAAAAAAACCCAAAACTATGAACTACTAGAAAAAATATTGGAAACTGTTTTTATGAACTCGAACGCCATAACATCTTCTTGGGAACACAAAGAATGAAAAAGGAAGAAAGAAAACATTGATCACTTTGGTTACATCAAGTTAATTTCTATAGAACAAAAAAATGTCATAAGCAAAATTAAGTGAAAGTGACATACAGGAAGAAATGTGTAGGACATACACAACAGACAAAGATTAATTTCCAAAGTATATAAAAACAGATAAGAAAAAATATCCCTAATGATCAAATTTTAAGGAAAGGTGAAAGTAAAATACAAAGTTCATAGAGGAGGATATACAAATGGTCACTAAACATGTGAGATGTTCAACCTCATGAGTAATTAGGAAAATATAAATTTTAAAAATATAATATCTCTCACCCATCAGATAGGCAAAAAATTTACAGGATGGGAGATAATTTCAAGGTGTTGGGACTATGGAGAAATGGGTACTTTGTCAGCAAGTGTGTAACTTGGTGATATCTTTTAAACTTAAAGAGGGCATTATCCGCCGTCCTGCAGTTTCACGGGCCCAAGGAGACACGTACCATGATGTAGTGAGAAAGGTATATTACAGAATGATCCACACAACGTGGTACCACGTATGCTCCCCGCCCCCCACCCCCCGCCCTGAACCAATCCGTAACCATGTAGGTCATTTGTACCTACACATGGGAGTACATAAAATCATCTTTGTTAAGTGTAGAAGGACCCACACCAAAATGGCAACTGTGGTAACTCTGGGGAGGGACGCAGGAAACTTGCATTCGGACAGGTCATTAGTAATGTTACAGTTTTTAAGGAAACTATACTCATTTGTTACTTGTACTATTGAAAACTACTATTTTTAAAATGAGAATAAACTGAGGTCTAGGAATCTGTGATTTTGGTCCTGGTTCTACCATTAACCAGCTTTGTGTCCCTGAGTCTATTTCTCCTCTTCCTTGGGCCTCTTCCCTCAGTTTTCCTTAGACTAAAGGGGTTTAAACATGAGGATCTCTAAGTTTCCAAGGCACTAAAGTCCTGTGAATCCCTAATTCCACATCAACTGCCATAATAGAATAGAATGGAAGCAAATGCGGATCTCAAGGTGAGTAGAGCCTTTCTAAACATAAGGGGGAGAATCGATCAACCTGACCGTGTAAGAATTCTGCATATTAAAAACCTCATAACCAGAATTTAAAAACCAATGAAAACTTAGAAAAGTATGTACTGGTGATGTATAGACAAAGAAAACAGCATAAGAAAGGATGGACAGCTTAATGCAGAATAGGCAAAGGAATCACGGTCAATTCATTAAAAAAATGTACAATTGTATCATAAACTTATCAACTGACTTTCTTCCTTCCTTCATGCCGTCCTTCCTTGGTCAGTTTTCAGTGATTGCTTTTAAAGTGATATTTCCAGCTGATGAGACTGTGAGGAAAGAGGCTTTCTTCTACCCTGCTGATGGAAGTGCAAATTGGTATCCTCTTTCTGGGGGGCAGATTGGCAATATTTTTTTTATTTTAATGTTTTTTTATTATATTATGTTAGTCACCATACAGTACATCCCTGGTTTCTGATGTAAAGTTCGATGATTCATTAGTTGCGTATAACACCCAGTGCACCATGCAATACGTGCCCTCCTTACTACCCATCACCAGCCTATCCCATTCCCCCACTCTAGATTGCCAATATTTACTAATATCTTTAAAATGCAAACTTTGGCCCAGCAATTCACCGAATGCAATGATGAGAGCCATAAGAGCTAGCTGGACAAGAACGTTCATTGCAGCATGACTTGTAATAATGAAACTTTGGGAACAATCTAGATATTTAACAGCGAGGGTAGGGGGATGGCTAAATATTGCGGTACAAAATCCTTTGGAACACCACGCAGCCGTTAAAAATCGTGCTTTGAACACATTTAAGGATATGAGAAAATGCTTGTAAACAAACGACGAAGCAATAAATACGTAGTCTCTTCCTTTGAAAAACTTGGTGTCATGAGAGAAAGTTCCAGCTCTTCCCCTGTGGTCCCATGGACTCTAACTAAGTGAAACCCCTGGGCATTTTTCTGTTCAATGCCCTTACACCTCGCGGCCATTCTAGCATAAGCGAGTCCGTCTCAAAACCACTTACTGAGCTCTTGCCCAAGGGAACTGACAAAAACTGGTGACTTGTAAAAAGAAATAACCTTGGGGGTGCCTGGATGGCACAGTTGGCCAGGGCTCCAACTCTTGATTTTGTCTCAGGTCATGATCTTGGGGTCCTGAGATCGCGCCGGTGTCGGCTCTGCACGCAACAGGGAGTCTGCTTGAGATTCTCTCTCCCTCTCCCTCCGCCTGTGTGCTCTTTCTCTCTCTCTCAATAATAAATAAAAATAAAAGGAAATAGCCTCTATTCTCTTCTTCCAGCCACTTTATAATATAAATAAGCTCCATTCCATTTTTCTTGAAAAACAGCTTATATATTGTAATACTACAACTTTTCTCAATAAGAGACTGCCCCAAATCTAGCGAGAGAAGCTTTCTCTTTGATCAGTGAGAATTCTTTCTCTTTGATGTTGAAGGTTAGATGATGAATAGAGGCCCCATGAGCATCCGAGGGGCCTGAAAATGAGTTCATATTGTTAAAAATAGCACCGATAGATATGGATAAAATTCCTTTTCTTATCATTTTCCTAGAACCATATATGGTGAGACTGTATTATGTGAGATGTCAGATTTCCCCAGGAGGAAAGCTACTCTGTAATGGTAGAGGTGTCCTGATGGAATGTTTGGGGAGGGGCATTCATGTGTTAAAGCCCCAGCTCCACAGTGTTGGTATTTAGAGGTGGGGCCTTTAGGAGGTAATGAGTTTTAGATGAGATCCTGAGGATTGAGCCCGGATGATGGTGTTAGTGTCCTCATAGGAAGAGAAAGAGAGACCAGAGCTGGCTCTCTCTCCCCTCTCTCTCCCTCCTTCCCTCCCCCCACTTCATGTGTGTGCATATGTGTGTCTCTCTCCCCCACTCCTTCTCCCTCCCTCTCCTCCCCTTGTCTCTCTCCCTCTCCCTCCTCTTCTCTGTCTCCCTCTGTTTATGAGTTTCTCTCCCTCCCTCCCCTCACCCTCCCTCCCCTTCTCTCTCTCTCCTTCTGTGTGTATATATGCATATATGTGTCTCTCTCTCTCTCTCCCTCTCCCATCCCTCCCTCCCCTTCTCTCTCTCTCCTTTTATGTGTGTGTGTATATATGTGTGTCTCTCTCTCCCTCCCTCCCCCCACCCCCGTCCTTCCCTCCCTCTGTGCCATGTGAGGACGTAGCAAGAAGGCAGACATACGCAAGCCAGAAGAGAGTCCGCACCTGGAACTGCACTGGTCTCCAGAACAAGGAGAAATCCGTTTCTGTTGCTTAAGCTGCCCAGGCTACGGCATGCTGTTATAGCAGCCCAAACAGACTGAGACGTATGGTCACCCTCAGAATTCAGAGCCCCAGGTAATTTGGGAGCCATTCGGGGCACTAATGTAGTAAATTACTACAAAGCATGCCTATAGACCCCAGTAGCTTTCATTTGTACCTAATTTAAACGAGAGCTTATTCACTGGGAGGCTGGAAGTTCTTATAAACAATGATTTGGGTATTTTTGTGTTTATTGCATAACACTTATATGACGCTTTGTTAAGGCATTTTTCTGAAATGGAATTTTTATTTACCAAAACCCAAGCAATAAGGCAGTCATACGAGGCAGGTGTGTAGTTAGAAAGCGTGATGAAGAAGCTGTTGTGGGGGTACGCTTTCCTATGATCACCTCAAGTTCTGTACCTGGTCAAAAGTTTGCATGGATTGTAGGGGGAAACAAGTGTTGTCATCTGTAAAAATAGTAACCGTTCATAGAGTGTTTGCATGTTCCGAGTACTATGTTAATGCCCTACATTTGGTAGTAATCCCTGTAATAAAAGTGTGAGCTGGCCCACAAAGCTCAAAGAGGTTAATTAACACGCCCGCGGCACATCTATTTTCAGTGACATAACTGGAATTCACAGAAGTCGGGTCAGCACAGCACGCGCTGAGGCTGGGGGTGATGAGGGCCCGTGCATTCTGACGGACAGCAGTCAGAATCGTTCAGGTCAAAGAACCCCATTGATCGACTCCAGCATCCGGTGGTGCATGAAGTTAGCGAATTGTCCCCGAGGCAGATGCAGACGGCACCGTGCGCCAACACTCCTCTGTCACCCAGGTTTCCCTGCCCCTGTGGGTGAAGACAGTTTCCAGTCTCCCCCCGCCGCCCGCCCGCCTGAGGCCTTTCTTCATGGCCTGGGAGGTTGTTTGGCCACACAGGACAAGGTAGCTGGAAGTAGGAGGATGATTCTAAGGCACGTGCCACACAGCTTTGGAGCGGGGCCCCGTGGGACCCTGCCCCCGTGTCCACAGCTGCCACCTGTTGGGTCCCGTGCGGGCTCCTCCCTCCCTGACTCGCACTCCTCCTCTCCCGTGCTCCCTGAAGTCACCTCCCTGGGAGACCCTCCGCGTCCCCGTTCTTGTCTCATGGTCGGCTTTTTGGAGGGGACTCAAATGAAGACCACTTCCTAAAGCCTCCAGTTAAAGGTTGAATCTTCCATTCCGGGAACACGGAGGGCACTCCCGTTAAAGGCTTGGCTGTGAAGGCATCTGGCTGATTCCTTAAGGTCCGGTGTTCAAATGTCACTCATTTCATAACACTTCCAGAATCCTAATGTCCCCGCCTAACCACCCTGCCCTCATGCACTCCCTCCGCCCAGGTCCTATGGCTCTTCGCCTCACTGACTCTAGAGCCTGTGCTGCAAACGGCACTGGGTTACACGGACCGTATCCTGGTTCCGCGGTGGCCGGGGGCGAGCCTTATGGAGCGCACGGCGCCTGATCGTTAGAGATGCCCAATACATGTCGAGTTGAACCCCGGCATGTGATGGGACAGGCCCACTCGTGCAGGGGGATTTCAAGTCGGCACGTGTGACAAGAGCTTCAGAACCAAAGTCATATGAAAAGATTTGAATTGTAACACATTCATCTCAAATCATACAACGGTCCGGATGTGGAGAAGTAGCGTTTTAGTTTGCTAGGGTTGCCGTAAGAAAATGCCACGGACTGGCTGGCTGAAACAGCGGAAATTCGCTTTCTCCCAGTTCTGGGGGCTCAACGTCCAAAGCCAAGGAGGTAGCTGGCCCAGTACGTTTCTTCTCGGGCCTCTCTCTGTGGCTTGAGGATGGCTACCTTCTCACTGCACGTGTCTGGTGTCTGTCTAGGTCCTAACCTCCCTTTCTTTCTTTTTTTTTTTTTTTAAAGGTTTTATTTATTTATTTGACAGAGAGAGAGACAGCCAGCGAGAGAGGGAACACAAGCAGGGGGAGTGGGAGAGGAAGAAGCAGGCTCATAGCGGAGGAGCCTGATGTGGGGCTCGATCCCAGAACGCCCTGAGCCGAAGGCAGACGCTTAACCGCTGTGCCACGCAGGCGCCCCCTGACCTCCCTTTCTTGTAAGGACGCCAGTCGTGTTGGATTAGGGCCTAACCCGAATGACCTCATCCGACCTT